>NW_022589706.1:73131103-73472313 GCF_004348235.1 Phoca vitulina
GGGGGATTATGATATCTAACATGGGAATGGAGAAATAGAAAATAAGACATGGTTAGGAATTACTCTTAATTAAAGAAACTTTCTTTAGCTCTTTGGTTCATGGTAAGTGGAGGATGTCTTCCCTGTCGTCAATATTGTGAAGGAGATACAAATTGCTTTCAGAGAATATACAGGAGTAGAATTTAATGAAATTGAAGAACAAGTTCTTGTTGGCTGCTTTCACTGGTTATGGCCAATTTTTTAGACTTTCAATTTTTCTGAATGCAAAATTTTTCCTTCCCCCTCATGAAGATGAAACTAAGCCAAATGTATACATTTGGTTGGACAGGGACTTAATTTAATCATTAGAGAGATTTTTTTTTTTTTTTTGAAAAGAGCTTTTAGGGTATAATACAAGAGGAGTAAAGCCCTTAGACTAACAGAAATCAGGCTTATGATAAATTGATTTAGGCCTTCATTACAGATGGAGGAAAACCAGAAACGATTGCTGAAGATGGGGTAGATAGCCTTACAATATTCTACCCATAGAAATGTAAATTATACCCATAGAAATTATAAATTACACTTGTAATTTATGAATATAGGAGGAAAAGAGAGGTAAACCAAAGTAACTATATTCACTTCTTCCCCTACTGCCTTACCTCTTTTGTCCTCAATATTGTTTGTCTTGACAATGTAACTAGCTGGCAGACTGGCCAAGAATAGGCCACCTTTACTATGTTCCAAGAAAGTGTAACACTGGAATTTCATTTAATTCATTCCTGTTTTTATAATCTTTATTTGTTCGTTGAATGTTGATTAGGCCTCTGGAGCAGCCTATCAATCAGAAAAATCAGAAAATATCGGCAACTTATGGCAAATAAATTTGAGTGAGTGGTGGGTTTATGATGTGAAGGACTGCTTTTATTTTAAGAAGCTGCTCCATGAAATAAGGAAAGACTTTGAGGGTTAATAAGAAGTTTGAGCTTACTGATGCAGGGAGTGATAGGATCAGAGCTATAGTTTAGGAGAAAGAGAAAGGTGACTGCAGCCTGAGTAACAAGTTCCTTAGGGCTAGGTTCCCAAAAAGCACGGCCCAGTGTCATGCTGTGAGTTTCCCAAAGAATACAGTGGGTGATGTAAAGAATAACAAACAAACTGATATCCTGAACCACTCTGTTTTCTGCTTGATGCTCTCTCTTTATTCTCTCCTGCTTTCACGGTTCTTCACTGCATTCTTCCTCTTACCACTCAGCCATCCCTCTGCCTTATGGATCAGTTTAATGAAACAATAAGGCTCTCTTGGGCTTTTGCTCTGGGTCTTTCTGCAGACTCAAATTTTAACTTTCTCTCTTGACAAGGAGAATTCTGGAGTAACCATGTATTTAGCAACAATTTTCCACTGGTCTTTCACATTTCTGTATGTCTTGTGAACGTTGCACCGATTGCCTTTTGTTTTGGATTCTCTTTTTACATAGGTTGCACAGCAGATCTCCTTGGAAGCTGTAGACTGTGTCTTCCTCCAGAGCAGAGGGCAAAGCAGGCAGGTTTAGTGTCCACTAGAAAAAACTCAGGTTTCCTAGGCTCAGGATTCCACTCATGTAATGCAATTCACATTTGGAGGTGCCCATCTAGGACTTTTTGCATCACCTCATGGAACTCAGGGGCAAAAAGAATCCAGGCAAATATGATGCTGCACATGCTGTTTTCTGCACTGTGAGTACTTTGTCTGACCCAGGAAGCTGGTATCTTTTCCAGCATCCTTGAGACTGTGGCAGGCTAATTTTTTAGCTTGCAAGTAATATGAAATCTCAAACTGTTCATTGTTTTTTTCTCCTGTCTTAGACTTTATTTTAACAGTTTTATTGAGACATAATTCACCATTATAGAGTGTACAATTCAAAGTTTTTATTGTATTCATAGAGTTGTACAACCATCAACACAATCTAATTTTAGACCATTTTTATCACCTCAATAGGAAATTCTCTTTTAGCAATCACCAGGCAATCTTCCTATCCCCTCACTCCAATCTAATTTTTGTCTCTACATGTTTTTCTATTGTGGACGTTTAACATAAATTGACTCATAAATATATATATATATAATATTATAAATTGAATCATAAATATATAAAATATGAACAGATATATGTTTTTAAGATTCATGCATGTTATGGTGTTTATCAATACTTTATTCCCTTATATTGCCAAATAATATTCTGTTTTATGGATATTCCAACTTTATTTATCTATTCTTTTTTTTTTTTTTTTAAAGATTTTATTTATTTATTTGACAGAGAGAGACACAGCGAGAGGGAATACAAGCAGGGGCAGTGGGAGAGGGAGAAGCAGGCTTCCCGCGGAGCAGGGAGCCCAATGCGGGGCTCGATCCCAGGACCCTGGGATCATGACCTGAGCCGAAGGCAGACGCTTAACGACTGAGCCACCCAGGCGCCCCTATTTATCTATTCTTTAGTTGATGGATATTTGAATTGTTTCATTTTTTGGCTGCTATTAATAATGTTGAACATTTGTGTACAAGGTTTTGCCTGAAAATATGCTTTCCTTTCCCTTGGGGATATACCTAGGCGTGGAATTGCTATGCCATATGGTAAGTCTACGCTTAACATTTTGAGGGACTGCTGACAAATTTTCCAAAACAGGTGCACAACTTTGCATTTCCGCCAGCAAGATATCAGAGGTCAAATTTCTCCATATTCTCTCCAACACTTGTTATTTTCGATTTTAAAAATATACATATTATAGCCCTCCTTGGATGTGAAATGGCATTGTGGTTTTGATTTACTTTTCCCTGATGGCTATATTGAACTCTTTCCATGTTCTTACTGGCCATTATAATATCTTTGGAGAGCTGCCTATTCAAAACCTCTGTCCGTTTTTAATTGGGTTATTTGCCTTTTATTATTAAATTATATCTTTATATTTCTAGTTCTGAGTTGTTATAAGCTATATGATTTGCATATATTTTCTTCCATTCTAGGCATTGTCTTTTCACTCTCTTGATGATGTTCTTAGAAGCCCCAAAGTTTTAATTTTAATTAAATCTAGTTTATTTTTTATTTTGTTACTTATTCTTTTGGTGTCATATCTAAGAAGACTTTGTCTTGCACAAGGTAACAGGTATTTATACCTATTATTCCAGACTCATTTTTTACCTCTTACATTTAGATCTATGATCTGTGTTTATTTTTATTAACTTTTTTAGCTACTTTGGCTTTCCTATGATTGCTGTTTTCATGGTAGAATTTTCCTATCTTTTATTTCTAGCCCATTTGTAACTTTAAATCTAAAGTGTGTTTCCTATACAGCATATAGTTGGATCTTGATTTTTCCTTTTTTTTATTGTCTGACAATCTTTCTTTTGGTTGGATTATTCACTCGTATTTAGTGTTATCATTGATAAAATTGAATTTATGTTTACCATTTTACTTTTTTCTATGTCTTGTGTACTTTTTGCTCCTCTGTTTCTACTTTACTGCTTTTTTTGCATTAATCTTTTGTAGTATAGTATTTTAATTCCTTTAATGATTTCTTTTTAACTTGCATTGCTTGGAGTTGTTTTCTTAGTGGTTGCACTAAGGCTTACCATATATACCTTCACTCATCAGAATCTACTTTAGATTTACACTACCTTAATTCCAGTGAGATATAGAAATGTTACTCCTATATGGTTTTATTTCCTCCTTTCCCTTTTTGTGTTATGATTGTTATATATATGTAACATATATATAATAGCTTAATATCTATATAATAGCTATGTATGTTACAACCCCTTAAATGAATTGATATAATTATTTATGTATAATTGCATGTCTTTCAGAGAAGCTGATAGGAGAACAAGTATATATTTAAAGATTTTTTTGCATTTACTTTATTATTTACCATTTTTGGTTCTCATTTTTCTGTTGATTCAAGTGTCCATTTCGTGTCACTTCTTTACTTCAATATTTCTTTCTACCCCCATTTTTGTCAAGTATTATATTTCTATATTTATAGGTCCTCCAAAATTGCAGGCATATTATTTAAGAGAAGCAAGGAGAAGATGCACATACACTGTCTTTTATAATTACATAATTACCTTTATTAGCACTTTTAATTTTTCATGCAGATTTGAATTATTCTTGGAATTGCTTGCTTTCAGACTGCAGTATACTTTTAGTTTTTCTTTTAAGGAAGGTCTACTAGCAACAGATTCTCTCCATTTTTGTTTATCTGAGAAAGTCTTTATGTTGTCTCCTATTTTGAAAGAGTTTTCTAGGTATAAGGTCTCCAATTCACAGGTGCTTCCCTCCCTCCAAGTTTTTGAATATATCATCCTACAGCCTTGTGGTCTCCATTGTTTCTGATAAGTTACCTATTGATAGTATTGGGTTTCTTTTGGAGGTAATGAACAATTTTTTTCTTGCTGCTTTCAAGATTTTCTCTTTGTCTTTGGACTTCAAAATTTTTACCTTGTTATGTCCAGGTGTAGATCAATTCATGTTTATCCTACTTGGAATTCACTGAGCTTCTCTGATGTGTGGATTGTTTTTCATCAAATCTGGGAAATTTTTAGCAATTCTTTCTTTAAGTATTTTTCTTCTTTCTCCTTCTCTTCTCCTCCTGGTACTCTCATTATGCATATGTGAGCATGCTTAATGGTGTCTCACATTTTCTGAAGCTCTGTTCACTTTTCTTTAGTTTTTTATTCTCTCTGTTCTTCAAATTGCATAATTTCTATTGATCTATCTTCAAATTAACTGATTCTTTCTTCTGCCAGCTCAAATCTACTTTTGAATCCCTATAATGAATTTTTATTTCTGTTACCGTAATTTTAAAATTCCAGAATTTCCATTTGTTCCTTTTTAAAATAATTTCTATCTTTTCATTACTACTATGTGATGAAACGTTGTCATCAGACTTCCATAACATCTTTAAACATGATTTCCTTTAGTTTTTGAACTTATGTATAATTGCTTTGAAGTCTTTGTCTGTTAAGTCCCCCTACCGGGCCTCCTCAGAGGTAGTTTCTATTGCTTGCTATTTCCCCCCTTTGTATGGGTCTTACTTTCTTGTTCTTTGCATATCTTGTAATTGTTTTTGTTGAAAACTGGGCTTTTTAGATACTATATTGTAGTAACTGTGGATAATTATCACCCTCCCCTTTCAGAGACGTGTTTTTATTGTTTCTTTTCTTTTCATTTATTTAGTGACTTGATTGGACTGTTTTGGTGGTCTATTTTCCCTGTAGTGTGCAGCCTCTGATGTTACTCCTCAGAAGAAACAGTATTGTGCATGTGAGCAACGTCATTGGCATGACAGTGGTTTCTAAGGCTCTCTTTCGCTGTCCCTTTCCCTGACCTCTCTGTTAAGCTGCCTGCCTCTGTTGATACCACACCTGGCTGTGAGTTTCCACTAATTGTCTGATGGTGATGACAATGACAATTGCTGACTGCATGCCCATTCTTCTTCTTCTGCATAGACCAGGACTCCAGTGACTTACGATTGTTTCTGGCACTACGAGCAACAGGGAAGCTTTTATTTATGAGCCTTTCATGGTATATTTATTTATTTTTAAAACTTAGTGACTGTTCTTCTGGAAGTTTAAGATTCAATGAGGGGAGAATTTCCACATAAACTGAGGCAATTTTGCTCTCCCGTACGGAAAGCTTTCAAGGATATATATTAGAAACTCTACCAGCTGTACCTGGTCCTTAGAGGAACATATTTTAGTCATAAAAGTACAATTTGGTAACAGCTAAGGAAACGTCATTTTAGCTCTGAGATACTATAAGCACCACTTGGTCTGCTGAAGAAGTACTCTCTGGAGAAAAATTTGCCGTTTTACCTGTACTAAATACTTAATGTTTTTAAAAGGTACATTGTGCATTCATTCAAGATTAATTTAAAGTAATGATTGCAATGCACCCGGTCCCTCTCTCTGTATGACAGAGTTTGAAGTTTGTCTTTTTTTCCCCTCAAGAATGTTTTATTGTCCTACATAATTAGCAGGTTTTTTTTGCTGAACTTTTTCTGTTACATGTAGAAAATAGTACTTTGGATGTTTTAAGTTCTCCTGCTTAAAGATTATAGATGAATAAACCCTAAGCATATGGCATATTACATGCATTTAGTGTGTTCCTCAGAATACACATAGTTATTTTATTCTGACATATACCCTGTTTATTATTATTATTATTATATTAACAGCCTTGAAAAATACTCTTGCTTTTTGTTGAGCATTAAATGAACTAGTTTGAATGTGCTAGTAGAAGTTCTAGCTAAAAAAAAGAAAAAGTAACCATTTTCTGCAAAACATTTTAATTATCAGAAGAATGTTTACTTTTCAAGGAGGAAAGCATATTTTATTAAAAATTATGAAATGACAGAAAGTTATCAAATTACTGAAATCTGACTTTCAGCTATGTGTAGTAAGTAGTCTGAGGTACCCTGGGATATATTCTGGAGAAAGCATACTATGGAACCATCTATGTCAAATTAGCATTGAGAATTTGTTTAAAATGTAACAAAAACCTCTGAGGTCTGTTAGCGAGATTTTGCTGTTCTTTACACAAAAGCCTTTTTTCCTGCTTAGGTATGAACAGTCACAACGGTAAAAACATACTAAACCCTTCCCTATTCTAGCAGTAATGAAAATAAACAAGACTGTTACGGTAAATTAAATAATAAAGAGAAGAAACCTTTTTATTTTCAGAAAAAGTAATGTAGTTGAATAAGAACCATCAAAATAAATTATTTCCTCACAGAGGATCTGTTTTTCTTTCTTGTTGTACTAAACGCTTCCACAATCTGTCCATTGCCTATGGTACGGTTCTAAAAATCATTCTCATTTTTCTCTTACCCCCACATGTATTTAATCAGTTATTAAAGCTGTCAGTTCTATATTTTTAATACTCTCGAATCTATGTCTTCTTTTTCTACTGTCACTGCACTGACTCAGGCATTACTGTCTCTCACCTAGCTTATCATAATGGTCCCTTCCTGATCTCCTTGCTTCCGGACTCTCCCCATGATTCATTTGCCAGAGGGACATTTATAAATCATCCTTATCATTTTCTGGCGTTAGAGCAGTCCGTGGTTCCCTGCTACCTTCATGATTAACACACACTTCCTTAGCATGGCATGCAAGGCCCATCATGACCCAGACTCACCATGTTTTTTCTTTTCTTCTCTTCCCCTTCCTGCTTGCCTTTCCTCCTTCCTCACTCCTCCCCTCTCTGTCTCTCTCCTTTCTTCCTCCCTTGTGAAAGTTGTATCTTCTCTGAAGATAATGGCCTTTGTTCTCAATCTTCATCTGCCTGATTCCTAGATTGACAGTTACCATGCAGCTATCTCACTAGCTTTCACTAAAGTATTTTACTATGCATACCCAAAGTGGTATTTCTGAAGCAGTAATATCACTCTCTAAAGTTATGGGATGCACTTCTAAATTACGGTAGCCTTCTGTGAGTTTACCATTTTTGAAAGTTTTTTTTTTTTTTGCAAATTAAATTTTTTTATTTCAAATTAAACAAATACTTCTTGAGTACCCACTATAGGCTAGGGCATGAACTAGGTATGTTCATATATATTATCTGCTTTATTTTCATAGCAAATAAATAATTTTTTATTTTATTATGTTATGTTAATCACCATACATTACATCATTAGTTTTTGATGTAGTGTTCCATGATTCATTGTTTGCGTATAACACCCAGTGCTTCATGCAGTTCGTACCCTCTTTAATGCCCATCACCAGGCTAACCCATCCCCCCACCCCCCTCCCCTCTAGAACCCTCAGTTTGTTTCTCAGAGTCCATAGTCTCTCATGGTTCGTCTCCCCCTTCAATTCCCCCCCCTTCATTTTTCCCTTCCTACTATCTTCTTCTTTTTTTTAACATATAATGTATTATTTGTTTCAGAGGTACAGGTCTGTGATTCAACAGTCTTGCACAATTCACAGCGCTCACCATAGCACATACCCTCCCCAATGTCTATCACCCAGCCACACCATCCCTCCCACCCCCACCACTCCAGCAACCCTGTTTGTTTCCTGAGATTAAGAATTCCATTTTTGAAGGCTTAATGACTATTGTTACTGCTCGTCTTGTCTGTTTCAAGCACATGACTCAGAACTTCTTCGGGGCTAGGATTATGTTTTGCAAATGTTATCATCAGTCGTTCTAATTCAATACCTGAAATACATGTTTAATAAGCATGATAATTTTTTAAAAAAGATTTTATTTATTTATTTGACAGAGAGAGAGTGCACAACCAGGGGGAGCAGCAGAGAAATAGGGAGAAGCAGACTCTCAGGAGCTCAATGTGGGGCTTGATCCCAGGACCACTGGATCATGCCCTGAGCCTAAGGCAGATGCTTAACCACTGAGTCACCCAGGTGCCCCAAGCATGATACTTTTTAATATATTTTACTGTTAGAAAAAAAAAAAAAGAAGTTAACTCTTTCAGAAGTAATCACAAGTTGTTCAAGAAATCACAAAATAAAATATCAATAAATATGAGTATATAAAAATTGATCATCTTGACATAAAGCCCCTATAAATAAAACACATACACACACAAGTGTGGAAACATGACTGAAATAAAAACAACAAATACTTATGGATGTTTGAATGTGCTAGTAGAAGTTCAAGCTAAAATAAAAGTAGCCATTTTCAGCAAAACATTTTAATTATCAGAAGAATGTTTACTTTTCAAGGAGGAAAACATATTTTATTAAAAATTATGAAATGACAAAAAATTATCAAATTACTGAAATTTGACTTTTAGCTATGTGTAGTAAGTAGTCTGTAGATTATGCTTGTAGATGCAGATCTCTGATGGGTCTACTTCAACAACTTTGAAGGTTGTAAAAGTTCTCCATTATTTCTGGTGGAATATTAACCATTGGTCTTAGTCTTAAGTATTCATATGAGCTTTTTGTGTTTGTTTTCATTTGTTCTTTCAGTGGAAAGTTTGGAGAGATTCTAGAGAGACAGCAACCAAATGCAATTTTAAAATAGCAGGAGTGGATATTGCTTTTTTCTCTTTGTTTAATTGTCCCTGTGGGTCCATGTGTAATCCAAGAACATGACATTTACCAGGTTATAATATAGTTAGTGCTTTTCTTCTCCACTGAAACTGTGAGCTCATTGAGAGAACATGTTTCATTAATCTCTTTATCTTTTGTGACTGGCCCAGAGACTGGGGTTTACAAGCTATTCCAAGGTGTTTTGAGTGAATGCATGGAATTTCTAGTTTGCCTGAAATGATGTGATGATTTGTAGTATGCTTACAAACTTTGGTTATGGAAAAAAAAGACAATACACACAGCCATTTGTTCTGTTCTGTCTGTTTTAGACAATTAAGCCCTAAGGAAAAAGGACAGGGATGGGTCAGCATTTTACATATAGCAGGCCACCAGTAACTCCCCCTAAACAGGATTGCCTTTTTTTTTTTTAAGATTTATTTATTTATTTATGAGAGATAGGGACCGAGATAGTGAGAGAGAGCATGAGAGGGGAGGAGAGGGAGAAGTAGACCTTCGCTGAGCAGGGAGCCCATCATGGGGCTCAATTCTAGGACCCTGAGATAATGACCTGAGCCAAAGGCAGACACTTAACCAACTGAGCCATCCCAGTGCCCCCAGGACTGTCCTTTTAAATGATATGTATTCATTTAAAAAAGTGAGCCACAAATCACTTTTAGCATATTAAATTTCCACTAAACAACCAAGTTACTGTATATAATCAAAATTCTATCATAATTTATATCAAATTAACAATTGTTAGTCCCTACACTCTTCTTCATCAAGTTGATCTATTTGCAGGATTTTGGCTCTTAGATTGACATTTGGATTGTGTTTTAATGAAAATTGTATCATGGAAAGAATTTTATTAGGTTGGTGAACTATTTAGAGATATTTCTACAGGATTTGAATACTTTGAAAGATATAAGACAGTGTTTCTATGGAGTAATCTCCATAGAATCTCCAATGTAATCTATGGAGTTTATCATGTTGAGATACCTGCTACAAAAAGGTGGTTCCATCAGTGTGTCACCTGCTATTTCCTAAGCATCTGAGAAACATAATCCTGTGATTGATTAGTAGCTGTGCTATAGGTTGAATTGTGTTCCCCCATCCCCAAGAGATATTTTGGAGTACTAACATGCAGCACCTCAGCATGTGACCTTATTTGGAATAGGGTCTTACCAGAGGTAACCAAGTCAATATGAGATCATTAGGGTGGGCTCGAGTCCAATATGACTAGTATCCTTTAAAAAGGGCAAATTGGGACAAATATGTGCACAGGAGAATGTCGTGTGAAGATGAAGACAGAGAATGGGGTGATGTATCTGTAAGCCAAGCAATACGAAAGACTGCCAGCAGACGACCAGAAATAGGGAGAGAGGCAAGGAACAGATCCTCCTTCACAGCCCTCAGAAGGCATAAACCCTGCCAAAACCCTGATCTTGGGTTTCTAGCTTCCATAATTGTGAGACAATAAATTTCTATTGTTTAAGGCACATAGTTGGTGGTACTTAGTTAGAGCAGCTCTTGGAAATGAATAAGAACTAAGTACCAAGTAATGAATGGCACATATCATTTGTTCATAGATGGAGTCTGCATTAGTTCAGGACCTCCAAGGAACAGATGTCAAAAGGGGATTAAATGTGCAAGATGTTTAAGTAGGAGAAATGCCTGTATGAAAGAAAAGAGCGAAGGAGTGAGGTAAGCTGGGACAGCTGGGTAAGGCTAGGAGAGCCATCTGATCACCATGTAAGTCTGATACTGAGTGAAGGAAGATGGGAAGATGATGGATGGATGTATCCTAGATTACCTTGCAGTTTGGCAAATCCACTGTGGTGTCTTTGAATCAAAGTCAGCTGTCAGAGGTATGTTGGGTTTTCCAGGAACAGGTTAGCCTTAGTATCCCTATCATATTCTTCTACTAATTGTCAGCAGCTGAGGGAGGCGTGTCCTCAGCTTAAATGAGGTGATGGACTTCAAATGCAGTCTGGGGTCCTTGGATAATGCCACTCCTCTAAGGGGGAAGTCTGGGAGGCACAATCTCATGGACCCTAGAGGTGCTGTTCAAGTGACTCAAGAACAGATACAGAAAATCAAATGTAAATATCTGTATAAGACTAGAAAAAATCCAGCCACCTAGAATATAGGTTAGGGCAGACTAGGCTGTAAAGATGAATCAACCTTGCCATGTAAAGGCTCAGCACAAAAGAAGCTTTTATTGCTGACAAGGCAGTTCAGTGATAAGAAACTTGGGAGGATGCATGAAGAGATTGCTCTCCTCTGCTCCACATAGATAATGAGAGACATGGTAACAGTAACCCTGCAATCCTAAATATGTGGCTTCCAAATTTTCCCTAAGGTAGGGGTTGAAGTCACCAGCCCAGTTAGCTAGAAGGGGAAAAATATGGAGACATGCATATATGAGAGATTTTTGCCAAAGCCTTGAAATGGCACGTTTGTGCCACTCATTTTCCATTGGCTAAAACTCAGTCACTTGACTCAACCCAATTGCAAAGTAGGCTGGCAAATATACTTGAGCTATGTGCCCAGGAAAAGAGAATGGATCCTGGTGTACATCTAGTCATCTCTACTGTACTTGGAAATGATCAAATTTCCTAGTATGTATACATCCGAGGATATATTTTGGCATCAAGTACAAAGAATTCTAAAGGATTATCTGCAATTCTCAGCTTTTATCCAGCTGTTTGACATTATGCAAGGACAGAAGATAGTCATTCGCTAATGCTTTTAGGATTAAAGGTACCTACAATATTTGGATACACACTACTATAATGTAAAGTAAATAAGCATACACTAAGGGGATTATTACAATTTCATGTTTCATAATTGAATAATTTTCCCCCAGTTTTTACAAACAAAAAATGCAATTAAGTGTTCTAGAAATAGACTTACAGATGGTCCAAATGAAAATGTATGGAGGTGGAAAATTCCGACATGTTGAATCAGTCCTATAAATAAATTCCTCTTCAGTTTTGTGTTACAGGTTTCTAAGAGCGTATTTTCAGGCTCATCTTTCTTTGGATTGTCTGATTCTGGGTGTGTATGCATTCATAGGCTTGTAATAAGAAAGTTATGGGAAACTAAAGGAGTACAAGTTATATTTTTAGTAGCAAACCGGTAAAACAATAATTAGGAATACATAAGGAATAATCATCAGTGATATTAATCTTTGTAGAAAAACAATATTAACTAAATCTAGATAAGTATCAGAGTTCACAATGTGACTTGCTATCTACTTCTCCCGAGTTCCCAATGTGTACAGTGATTATTCTGCCACCAGTAGACAGCCCCACCTTTGCTCAGAGTGTCCTGAATCCAGACTGAAATAAAGCCTGACAATTATTAGTGTAACCCAGATTGTCAGGAAGACCTAGATTGGAAGGCCAACTGTATTACTAATTAGATGTATGCCCTTGGAAAATTTACAGGTTCCTCAAACTCTCTAAACCTCAATTTCTTTATGTGTAAAAGGGTAATGATGATGTCTCCTCATACATTTGCTGTAGGGAATAAGTGAGATTATTTTTACATAGTGGTTATCACACATCTGATATATGATTACTGTTCCATCATGTTGTAAGTTATCATTATTATTTACACACACACACACACACACACACATACACACACATACCCTTTACTCCACTAGTTAGTGGTGTCCAGAAAATAGTTCTTAGTTTAGGCTGAAATGTTTGAAAATTTACTTGACCACTTAGTATTTCATCTACATTATCAAATGCAGATCCCTAAATAACTATAGGAGTTTGATCCCCCTGTTTGGTTTGGGGGGGTGCTTAGATTTCACCGGGGCCTCCTAGGTTTTTGAAATCAGCTTGTTCCCCACCCTCCAGCTTCATTTTCATGAAGCTGTTTCTGGAGGTCGGACTGAGTCTGTGCCCATTTCCTCCTGATTTTACCAATGGTTCCAATAATGCACCTTACTCCTTCCCGGTCAGCCAAATTTGCATCTCAGTGAGGGCTGCCAATGGACTGCATTTACTAAAGCCCAACTTTTGAAATTGCTCTTTGGTTTTATTTTATTCCTTTTTTTAAAGATTTAATTTATTTATTTGAGAGAGAGAGAGATAGCAACAGAGCACGAGTGGGGAGGAGGGGGAGAAGCAGACTCAATGGCTAAGCAGGGAGCCTGACGTGGGGCTCAATCCCAGGACGCTGGGATCATGACCTGAGCTGAAGGCAGACGCTTAACAGACTGATTCACCCAAGCACCCCTCCTCTTGATTTTAAATCCTCCTCTGGCTTGCTTGCCCTGCCCTTAGTGTGCCCTGTCATCACCTGAGTGTCTTCCACACAAGACTAAGGTCTTCCTTCACTTTTTCATGAGCGACATGGTAGTTTCAGAGTCAATTTTTTATATCTGTTATCCTCATGATCATTATTTTTTCTGAGGTAATTTTTATATATTGCTTTAAAAATCTGTATATCAGATTTAGTAACATCTCATGTGTAAGAGTAAATTCATAGGATAAATGATGACAAATTCATACTTTTTCTTACCCCATGTTTTAATGGTTATAGTAAATAGTGAGATTATATTCTAATTTTGAAATCATTTTTGATGAAAATTTGGGTTGGAAAAACCAAAATGACATGCAATTTTCCATTAGGGCTTTCCCCCCCAAAATGTCATATATATATATATGACTTTAAAATAAGAACACGTATGGTCTTTTATATAGTAAATTTATTTTAACATCACTTCATTTTGAAACTACTTGCATTTTAATGTGAGGGAAATAATGCTGCCTCATGCAAATATTTTTTTTGCATCACATGAGTATTAATTCTTTCATCTGATCCTTCATTTTCTCATTTCACTACCCTATGCCAAGATACTACATTAAGCTTTAGGTTTTCAAGAAAGAATAACAGAAATTATCCATATTTTTAGAAAGTGTACACTCTTTGCAGCCCATGAAGCTAAAATAATTATCTTTAAGTGGAACATATTTCATTTGTGAGATCATTCATTCCTTCACTGAGTAATTATTGAGCATCTATCTATGCTATATATAGTATTTCGTGGATTGGTAGAATAGAGTAGCCAATATGAAAATCAATTATTTTTTCGTGTGTCTGTTAGCTATTTGTATGTCTTCTTTGGAGAAGTGTCTGTTCATGTCTTCTGCCCATTTTTTGACTTGATTATTTGTTTTTTGGGTGGTGAGTTTGAGAAGTTCTTTATAATTCATTATCATTAGCCATCAGGGAAATTCAAATCAAAACCACATTGAGATACCACCTTACACCAGTTAGAATGGCAAAAATTGACAAGGCAAGAAACAACAAATGTTGGAGACATTGTGGAGAAAGGGGAACCCTCTTACACTGTTGCGGGGAACGCAAGGTGGTACAGCCACTTTGGAAAACAGTGTGGAGGTTCCTCAAAAAGTTAAAAATAGAGCTACCCTATGACGCAGCAATTGCACTACTGGGTATTTACCCCAAAGATACAGATGTAGTGAAAAGAAGGGCCATATGCACCCCAATGTTCATAGCAACAATGTCCACAATACCCAAACTGTGGAAAGAGCCGAGATGCCCTTTAACACACAAGTGGATAAAGAAGATGTGGTCCATATGTACAATGGAATATTACTCAGCCATCAGAAAGGATGAATACCCAACTTTTGCATCAACATGGATGGAGCTGGAGGAGATTATGCTAAGTGAAATAAGTCAAGAAGAGAAAGTCAATTATCAGATGGTTTCACTTATTTGTGGAGCATACGGAATAGCATGGAGGACATTAGGAGAAGGAAGGGAAAAATGGAGGGGGAGGGAATCAAAGGGGGAGATGAACCATGAGAGACGATGGACTCTGAGAAAACAAACTGAGAGTTTTAGAGGGGAGGGGGGTGGGAGGATGGGTTAGCCTGCTGATGGGTATTAAAGAGGGCACATACTGAATGGAGCACTGGGTGTTATGCACAAACAATGAATCATGGAACACTATATCTAAAACTAATGATGTAATGTATGGGGATTAACATAACAATAAAAAAATTAAAAAAAAAAAACTAATGAGGTACTGTATGATGACTAACGTAACATAATAATAATAATAAAAGAAAATAAATTATTACCATTTTTTAAACCCACTCTAGACAAAATCCAATTGTTCCCCTATATGCAGTGGAATTCACAATATACAACATCACCTCTTACAGAAATAGGGCATTAGAAAGATGGAAACAGTGCGGGTGTTCCCCTGATTTTTCCACTACAGTGTACTCTACGACTTTCCTTCCTCCCTATCATCTCCATTCTCCTATTTCCTGGGATATAGGATGAAATGGCAAAATCAGGTTCTATTCCAAACTCACTTCCCCTCTAGCCATTTTGGTATAGTGGAGCAATGAACTCAGGGAAGCAAATGCCTACTTCTTCTTCTCCTGGAAATGCTATCATAGCACAGCAAAAACTTGAAGTCCTGCCAGTATCTAGAAAAATACCTCATCTCCTGGATTGTCATTATGAACATATGAGGTGACATTAACCTTTTTTTGAACTACTTTCTAAGTATTAAGAAAATAAAAAAAAGTAAATGTCCCTGATTATTATGCAATCCTAGGTGACTCATTATAGTTAAGTAAGTGGGAACACTAATCTCTAAGATCATAACTAATCTCAAAGATTATAACACTAATCTCAATTCTTATAAGAATTGTTTAGGGTGTCAACAAATTAGGACCTAGATGCTCTTAAAACGGACTTTGTTTTAAAAGGATCAGTGCAGAATCATACAAATGGAGAATCTTGTATTGTTAGAACTTAATAATGATGTCAAGAACTAAGAGACACAGCTCCAACTGTTTAAAAACTATTTTTCACAACTGGAAGCAGTTGTCCATATAACTTCAAATCTATGAAAGTTTATATTTTAGCTAACAAATAACTTAGATTCTCAACTTATCACATTAATTTTCTATAAAATTCACAATGGAGAAAAACAGCAAAATTCTGACATTTGTTGATTTTTTTGGGGGGGGGATCAAATTTCACCCTTAGAAAATTAAGTTATAGTTTAAATAAATTTGACCATTAGTGATATCACATGTTAGATCCTGACATAGGAATGCTATATTATTTTTTAAACTCTGGTCTCACTACAAGTTAAGGATGTGCATTTTTATACCAATAAAAAGATTATTATGTATGTATTTGACTACAAATTGAAGTGCAGCAGATCCAATGACATAAGTGATATAGAATCTCCCTCATACTCTTTCCTCCTTTTCTTTCTTTTTCTTTCTTTCTTTCTTTCTTTCTTTCTTTCTTTCTTTCTTTCTTTCTTTCTTTCTTTCTTTCTTTCTTTTTCTTCTTTCTTCTTTCTTTCTTCCTTCCTTTCTTTCTTTCTTTCTTTTTTCCTTTCTTCCTTCCTCCCTTCCTTCCTTCCTCTCTCCCTCCCTTCCTTCCTTCCTCCCTCCCTCCCTCCCTTCCTTCCTTCCTTCCTTCCTTCCTTCCTTTTCCTTCCTTTCCTTTCCTTCCTTCTCTTTCTTTCTTTCTTTCTTGGAAGTGGCAGACAACTGTTCTCACACATTATAATCGTTCTCTAATAATTCATATTTATTAAAAAGATATAAGATTAAATAAGGATGAACTTTTGGTTCATCCTTTTTAATTTATAAGTTAAAACTCATTGTTAGATCAAGATGAAACCTGGACCTCATCACTGACAGATTTGAGGAGCAAGTGACATTACATCTCTGTTAAAGATTTATTTTTATTTTTATTTTTTTATTATGTTAAGTTAATCACCATACATTACATCATTAGTTTTTGACGTAGTGTTCCATGATTCATTGTTTGCGTATAACACCCAGTGCTCCATGCAGAACGTGCCCTCTTTAATACCCATCACCAGGTTAACCCGTCCACCCACCACCCTCCCCTCTAGAACCCTCAGTTTGTTTCTCAGAGTCCTTAGTCTCTCATGGTTCGTCTCCCCCTCCGATTCCCCCCCTTCATTTCTCTGTTAAAGATTTCATCTCTTATGTTGTGTTTCTATGATAGGAAATAGAGCTTTCAGCTTGAAGTATGTGAAGAAGAGAGGAAAGGAATAATTCAGATTAAGCCCTAAAGAAAGGTTGAGCATAGCACTTAGCAGAAAAATGGTCCTTTTCGCTTCTGCATAGGCTGCTCCCTAGACTACACATACAGTAGGGTGTTGACTCCTTGTCTCTCTGCATTCTTTTCTTTAACTTAGAATAAAGAGCTACTGCTGCTTTTAAGACTTTTTAAAGAGAAATTACAAAAAGTACCATTCTTCTTTTTATCACTGCTTAGAGTAACGAATGGAAGGCAACAAAACTCTTTAAGGCAGTGACTTAAATTAACTCTGCTGGAAAGACCTTAGTGATATCCAGAAAAATAGACAAGGGAAGGGATTACATTTCTCTTTAAATTCAGCTGTAAAAAAACTTCAAAACACTCTACATTCATAATATGTTTCTCTGGAAACACTAATCCCAAGAAAAGCACTTCTTCCTTGGGCTATTAATTTTCCAATTATAAAATGAGTTAAGAAAGAGAAAATTATATGCATACATATATATATGCTTAATTATATATATGCCATATAGACATATATAGTAGTCCTCCCCTTATCTGTGAGGGATATGTTCCAAGATCCATACTCAATATCTAAACTACAGATAGTACTGAACCCTATATATACTATGTTTTTTCCTATACATACATACATACATACATACCTATGATAAAGTTTCATTCATAAATTAGGCACAGTAAGAGATTAACAATGATAACTAATAATAAAATAGAACAATTATAACAATATACCGTAATAAAAGTTATGTGTTTGCAGTCTCTCTCTCTCTCTTTTTCTCTCTCAAAATATCTTATTGTACTGTACTCACCCTTCTTCTTGTGCTGATGTGAGGCGATAAAATGCCTCTGTGATGAGAGAAAGTGAGGCGAACGACATGGGCCTTGTGATGTTGTCTTAGGCTACAAGTGACCTTCTCACTGTACGTCAGAAGGAGGATCATCTGTTTCCAGTCTGGTGACTGACCTTAGGTATCCGAAGCAAGTGAAACGGTAGATAAGGGGTGACTACTATATACATAGATTACACAGTCACACAAGTACATACTTTCATACATCCTTGGATTTGTCACGATTTTCTGTGTGTTTCACTATGGTACTACACTGAAATTATAGCAGTAGCAGTAGCCCAGAGATGATCATTAAGTCATCCAATATATTCCCTTGCTGAAGAGAAACTGGTCTCCACAGAGTATTTTCCGATCTTTTGCCACTTCACGGTTAAATCACTCAAACACCAGGACTTTCCGGATTTCCTTTGAAAGAGCGTTCCATAGGCTGACATGTTTATGTACAGAGATTTCCAGGATTTTCAACCCAAATTTTGTTTAAATCATTTTTATGTTGCTGTTTCGAGTCCTGCCTTATTTCTACTATCTTAAAGTCATTTTTTAAGATGATCATTACCTCCATATCTATCAGGAGAGACTGTAATTATAAAAGCATCCTAGCACATCATATTCTGCTTGTTGTATCTACCAAGTTGTTTGCATGGTTTCACTTTAAAACACCCTGCTTGCTGGTTAGTCATGCTCTGTGATTTGGGTAAACTGTTCTCATTACTACAAACTATTAGTCAAATAATTTGTTCTTGTTGCAATTTAAAAGCAAGCCTTATTTTGGAAATCTTTCAGCTCTTGACATTCAGAAATCCCCATACGGTTCAGTGGTTCGGGTTCCTAAGGGTGGGAGCCAACTCTTCTCCAGACCTCTATCTGTTATTGTATGTAGCAAGTGTGGAAAAGAGGTACTTCAGGAAACAGTTATTGAATTAAATCAAAACCTTGTCTTCTCGGGTTGAGCGTCTATTGAAGATATAACACTTGCAGTCAGAATTTCAAAGATCAAATGTGTTCATTCCTATAAAACTGGCCCTTCTGTTATATTCCAGTTAGATTTCTCCCACATCAGGTATGATTTCATGGCTTGCTGTATAGGATATTACCTTAATAATTTATGGTTATGTTCACTCTTTCAGCATTCTTTATTTCCTACATCGATACACATTGGAAGGTTTTGATACAATCTTCAGCAGTGCACATAAAAAGGGGAGTCAAGGATAAAATAGTGGGTCATAGGAAAACGTAATAAAAGCCTACTGGGAAATGGAAAGAACAAGTTCTATCATAGGGGTTAGCTTTCTAGCTTTTTCTTCTTTTCAATTCGTAAGTGACAAATTACGTTAGGATTATATATTTAGCTGAACTAAATATTATACTTAAGGTTTCATGTAAAATGGAATGGGGCTATACAATTTTCAGAAAATATCTCTGTTTATGATTGAAATGTATTCCCCCACTGCATTAGCTGAGGTTCTTAGAGATTTTTTTTTTTTTTAAATACTGTGATTTTCTTCCCTGTTCTGGGAGAAGTCTTCAACATCTATCTGGGCATAGTTGCAAGTTCTTTATGGATACTGACACAGGCTATTGTTACTATTAGGGCTATCAATATACTTAATAATAAATTTTGATTACAACTTTATTGTATCATTTGGGTCAATCTCTAGCTTGCGGGCACAAAACTTACAAAATCCTAAACAATAACTTTCATAAAGTCCTTGTAGATACTGACATGACACTACACTATGAGCATCCATTGTCGCACTAAATAATAAATATGCATGGGACTCTTATACAATCTTCTCTTTATTTGCTGCTTTAGATTTTCCATGATTCTGATGCAAGACCAGGCCCTTTTAACAGCTTTCAAGAAATATTTTTTCACCAAGCATTTTTTGATTTTTGTAGTCTTAACCAAAAATGTGTGAAGTTGCAGGAGGGACAAGATAATGCTGTACCCAGAATTCCACTAACAGATTTTCATTTAACATTATTTGTTCTTGGCCATGCTAAGGGTTTTCTGTTCCTCAAATAACATCAAGTCTCAACTATTTTTCTTGCAGGTTTTCTTCAGGATTTCAAATTCCTCTTCTATCACACAGAGCCATGTTTTGATTATTCTACCATTGGTGAGCCCTTGGGAATGTACCCTTCCACCATGAGTATTTAACTTGGTGTATTTTCAAAGAAAATTATTCCCAGAAAGGAATTCATTGAATTTTATCTTTTCAATATCACTACAACATAAAATAAGTAAAATCTGAGATAAGAGTGAAATTCAATTTAACAACGCTTTGATACAATATCCTGCAAGGCACTGAAAGAAATTAGGTTTAAAGGAGAATGATTCTTGACTGTTATCTGTTAATGAATAAAAAATAACCCCCAAACTTAATGGCTTAAGAAAACTTTTATTATATCTGAGTTTCTGTGGGTAAGGAATCCAAGCATGGGGTAGCTGGGTCCTCCCATTCAGGGTTTCTGACAAAACTATGATCAAAGTGTTGGCTAAGTTTGCAGTAGTTTCAAGGTTCAGCTAAGGCTGGATATGCTTCCAAGCTCACTAGTGCCTCTTGGTGGGATTTAGTTCCTTGTGAGCTATTGGACCGAAGGCCTTAGTCTTCTTGTTGATCATTGGCCAAAGGTTATTCTCTCCTCGATGCATTGCTAAGTGAGCCTTCCCATAGGGCAGCTCACAATATGGCAACTGACTGCATCCAAGTGATCAAGACAAAGACAGAGAGGGCCATTAGGAAGTCACAGCCTTTTATAATCTTGAAAATGACATCCCACAATTTTGCCATATTCTATTCTTTAGAAGCTAGTCCCTAGATCCAGCCCATGCTCTGAAGGAGGATATTACACAAGAGTATGGGTACCAGGCTGCAGGAGCTGTTGTGTGCCATCTTGGGGGACTGGCTACCAGAGGTGAGAAAACAGCAGCCAAAAACCTGATATAAAGTATAAATCATTATTTATTACAGTTAATGAGTTATCTTTAATTCATCATCTCCTTTTTAGTATTTAGTACCCACTGAATATTGAGTATTGCTGTTGCAATATAGATGCCTAAGTCACCACCGCTTCCCCATATCAAGGACTAAGGTTCTCATTCCTCCATCTGCTGGGAAGGTTGGCTGACACCTCTCAGCTGTGTCCTTTGAAATCGGCTTCAGTTGAAGACAGCTGCATTGCCGCCACTCCCTTCTTGGGGATAACTTACATCTAATGACTAATCAATGTTGCATTATTATTATTATTACTTCCAGAGAGAGAAAGGGGGTGGGGGGAAGCAGAGGGAGAGGGAGAGAGAGAATCTGAAGCAGGCTCCATGCCCAGTGCAGAGCCGATGGCAGAGCTTGATCTCACAACCCCGAGATCATGACCTGAGCTGAAATCAAGAGTCAGATGCTTAACGAGCTGAGCAACCCAGGTACCCCCAATGTTGCATTTTAAAGGCCCATCTCCCTTGCCTCACTACTGGACAGCCTGAAGGCCCACCCCAGCTTCAGGGCTTCATTTAAAGTCAGCTGAGATCATTGTAGTAACTGTCTAGCAGAACAACTCCTCCGTCTACCTGGTCTGGCTTATCTCAGTGCCCTACACATGGTGATCCCTATAGTACACCCCAGGAAACCTTTTGCATTCAAATCTGTAAATCATGGTCGATTTCCTAAGGAAACACAAGCTGCAACATCTATACTTTTAACTTTCTGTATAAGGGGAAAATAGCTAACATACAAATACCGAAATGTTAATGTGGAATCTGTAGAGATTTTATATATTTACACCCCTCTTGAAAGGGATGTTAAAATGCATCTGTAAGAATTTCAAGTCAAGATGTCAGAAATTTGCACTGTGCTCCATAGGGAATTTAAATAGAGTTTAAGATCATGCTTTTGATTTTCACCAACAATTGATGTAATTCACTTACTACAAAAGCTGTTCTTATAGATCCAGTTCATATATTCTTTCTGTGCCTTATAAATAAAACTTTGATTGCAAAATCTTCACCCAGGATTAGAAGTGAATAAGTTTATTTTCTTATATATTGACTTGGTTCACATTTCTAATCCAGATTATGGGGCAAATTTGTTGTTTTCTGGGGGAAATCATCAGGAAAAAAGGCGAACCAAAACACAAAACACCAAACCCTTAATACGAAATGTGAAGTTTGTTTGCAAGTACAGTTAAGGCTATCACATTATATATCAATTACAATAAAATTTACAATTTTATCATAAATTTCCCCTGGACTTCTTGCTCTCCCATCCATTTCTCTACCCTTCAGCCACTTTGCTCTGATCTCCAAGGAGGAGGGCTGGCCTCTGAATGTTGTGTTTTCCAGTCCCCTATGTCAACTGACTAGCAGGGAGAGATTGGAGGAGGCTGAGAAGAAGGGGGACAACCTGGTACCTCTTTCCCTCTGTCTCTGCATTGGTGGTGTCCTCGGCAGAAGCTGTGGCGTGGCTCTAGCTTCCACTTCCCTTTCCTCCGGGCTGAGCTCAGGCAGCCCTGCCTCCCTCCAGCCTGGCCGTGATACCTGCTCTCTGCTCTTGTTCATACTTGGTTTGCTTCAGCACCCACTTCGGCTTTTTAGCTCTTTTCTACTACCTGAGCAGTAAGGTCGACTTAATTTCCATCTGATTTGAATATGTAGAATGATTTATGATTGCCCCTGGATGGCCACAACTACCTGAACTATACGCTTGTTGGTTGCAACAAAAAAGCCCAGGCAAATACAAAAAAGGCCTTTTTACCATTAAGGGAAGAATAATTAGTCCTCAGAATAACCCAATGTGATGTTATTACCCACATTTTCCAGAAAAGAAAAGTGGGCTCAGCAAGGGTAGATAATTTGCTTATGATCATATATCAAATGCATGGCTTACATGAGGAGTGAGACTTCTAAAGTCAAACAACCTGATTGAAATCTTGATTTCTCCTCGTATCAGCCAGGCGAATTACTTCACCAGCCTGTGTTACATTTTCTCATCTATAGGATAGGGACTTTAGTCATGCCTACCTCAAAAAAGTGTTGTGAAGATTAACTAAATGAAGAAATGTTGAAGTTGCTGCAGCAGTTACTGGCACATAGTACATGCTCAGTAAAAGCTAGCTATTATTAGCCGTGTGGCTTCAGTACTGTTTTTAATTACTTTGAAAACACAAACCAAGTTAACAATGATTGCTCCTAGAATTTATGGCTCAGTGTTTACCTTTTAAAAAGAAACATTTACAAATGCATGACATGACATCATATTGAATGATAATTTCTAATTTCGTTAAAAATCTAGTCCTCTACCCCTGATTATCAGAACAGTTTAGAAAAGCAAGATTGATTTCTTTTGTGGAATAGTCAAGAATTCCACAGTGGCCTAAGGCACCAAATGATCGCAAACCATCATCTTGCAATTAAAATGGCCAGAGTTGACCTGCTCTTTATTAAACATTAATCTTTGGCTTCTTCTGAATGCACCAGTGAGTTCAAGGTCTGGATATGTATGACTCATGCTAGCTCTGTGCCATTAAGCTGTTTTATAGGAGGAAACTATTCTTCATTGCATTGAGCCTGACACTTGAGATTCTTTCTATAATTTGAAAATTGGCAGTTCAGAGTATATTTAAATGAAAAATGCTAGCTATTGTGACCATCATTTGCTGATAGAAACAATGCTTTCACCATTGAAATAACCGTACAGAACACACTGTGGCCTCAAACTACCATGGACGTATATTCATATTTTATATATAATATTATTAGCACATTCTTTTTACAATGCTTTTTATACTCAGTATTTGTTCTTGGTAACATTCTCAACAGTATACAAATTATATGAGTAAGTTAAACTGTTTGCAATCATGTGAAAGAAAAAACAAGCAAATGCGTATTCTGTAAACAAGAATTTTCTGCTAATTAGCATTACAATTGTGTATTTTACAATGTTTTTGAAGCATGAGTGTATCTCTAAGCAATACAAAAATAAATGTGGGTGAAATAATTAATCTGAGTAGGTGTATGGATAATTGTACCAAATATTAGTTTTTGTTATTTACTTTAATACTCATATGCTTTTACCATCTGCAAAAATCTAACTGTTTTCTACAGAAATGTTCACTAATTTCTTCCACTCTATATCTTTTACTTGGCTACAAAGCCTAACCTATGGCAATCTTGGTTATTTTGACTATTGAATAAATATTTAGGAGATTTTGAAATTAACTTGATAACTGGGTGCCACATCACCACTGGATATTAATTTAAAATTTGTGAGTATATATATATGGCGTTTTTGGATTATGATATTTTAGTTTCATGTTGAATTGTTACATATAAATGGAGAGATGTAGTTCTTTTCTTTTTATTATTTTTGCAAATGACTAAAATCATACTGAAAACACTTGGACTACAATGGTTGTCCCTTATGTGTGTTTTTGCTCAAGCAGTTATGGGAAAACAGAACTGTTTACCGATGTCATTTAAATCCAGGAAGCTTCTTTATTAGTGATAATCTGTTATAAAAATGTATAATATCCAGGGGCGCCTGGGTGGCTCAGTCGTTAAGCGTCTGCCTTCGGCTCAGGTCATGATCCCAGGGTCCTGGGATTGAGCCCCGCATCGGGCTCCCTGCTAGGCGGGAAACCTGCTTCTCCCTCTCCCACTCCCCCTGCTTGTGTTCCCTCTCTCGCTGTGTCTCTCTCTGTCAAATAAATAAAAATAAAATCTTTCAAAAATATAAAATAAAAATGTATAATATCCAGCCCTTTTATGATGCAGATAGTCAAAGGGATATCCAAATTTAATGTCAATTTCAAATTAAACCTAGGTTTTTTAAGTTAGCTTCTTTGAAAAGAAATATGGTGCTCATCTAATTATAATGCTCATCTAACCTTCACATATCCTAAGCTTTTAAACTAAATGTACAAGCAAACATGATTTATAGTGGAGTAGAAAGATGTAGACTATGTTTACACTAAGGATTTCTAGGGATGAAATTTATGAGGACAGGGAGGGTTGAAGGAAACATTTTAAAAGAACATCATTTTCTTCAAAATTTGAAATTTACAAAGGAAAGCACTACTCTTCAATAATTCAGAATAAAACATAAATATTTTGTGCAAATCTTTTCATTCATCACATACATGGGTTCACGTAATGACAGCCTAACTGAAATCAGTGTACCTTTATGACAAACCTTAATACTTTATGTGATATAAACCAACAGATATTCCCCTACTGCTTTTCTTATACCAATCATTCTATTTGAAGAGGCCACCCATCAATGTTGAAACCACTTTTAAACTAACAGGAACGAAACTTGAGTTGAATTCAACCTCTTTATTGGACAAGTGGGGAAAAAACCCAAAACTGAAGTGAAGAGGGACCAAATGGCTTTCCCAGTAACGTTTGGTATACAGACCAAGAATCTGTTTATCAACTGAATATAGACCAGTTCAGCCATGCAAATCACCCATCATAATGAAATTAATTCTTACAGTTACGTGTAGACTACCGAAACTTCTAATAAGGATTTTTAGATCTAGATCGAAATGGGTTCACTTTCAGGCTCTGCCCATCAAGCTATTAAGTCTTGGGCAAGAGCCTGAAATTCCAGATACTTTGTATACTAAATATATAATTTATCTATAACGAGGATCACTATGCATGTGAGAATTAGAAATTGGGAAGCAAAGTGCCAGCAGTGCCTGATTCATAGTTGTTGCTCAATAATTGATAATCTAGGAAAATCTGCTATTTGGATAAGGATAGAGATCATAAGATACAGAAGTTACATATGTTGTATTACTCTCATCTTATATATCTACCTCAGAGATCATGGTGACATTTACATTTCTTTTTTTTTTTTTTTTAAAGATTTTATTTATTTATTTGAGAGAGAGAGAGAATGAGAGACACAGAGCATGAGAAGGAGGAGGGTCAGAGGGAGAAGCAGACTCCCTGCCAAGCAGGGAGCCCGATGTGGGACTCGATCCCGGGACTCCAGGATCATGACCTGAGCCGAAGGCAGTCGCTTAACCAACTGAGCCACCCAGGCACCCGGTGACATTCACATTTCTAATTCTTCCCAAATTTTGGTGGCACCCCCACATTGCATCTTTATTTTGCCGTTATTGATAATACATGCAGAGTGTATGCATGAGCTGGAACTGTGTGTACTCATGACTTAAATTTCTTTGATAACAGCTGCTAAGACCCACATCTATTTATGATCATTGTCCCCATTAGAACCACATACTCTATAATAAGACCAAAACTCTCTTGGTTTTAAAAATGATTACTGTTACGTATTATTATTAATAATAGTAATAATTAGTGAGCATGAAAGAACAAACTTGGGAGCTAACTCATATCCTGGAGTTCTGTATAAATTCTATTTTATTAGTTCTAAATATAAGGTATGGGAAAAGATGCCATAAGGGAAATATGAGGATAATCACACCCTGACAGCTTCCTTGGTGGGCTTGTTTCTAGCTCAAAAAGACCTAATCAGTTTGTCAAATAGAATTCATAGCAGTAGCTCTAGAATCTAATAACATATATAATATATACCATAGACATATGCAACATATTATGCAACAGAATTTGTGGAGAACATCAGTGCTGGCTATTTTATCATCTACTGCCTCTGTGAAGGCATGATAAAGGTGGTATAGCTTTTCCTCAATCCTCCTGTGACTCAGATCTTGAGGTCTAATGGCAGCACGGTAGACATTCTTGAGGGCCTCGGCAGCAGCTACGGGCTCTACCGTGGCCCGTGCTGCAGCAATGCAACCTGGCCACGTGCAGTTTCAACAAAAGTCTAATAACAATGATAATAGCTACTATTTGTTAAATTATTGTGAGGTAAAGACTGTGCTAAACTAGGCAAACTGTCTTACATACTTCAATATAAATGCAAGATATAGGCCATATTATTATCCCATTTGACAAAAGAATAGACTATTATTACTAACTTGACCAAAAAATCTATAGCTAAAATTGGCAAAAACAGGATCATGTTTATTTATTACCACATCCAAGATCTTGGACTGTACTGCTTCCTGCCCTATCTGTCTTAACTTACTATTATTGTTATTACTGTTATTATTATTTTTGAGTATTTGTCTAAGTCAGGTGGTAGGAAAATGGGAACTGTGCATTACAGTTGATGTTTAGTCTGAGATATCCCTTGTAAAGTTGATTCCTATTTGTTCTGAAGCCTAGCTACAGAAAAGTTGATTTATTTAGAACACTATAAAGACTTATTTCTCAATTTCTGTGTCTCAGGCTTCTGTCTAAAGCATTTTCAGACTTGAAAAATGTTTTAAATTTTCTGAGATTTTGGGATATGATGAAATATGATTTTTTTTAGCAAGACTACACTATAATTTTCTCCACATGCATGAACTAAAGACATAAAAGATGCAGATAGAATAGAAATCAAAGGAGCATTGGAGTAGAAAAGCTAGTGGCAAGCAAAAATTCAGCTCCAGTAAATGAATGGCTGATCCAACAGTCCTTTCCTTTGAAGTTTTGATCTTAAAGAAAAACAACAAAAAGAAGCTGAGGAAGAAAAAAAATAAACTTGTTCCACAAAAGTGAAACTAAATCTAAGTTAGGTAATTTCATCTTTTTTTAAGCATCTCAAAGAAGCCAACTTCAGGATAGAGTACAGTTAAGCAACAGGACTTCTACATTCCTAAATGAGAATGGAGGGAAACCATTTTTAAAAAAGGTCAGTATCAAAGAAAGTGTCCCTTGATTCACTCATGACACCAATCTGATCTGATGCTCTGATCATTAATGCAGTCCAGAGAAAACTCATTTGACATTTCCTTCAGAAATACAGGGAGATGTTTAGAATTATTTAAAAACAGCCTCATTTAAAAATCCTGGGGTTGTCTTGGTTGTGTAAAGAATGTTAATCACACTCATTTGGAGAAATGTGCTAATATGATACGTATAAATGGAATTAAGTTTACTGAATTATGTGAACACTTGAGAGAGGCAAAAACTTATAAACCATCTGGGGATTTAACAAAATAGTAAAGGAAAAATAGTTATAGCTACTCCATTTATTTAGTAAATATTTGCTGACCTCTATGATTAGCAATATGAGTGTGGCTTAAAAGAGGGAGTAAACCCAGAGTTTTGAAGGATAAATAGGAGTTTTCTAGAAATATGAGGATATATCATTGGGGTGTCTGGGTGGCTCGGTCAGTTAAACACCCCACTCTTGATTTTGGCTCAGGTCATGATCTCAGTGTTGTGAGATTGAGCCCCACATTGGGCTCTGCCTTAGTACAGAGTCTCCTTGAGATTCTCTCTCTCTCCTTCTGTCCCTCCCAATGCTTGGGCTCTCTCTCTCTCTAAAATAAATAAATAAAATCTTAAAAAAAAAAAGAAAAAGAAAGAAATAGGAGGATATATCAGAATTCTAGACAAAGGAAAGAGCAGGGAAAGAGGGTGTAGAAATAATACAGGGTTCAACCATTACATGAGAATCTTGTATAATCACAGTATAATCACTTGGAGGGTTTGTTTAAAATGAAGTTTCTATGCCTTGTCCCACGCCAAGTCAATCACAATCAATGATAGCAGAAAGCAAGAACTTGCATTTTTAATAGGCACACTTAGGCTGTTTTTATAAACATTAAGATTTGAAAATTGTTGCTATAGATAATAGAAGTATCTAGCCTCAAGCAACAGAACTGCACAATCTATTTTACACATACAAAGAATATGCTGATGGCCTATGAGTATTAAGAGAGAACTGAAATTGAAGGAAAGAAACCTGTAAAGACTGGTGCACTGATCTTTATCTCTCTTTCCCTTTTCAGTCTACTTCCATCAAGCCTTAGTTCCTAAACTCTCTTGACAAGGTTACTAAGGATCTTTAGCTTTCCAAATTGCTAATGTTCAAACTACATCTACATGTGAGACAAACTACATGTGAAAAAAAATGATCACCCACTCTAAAACACTGAATATTCTTGGCTCTTAAGAAATCATCTATCATTTTATTAATGTGGTATAGCACATTGATTAACTTGTAGATGTTGAGAACCATCTTTGCAAACCTAGGATAAATCTCACTTGGTCATCGTATATAATCCTTTCAATATATTATTGCATTCAGTTTGCTAATATTTTGTTAAAGATTTTGCATCTTTGTTCATCAAGCATATTGGCCTGTAATTTTCTTTTTTTATGGTATGCTATCTGGTTTTGGTATCAGGGTAATGCTGGCCTGGTAAAATGAGCTTGGAAGTGATTCCTCCTATCTATTTTTTGGAAAAGTTTGAGAAGGATTGGTATTAATTTTTCTTTAAATATTTGGTAGAATTCACCAGTGAAGCAGCTGGTCCTGAACTTCTGTTTGTTGGGAGGTTTTTAATTACCAATTCAATCTTACTAGTAATTGGTCTATTCAGATTTTCTAATACTTCATGATTCAGTCTTAAGAGGTTGCATGTTTCTGGTAAATAATCCATTTCTTCAGGTTGTGCAATTTGTTGGCAAATAATCGTTCATAGTAGTCTCTTATGATCCCTTGCATTTCTGTATTATCACTTGTAATGTCTCTTCTTTCATTTCTGATTTTATTTATTTGAGTACTCTTTTTATTTTCTTTAATTTTTTATACCCCATTAATGTAATGAAGGATAAAAATCATAAAATCATCTCAATACACGCAGAAAAAGCATTTGACAAAATTCAACATCCATTCATGATAAAAGCTCTCAACAAGGTGGGGATAGAGAGAATGTACCTCAACATAATAAAAGCCATATATGACAAGCCCACAGCTAACATCATATTCAATGGATAAAAGTGGAAAGCTTTCCCTTTAAGATCAGGAATAAGACAAAGATGCCTATTCTCACTATCTTTATTCAACATAGTATTAGAAATCCTAGCCAAAACAATTAAGCAAGAAAAATAAATAAAAAGCATTCAAATTAGAAAAAAAAAAATAAGTAAAACTCACTATTTGCAGATGACAGGATACTATCCAACCCAGTCTTCAAATTCAATGCAATCCCTATCAAAATTCCAATCACATTTTTCATAGAAATAAAAAAAAAAATCTTAAAATTTGTATGGAACCACAAAACACACTGAATAGCCGAAACAATCTTAAGTAAGAAAGAAAAAACCCAGAGACATCACACATTTTGACTTCAAACTATATCACAAAGCTATAATAATCAAAGCAGCATAGTATTGGCATAAAACCAGGCACATTGATTAATGGAACAGAATAGAGAGCCCAGAAATAAATTTATACATATATTGTCAATTAATTTATGACAGAGGAACCAAGAACATATCATGGGGAAAGGACAGTCTTTTCAATAAATGGTGTTGGGAAAACTGGATAGTTACATGCAAAATAATGAAACTGGACCACTATCTTATACCACACAATCAAATTAACACAAAATAGATTAGGGACTTGAATGTAAGACCTATAGCTATAAAACTCTTAGAGAAAACATGGGCACTAAGCTCCTTGATGTCAGTCTTGGTGATGACTTTTTTGGATATGACACAAGAAGTAAAGGCAACAAAAACAAAAATAAACAAATGGAACTATATCAAACTAAAATTTTTGCACAACAAAGGATACCATCAACAAAAAGAAAAGGTAATGTATGTATAAAGTGGGAGAAAGTATTTGCAAATTATATACCTAATAAGGAATTAATATCCAAGATATATAAAGAACTCATACAATTAAAAAACAAAACCCCAAGCAACCCAACTAAATAATGAGCAGAGGATATAAATAGATGTTTTTTCAAAGAAGACATACAGATGGCCAATAGATTTATGAAAAGATAATCCTCATCACTGATGATCAAGGAATTACAAATCAAAACCATAATGAGATATCACATTATAACTGTCAGATTGGCTATTACCAAAAAGACGAGAACTGGCAAGGATGTGGAGAAAAGGGAATCCTTGTGCACTGTTGGTGGAAATATAAATTGGTGCAGCCACTATGGAAAACATTATGGAGGTTCTTCAAAAAATTGAAAATAGAATTACCATGTGATTGAGTAATTCCACTTTGGGGTATTTACCCAAAGAAAACAAAAACACTAATTTGAAAAGATATGGCCACCTCCATGTTCATTGTAGCATTATTTACAATAGCCAATATATGGAAACAAACTAAGTGTCCATCAACAAATGAATGGATACAAAATATGGTAAATATATACAATGGGATATTATTCAGCAATAAAAAGAATGAAATCTTGCCATTTGTGACAACATGAATGGCTCTTGAGGGCATTGAGTGAAATAAGTGAAATAAGTCAGACAGGGAAAGACAAATACCTTATGATCTCACTTATATGTTGAATCTAAAACAAAAACAGAAACAAGCTCATAGATACAGAGAAAAGATTGGTGGTTGTCAGAAGCATGGGGTTGGGGGTGGGTAAAAGGGGTAAAGGGAGTCAAAAGGTACAAATTTCCAGTTATAAAATAAATAAAATCCTGGGGATGGAATGTACAGCAAGGCGACTATAGTTAATAATTCTGTACTGCATATTTGAAAGTTGCCAAGAAAGTAGATCTTAAAAGTTCTTGTCACAAGAAAATAAAATTCTGTAACGATGTATGGTGATGGATGTTAAGTAGATTTATTGTGGTAAAATAAAGAAAATAATTTAAAAGATTTATTTATTTATTTGAGAGAAAGAGAACACAAGAGCATTTGTGTGTGTGTGTTGGGGGGGGGGTAAGCAGAGGGAGAGGGAGAGAGAGAGTCTTAAGCAGACTCCCTGATGAGCGCAGAGCCTGATGAGGGGCTCGATCTCACGACCCTGAGATCACGACCTGAACTGAAACCAAGAGTCACATGCTTAACTGATTGTCCCACCCATGTGTCCCAAAATAAATAAAAATTTAAAAAAAAGATGGAAAAATAAAAACTACCACCAAAATACAATGTTTTTATGAAATTATCTAAGTAAAAGAAAATGGAAGGCCTCAGGTACTTATTTTCCTACTTAGATTAATGGTGTGAATTAAAAAGAAATAGCTATACAAATAAAGCGAATAAGTTAAAAAGTAAATAAATAAAGAAATTACCTGGTATTCATTTTTGTTTTGCTTTATAGGTTGCTCTTTCTTCTTCTACTTTATTGAATCCTCCAGAACCTTAACCTTTTCTCTTTTACCTTTTTTTCTCTTTCTATACTTACTCTTTTTAGCTTTAAATCATCATTAATAATATTAGATACATATCTATCTTCAGACCCTTTCTTTTCCTTTTACTTTACACCTGTATGTTTAAGTAGTTACTCACAATCTCTGATTTGATGTCTAGAGGGAATTTCAAATGTTTATGTTTAGAAAGGGACCCCCATTTCATGGTTGATCCATCAACAAGCCCATCAGAACTTTCCTTAAAGTACATTCAGAATCTGACATCTTTTCACCAATTCCATGGCTATCATTCTAGTTCATGTTGCCAGCATCACCTATTGCCTAAACAGTCAACAATAGTCTCCTAACTGATCTCCCTTCCTCTACTCTTGCCCCATACAGTAAATTTTCCATTGTGATTCTCAGTGATCTTTAGGAACATAGAGCAGAAAATGCAACTCTGGTGTTCAAAATCCTCCAGTGGCTATCATACTTTGAGCTTTAAAAGACCTTTTGAGATTTATGTATAGAGAAGGAAAGTTAGAGAGAGAGAGAAGGTGAATGTTGCAGCTCTCAGAACCAGAAAAGTAATAGATAGATCCATACTGGAAGAGAATTAGCGAAGGAAATATATGATGTCTAAAGATCAACAGATAATTTTTGTGAAGCTTTAAAATTTTGTAAACCTTGCTAATGAAGCTTTAAACCTTTGTGAAAATTGCTGATATGGAAAGGTGATGTTAAATGCTACCCAACTGGTTTCAACAATTGAACTTGCTAAATACGAACTTCAAATTTTATTATATTCATGGTGGTCAACTCATATTTAACAAATGTTTATCAGATCAGAAGAGTGTAGACAGTTCAATACCATGGATCTGTAACGTAAAATTTTGATTGTCTAAATTGATCAAATTATTTGGAATATTAGCTTGTTTGCACTTTATATTATATAAAAATGAAACTTATGGGCTCATCTCTTCAAGGTGAATTAATTTTTCCAGTTTATCTGTAGTCAAATGGTTCACAATGAATTCTCAGAAAAAGTTAAATGAACTCGAATACAATCCATTGTGGGACTGGCCCCTGTAACAGTACTGTAAGTATAAAGTAGCCTTTAAGGGATCTCTGTGTATAATTAGTTTTGATTAATACAATCACAGGATTGAATAGTTTCATACTGAACTTTTCTAAGTAATGACATATTTTTAATGATTATACTGGCAGAGCACAGAATTTTTATCAAAGTTTTGTCTATTATTTTTTATTATCTATTTTCTGTGTTTATGTTAGTTTTAAATAACAACTGATCTTATTGGCCTGATGAGTTTGAAATTTACTCTCAGAATTTTAAATATTATAGATGAGCTCACTTGCTCACAAGCATTATGATTTCCTGTGTATTAACTCACCCATGTAATATTTTGGACATCTTCAATGTCTATTGCATTGAAAACAATTTAACCAGCATCAGTGGAAAATTATTATTTGGCAGGAATAGATTTATATGATGCTATTAATACCATACAAACTCTATAAAAGCAGAACATCTTATATCATTTGAACATTTTTATGTATTAATCATAGCTTAACCACTATGGGTAGTTCATAGCAGGCTCTTATCAAAAGAGACTGGTAACATTTAGAAGCAAAAAATTCTAGGGGTAAAGAAAACTGAAATTTCAATTCAGTTGTTGGAAGCAATAGCAGACATACTATTTTCATTTAAAAGGTAGCGTGCAGGAAGCAGTTCTCTTCTGAATAAACTGACTGTATTCATGATTTAGCAGAATCAGTTACTTTGCAATTGATTCTGACTACAGCTCATATTTGAACTTTAAGCACTGTGATCTCAGGATTTTACCTAATGGCATATATGAATCACTCAGGGCTGCTGCAAAAACATGCACAATGTGCACAGTAATGATTCCCTTTGCATTAAGGAAACGTTCTTCAAGGCAGGCTTCATGAAAAGGTCCAACCATGACCTTAAGATATGAAAGCATTTTTCATAAAATACAGGGACTGGGGAAAATTCAACATCTTGTACAGAAGCTCATTAACCAAATGGCTGTTATAAGCACATGACAACAGGACTCACTAGGCATTGGTGAACCAAGCTGGAAGTTTGATAGTGGAACATGTTACACATAATTAAATATGGATCCTTCCTAATCAATAGTGAGGGCATAATTACTTTTCTCAAGGTTAGTTAGGCAGGGTTGTTTGAGGGGACAGAAGCCAGAGTGAAGAGACTCAAGAAGACAAACTAGAGAATCATGCGTTTTGAAGCTGAGGGGGCTTTGGGACACTTGAAAACCATACTGCAATGTTATCAGTAGTCTCATTAGGGAACTATTAGACAAGGTCAAGAAGGCCTATGAGAACTGATGGGTACATTTAAGCAATGTCTCCCTGCTTCACCAAGTTTCTCAATAGTAGCTGCCAGATTTTCATGTCTTGAACAAAGCATCTTACACGAGCATCTCCTTAAAGTATTGCTCAATTCTGCCCTGTAAAGAATGTCACATTTCTCTGTGGAAACCATCAGTGATGAATTAATGAATGCTTCTAATACTGATGGACCCCAACTGTTCCAACCACTGAGTGTAATGAGGGAAAGAAATATGTACTTAAGTATGTGTAGGTGTTTATAAATATGTCTTCCCCAAACCACATCCATGTGAGGAGGAAAAAATGAAGAGAAAGAGTACAACAGCTTAGTCCCATCAAGTGTGTGGGCTGGTTAGCATTCTTAGAAATGTTGCTAAATATTGTACTGTTCCTTCTTCCCTTCCTTTCCTTCTCCATCCCTAAAGATTTACTGAGTACTCTATGATCCAAGCATTGAAGAGAGGAGATAAACAATTGATTTGAAATGATAGTCATGGTGATAAGGCCAATAATGAGGGTCTGCCAAGTGTTAAGAGATGTTTAAGAAGGCTCTCTGTATACATCAGAGAAAGGACGGCTGAAGCTCTTAGTCATGTGAGACTCTAAGACTATCTGCATATTTCACTTTAGATAGAACAACTTACGAAAGGATTTCATATTTATTCCAGGAACAAATCATGTGAATTGGTGTTTATAGAAGGATAATACTTTCCCAAATTTTTTTTCCCAAAAAAATGTGATAAAGTTCTTATTTCAGAGAGAATTTTTTCCAGGAAACTTAAAGCATTCTTAAAATAGTCTAAAATTCGAACAAATATATCCCTTAAAACATTTGCTTTTCTTACTTTTATTTTCAAAACTCTAATTTGTTCCTTTCAGAGGCCTGGAAAAACAAACCATTGCTTTTATATAAATGAATATATCATATTTACTAACTGTTACGAAGTGGTCAAATTTTGATCTTCAGCATATAAACTTACAACCTTTGTTATTAGATAGAGCCTGAGAAAGTCTTTTGGGTATTTTTTACTCGCCTTCATTTATTTATATTTTTAATAAAAAACACCAATACCAAAATCTTCCTCTCCACCACTAGATTTTTCTAAAGAACATACATTAAACTTTAAAAAATTAGTTTGTTATAGGACTAGAGAGGATATTTAACATTTTTAATAATGAATATCTTTTATAATATGTTTATTGATAGCATCATGTGATAAAGTTGTGATCTGTATATCTTATGGTACTTTTACAAGACACCATTGGCTACTTGCAAAGGCCGTTTCCACTTTCTCCTTTGCTAGCAGAACTTCATTCCATTTTTTGTCTTCCAGGCATCTATCAGAAATCTCAGGGAAGAAGAGATGAATCCCTTGCCTAGCCTAGGGTTGGGAATTCAGTCAATGAGATGCGTATACAGAGAGAAAGACAGAAACAGAGAGACAGACAGACAGACAGAGACAGAGACAGAGAGATTTAAGGGATGGCTTATGTAATTGTAGGATGGCAAGTTCAAAATCTGTAGGGCAGGCTGGTAGGCTAGAAAGTCAGATAGGAGATGATGCTATAGTCTTAAGGTAGAATTTCCTTTTCTCAGGGAAATGTCGGTTTTTACTCTAACGATCCTCAACTGATTAGATAAAGCCCACCCACATCATCAAGGGTAATCTTCATTTAAAGGATTGTAAATGATTAACATATTGCAGATGTTAACCACATGTACAAAATACCTTCATATCAACACCTAGATTAGTATTTGATTAAATAACTGAGTACTATAGCCTAGATAAGTTAACACAAAACTAACCATCACAGTATTGCTTGACATTTTTATAATGGAAAAAATCTAGGTCTGAGTCTGGTGGATAGCACTGACTAGAGTCACTAGTGTAGAAATTTAAGGCCTTTCCGCATAGTCCCAGAATTAAGCCTATTTACAGACACTGAAGCCCTCAACTGGGGAAGGATTGAATCCTTTTGCAGGAGAATCCTGTAATTTTGCCAAGTATATTTTGTAAATCTTTCTCCAGACCTTCACCAGAAAGGCCATTGATTAAGGTAACAGTTTATTGGAGGAAAGAAAACACCCAGACCTTCCAGGATTTAGTAGAAACACAGTTCTGACGTGATGCTACCGTCTGAAGGTCCAAAACTCTACCATAATCTATGGTGGATTATGGTAGTATGGTGACAAATGGAGTCTTGACCCACCTTTGTTGTAAAATGGGTACAGCAGATCTAAAAATATTTTATCATTGTTTTTTTTTCTAGTTCCTTATGTATAATATTCAGAACAGATAATTTAACAACAAGATCTCCACATTGGTTTCCTACATAAGAAGTAGTGATTATGCTGGAAGGAAGAGCCAAGTATAAGTACCTGGAGCTATCTCCTCTCACCAATGCATCAAATTAGTAAACCAGTATAATCCTGTTTCTTAGGGGGAATTTTAGACATTGGTTTCACCATAAAAACTTTGAAGATACAGAGGTGGTGATTCCTACAATATTACCTCTTAATGTATCTGACCTACGAAAAAGCTAGATGATGGGGTGCCTGGGTGGCTCAGTCGTTAAGCATCTGCCTTTGGCTCAGGTCATGATTCCAGGTCCTGGGATCGAGCCCCGCATCGGGCACCCTGCTCTGCGGGAAGCCTGCTTCTCCCTCTCCCACTCCCCCTGCTTGTGTTTCCTCTCTCGCTGTGTCTCTCTCTGTCAAATAAATAAATAAAATCTTAAAAAAAAAAAAGAAAAAGAAAAAACTGGATGAGTTTTCCAGAAAGACTGAATAATCCCAAACTTAATCAGATGCTGATAACCATTTCAACTGTAAGGTATCCTTTTTTTTTTTTTTTTTTCCCAGAGAAAATTAGTTCCTGACACCTGGTAAGTAATGACAAGGCACATGCTTTTTCTCAGTTCTGTCTTATAAAGACAATAACTAGTGTGCCTTTACCCAGAAGTGGCAGCAATATCCTGAAATCTGTCGCTATAGAGTCTGCAGGAATCTTGATGATCTTGGTAACCTAGAACATCCCACTAGTCCTTACACTAATGACATTATGCTAATTACACCAGATATTATTAAGTATCCTAGATACCTTAGAAGGATTCATGCATGCCAGGAGGTGAAAAATAAATTCCCATACAATTCAGGGGTGGTGTCAGTCAGGGGTCTCCAGAGCAACAGAACCTGTAGAATACATATACAGAGAGAGAGAGAGAGAGAGAGAGAGATTTATTTTAAGAAATTGGCTCACCTAGATGCCTGGTCATGTTTTGTTGATTCCTTTCAGTCTACAAATATTGCTTCACTTAAGTCTTTTCTAGTTAAATCATCTGAGTGGAAATCTGTTTCCTACAAGACCCTTACTGATGTACTCTCAGGTCCAGAGAGTGTATATTTATATATCTTTGCTTCAGCCAGACCTAATATGAAGTGGGTATTTGTAAGGTAGTCAGTGAGTATTTGTTGACTGATAATTATCGTAACAATAACCATTTATTGAACTTCAACTATCCAGCAGAAATTATGCTGGACATTTTACATGTATTTCACTTTAGTCCTTGTATTGACCCTAAAAAGGTTTTACAGCCAAGAAAAGAGAGATTCAAAGAGGTTACTTGGGTGAGATGAAACAGCTAGTAAGCGGTGGCATAGGAATTTGGACCTAGATCTGTCTGTTACACTATGTCACCATGCATAATAAACAAAAACTCATTTTCTTGATATTAATTTTGAGGTGAATATAAATAAACAGAAAATTCCGTTATTTCCTGCATGACATACTCAACAGGTATGTAAGAAACTCTAATTCCATTATCTTTTTAAAACATATAATCCTTCTTTTGCTTCTAACTTGCCACGTATCATGCTGTTCACAAGATTTGACATATTGTCCCCACGTTAGCACCACTAATTCACTGAGATTGAACAAGTAGCATTTGGCATCACTCACTTCTCTAGTATACTTGCCTCACAAAAGGAATTTGTTCTATATTAAAAGAAATATATTCTACCTATTTCTTTAGAGTTCTCTTGGAAGTTTTTAAGATCACACTAAAAACAGAGAAAGAGCCAACATGATTTTTAAAACCTGGCGATATTTTTGGTACTCCATTTGGCTACAAAGAATTTGATGAAGAATCAGACCTATTTTTCTGGTTTAATGTGGGAAATCTGCTATTATGACTCTAAAAACTTTCCAAACCTCTCCTATTGACTGTTATGTTTATTTATGGTACAGTAATAATTGTTAGGTAGACAGAGTCTTAAAAAGCTATTCCATAGCTCTTGTCTTGTCACATGATACAACAGATGGTCATGAATGGAAATGGAATAAAATCATCAAGCCATTATCTCATTTCCTTAAAAGCAACGTGACAGTGTAGGGATCAGGTCCATATCTTGTAGCTTTTTTTTTTGTGGAGACCCTACCAAAGAGGGCCAAACAGGGGAACTGACAGTAAAACACTCATTCTTTCCAGAAGATCCATACTTCTACGGGGGGGTGGGGGTAGATTAAGTTATATCCTGAATGGCATGAATGACATCTATGTAAGAAGCTGCAAAAATAGTCAATTTTGCATTGAGTGCCCCACAATCAGCAAGCTTGTTTGATCAGAGGACTCACTCAATGAGCAAATAGCTATGCTTTGCTTCATTTAAATTTAATCTAAATTCTACCCTTTTTTCATTTTATATAATCTTGCCACTTTATTTTTCAAGAGAAAAGCTCCATTCCCATGTGCAGTTTTTTCCTTGCATGAGCGAAAATTTTAAATGAATCATTTAGCTTTTTTTTTTTTTTAAGATTTACTACATTGTCATTTCCATTAATACAACAAATAAGAATTTAATTTAACAGAGTAATATCAATGAATGGAGGAGTAAAGGGACTTGTTCGTTAGGGAACAATTCAGAAACAAAAACAAGGAGATTGCAGAAAGGAAAGATTCAGAAAACAAAACTCTAATGACATTTTGAAGGGATGAGGGAGCTGATGTAAAAGAACTCTTAATGGCCAAGCTGGAATAACTCAAGCAACAAAATAAGAAAACATACTATTGTGTTATACCCCGAAGTAAAGAATAAACATCCATAGGGGTGCCTGGGTGGCTCAGTCGTTAAGTGTCTGCCTTCGGCTCAGGTCATGATCCCAGGGTCCTGGGATCGAGCCCCTCGTCGGGCTCCCTGCTCTGTGGGAAGCCTGCTTCTCCCTCTCCCACTTCCCCTGCTTATGTTCCCTCTCTCGCTGTGTCTCTCTCTGTCAAATAAATAAATAAAATCTTAAAAAAAAAAAAGAATAAACATCCATAAAAACAATATCTATACAAATCAATGATTAAACAAAGAAATGGAGAAGAGACAGATCTGTACAGAAGAATTCCTCATAATTTAACTAGATTGATTACCCATCCCTTTCCCTTGACATTCCATCCCTCCCTTTCCTGCTCCAGTATGGACACTGGTTAGCGACTTGCTTCCAAAGAGGACAGTATGAAAACAGTTGGGAAACAGAGAATAATTTTACATGGAGTAAGCTGGCAAACACTGCCTTGCACAGGTGATCAAGGTCAATGTCATGAGTGATAAGTTATGCATCCTTGATAGGATATGATAAGAATGGCACTTCACTTCTGTGGTCTTCCTTTCAAAAATATATAATCCCAGTCTAAAAATAAGAAAAATATCAGACAAACCCCATTTGAGGAATTCTTCAAAGTATCTGACCTGTACTACTCAAAACTGTCAAGGTCATCAAAAGCAAGGAAAATATGACAAACTGTCACACATCAGAAGAAAAACGATGACTAAATGTAATGTGGTACCCTGAATGGGGTCCTGGAATAGAAAAAGGACCAGTCGAAAAAACTAGTGAATTCCAAATAAAGTGTGGAGTTGAGGCAATAATTATTTGCCACCGTTGTCTCTTGCCTCTTAGTTAAAACAAATGTTTCATATTAGTATAAGACGTTAACCACAGAAGTAACTGAGTGAGAAGAACATGGAAACTGTGCTACCTTTGAAACTTTTCTGTAAAAATGAAACTAATCTAAAGTAAAAAGTTTATGAGAAAAATCAGAAAAAGTATCAAGGATATTACTAAAGGTCTTTGCAGTCCTAACCAAACTTTTGTTATAATATAAAAGGTTTTTTTTCTTCTTTGAATTGTTACTGCATAAACTCTTTACAAGTTTCCAATTTCCATTGTTCAGCACATTCTAGAATTAGAAAGGAATGTTATAGCATGGAGTGAGTGAGATAGCACTCAGCACATTGCCTTGTATAAAGTAAGCCCTCAATAAATATTTATCAATTGATTGAATAAGATTGCAAATTATTTCTCACCTTGACTTAAGGTACTTATTACTTTGTTCTGTTTCTTATGTAATAAGTAGATGGGCATAAATGAGACGCCTTTTAAAATATGGAAATACTAATTTCTGAAAAACCTTACTAGTATGAATCAATAAATAATGTAGTAGGTTAGTCATCCAAGGAAGTAACTCATACTGTGAAATGGTCTCTTAGTTTATCCTGGAGGAGATTTGAGAGAGGTCCACTTAATCAGTGGGTTTGAAGAGTAGACACAGGAGTACATAACTGCAATGGAATTGATATGAAAGAAAAATAGGTGGATCAATGACATTAGCATTCTTGAAGATAGCGTGATTAGCCAAAGCATGAAGAGAAGGGACTCTGAAAAGAATAATTTGTCATCATTTCCATAGCATTTTCCATGGATGCCTCAGGCTATTATGGCTTGATGTCATTAACTATTAGATTCATTCAAGTAACTCTCCTTGCTCTGATTAATTTTATTTCCTATGTAGATTTTTTAGTGGAAAGAGCATGCTCTAGGGTGCTTTGCTGGTTATAGTTCTCATGGTACATTTGCAGATTTGCACTCTGGTCTACTCACTAGTTTCTTGGGCATTGAATTAACCTAGTTTTCCTTTTTGTCAAATATGTGTGATATTATTACCTGCCTCATACAATAGTCTTGAAATTAAAATAAGTGATAAAGTGCATAGGTTGTAAATTAGGAAAATGCTTGTATAAGTAGTCATTCATTTTAAAGACATGTTGTTGGTATTATTATTGTCATTGCTGTTGTTATTGAATCATTCCCTTCTCCATCCTGAATTTGGGCCATTCTGACAAAATTGAATTCTTTAACCTGAAAATCTGAGAACCAGACATCAAGTGACTACCTTCCAATGGAATGCAACCTTGCTTGACCTGCCTATCCTTCTGGGGCTTGGCTTTCCCTTGCACCTCTGTCTCCGCTCTCCCTTCCAACCAGCACCTGAGGATCAGATACTTCTTATACCCTCATAAAAGCTAGGAACAGGTAGATGGGAGACTTTAGAGGGATCTGTTAATTCATCATTGAAATGAGGCACCTCTGGAGGGGAGCATAAAAGTTATTTAGCCAGCAGGCTTAGCAGCTGTGATAAATGGTGTGTGTGATTTAAATTTGAGTAGAATTGTGTTTAATTGAAAATTTGGCCACTACACGAAACTTTCACTAAAAAGATTAGTACGACATTGAAGGGCTGCCAAGGGTGCCAAGAATGAGGAAGAAAGCCACGTAGGTGAAACAGTCAGTGTTTTATAAGGGGGAGTTCTAGAAAATATGTTCCAGCACCATTTTCTTTTTTTTTTTTTTTTAATTTTTTTATTGTTATGTTAATCCCCATACATTACATCATTAGTTTTAGATATAGTGTTCCATGATTCATTGTTTGTGCATAACACCCAGTGCTCCATGCAGAACGCAGCACCATTTTCAACAGAATCACCCAGGGCATTTGTTAAACTGCAGCCACATGGGCTTGGAAGAAGTTCTAGTGGATCTGAATCTCCCTAGGGGGCATCTAGGAATTTGCAGCTTTTGTAAGGTTCATAGGTAATTCTTATACACCACAGTCTGAGAACCTGATTTTGCTTCATACACCAAGAAAGAACACTTTGTTACCAATGTGGAGACAGATTTTATGCCCCTTGTTCATGCTTTTCCAGCAAGTCTTAAATTTAAAACTTAGGGGAAAAGGGGGACAATATGATGTTCAAGTATTGTGCCTTGTTAATCAATATTTATAGTCAAATATTTTAGATGTGTTTTGTCTAAAAATCATGCATTTTAAATAACATGTGTTTCAATTACAAAAGCCTTTAGTTCAGAAAGTTTATTTGGCGAACAAACAACTAAGCAAGGTGTCTGTTTCCAGATGCACAGCAATTCTACCAAGCCTGATTCTCTGCTTATTTTTGTCAGAATCCTTCTGTATTTGAGGTTGTTTTTCTTTGAATAAACATTCTACTGATATGTATCAGATTCAAGCTCTATCAAGCTTAATCTCATTGCTAGTGATCTTAATTTGATTAATTTTCTCAGGTCCGAACTTGACAACAGATTTGCTTTGTTCAGTGTCCAGTATTTGCAATCTGGGTAATATTTCTATGAATCCTGATATGTGTCTGGGCTTTCAACGTCCACAAAACATATTCTAAGGAAAAATACACCAGACTGGTTTATTTGCAATTAAAGGTTCATTCTAACACCAATTCAAAGGAACCAATCCCAATAATAAGCCAGCGGAAACAAGCATGAAAATGATTTCCTTCTGGTGACACTGAAGGAATAGAACTTTGAGTTGAAACCTCAGGTTTCGAAACCTCAGGTATTATTACCTGTACGACTTTGATTACACTTTATGAGCTTTCTGAGCCTCAGATTGCATACCTATAAGGTGGGCTGATCAAATAACAATATTTGTAAACTGCTTGGCACATCACATGCTAAAAGAATAGTAGCTAAAAGGAAAAGAAAAAGGAATCCTGAAAATCGTGGAAAATTGATAGGGTGGCAGGCTGTACCTTCTGGGGCTTTGCTTCGTACACACACTGCAGAACTCCGCAGCTGAGCACTGGACATCCAGACTCCGAGTGAGTACTGGTACCACTACATTGTAAAAAATAAGAAGAAAGGAATAAAAGCCTTTGTTTCGTGGCACAGCTAGAACTCTGAGTAATTTTATGATTTTTGAATTGTAAAGTGAATAAGAATGTTATTTACTTCAAGAAACCTTTCTATTGTACCATGGTTGAATGGATCTAGAATTCTTAATAAAGGCACTTTACTGTGAGAAATATCCCTTGATGCAGCTGACCTTAGATTTCCTGTGTTACTTTTTTATTCTTTGACTTCACATTTCCTGTCTCTCCCTTTATACATAATGAATAAAAAATGTTCCTACATTTTATATTATTGTGCACACAATTATTTCTTATTAACATTTTATTTTCACAAAAAGAGAACAAAATGCCATTTTCCATGCAGAAAAGGAAGAACTAAGGATTTTTATGCCTTGAAAATCTTTATAGCTATTAGAATCATTACTGTGCTTTCTCAGAAACAGTCCATTTTAAGGGAAAGGTCCTTTTAACCTTTTTCTGATTACATAGTGTTGACAGTTCCCTAATGAAATACGTTAATAAAACTTAACTGATGACTTTGGTTGTTGCCAAATAAGGATAAGTGAAAGGTAATATATTCATGACATTGAACTGGTGCCTTTTACAGTACTTTTTGAAAAATCTGTGTACTCCCTTTACTTTGGATTCAAATAATAAGATATCAGAAAATCCACTCAAAAGAGGTGTGCAGTGTTTGGAAAGAATTTTAACGTTTTAAAAATAGAAAGAAGGCCTTTGATTTGATAACTAACATACATATAAATTAGAATGTCAGTCATTTTCAGTGTAGGAATGCTTGTTGACCCATACCAAAATATGGGCCCATATGCTAGATAAAAAGAGAAGAAAGGAACTGAACCTGTGGGAATCTGAGAAAAAAATAATATTCTGGAACTTAGCCAACATTTTTCTAATGCAACATATAGAATGTATTCTTAGCACCACAGTTCTTGCCAACATAGTGTCTGAGAGTACCTGACTATACAATCATTAATATTTAGCATTGCTACCTAAAAGTTATTGCAAATTAGGTAAGCAAAAATTGCCTCTTTTTTTTTTTTTTTTTTGCTATGTTTATTTGATTACTAATAGGATTTCATGTATTTCTTTGTAGTTTGGAGTTCTGTGAATTGTTTATTTATGAGCAATGTTCATTTTTAAATTTGAGAATTAACATTTATTTTTGTGTATCTCTGTAAGTTCTCTTTATATATTTAAAGTTTTAATTTTTGGGGTGCCTGGGTGGCTCAGTCGTTAAGTGTCTGCCTTTGGCTCAGGTCATGATCCTAGGGTCCTGGGATCGAGCCCTGCATTGGGCTCCTTGCTCAACGGGAAGCCTGCTTCTCCCTCTCCCACTCCCCCTGCTTGTGTTCCTTCTCTCGCTGTGTATCTCTCTGTCAAATAAATAAATAAAATTAAAAAAAAAAATAAAATAAAGTTTTAATTTTTATTACTCAAAACTATTGCAAATGTTTTCTCAAGTTTGTCATTTGTTTACTTAAAGTAGTTTTGATACTTTAAAATACAATAGTGAAACTTTAAATATATTTAAATTTTCTCTTTGGTAAATAAGTGAACTATAGGACATAAGTTCTATTAGGGCACAGGTTTATCTTGTATTGTGCCTTATCTTTAACATGTGAGTAGCATGTAGGAAATGCTCAGTAAATATTTTTAAGTGAATGAATATTTTCAGATTTAACATGTTTGGTTATTAATAATTCTGACAAAAATGGAATTCTAGGGAAACTTACCTCTGACCTTATCATGACTATTGTCATGAGAGAGCTTATTAGAGTGGATTTCCATACATATTTATAGAGCTGAATTCAATGAAAAGAAAAAAAATCTATCCAAATAGAAACATAATATCTTCTTCCCCAAATCATTATCTCTAGAAATTTATTTTTTCAATAATTATTGACTATCTATTCTATGCTAATCATGAATATTTCACTGATTTACCAGTGAGGATTATTTGGAGGCAAATTTTGGTCGTCTCAGACAAAAAAAAAATAAAAAATTTCTAGAACTGCATCAAGATCACACAAAATAAACTTGAAGTTGCAGAACTGGGACTGAAAGATAATTAATAACCAAGGTTGCTCAAGAAGTTACACGGACACAATGAAATTGTGGTCAGGGTGGTGTTAAAACTCCTGAAGGATATCATTGCTGATGGTATAAAATAGATTCTAACTCTCTCTTTTTCTCTGTGTCACTAAACCAACATTCAAAGATGAGAATACAAACATCTTGTTGACCAAATCTAGGTCACACATTTCACCTTGATATTCAAAGAACAGCAAGAAGGAGAATTTGCCTCAGCCCTATCCAGTTTCCACAGAGCACCAGGAGTCCCATAAGACTGTGGAGTGGGGCATTCACTGAACTAGAGGTTACTGAAAGACAAAACATGACAATATCCTATAGAAATAGAAATGTTCAACAAATAGACTTACCATTTGGAAGCAGAAAAACTATCATCTGTATAGATACAGTATTAAAACTCTCATAAGTACAATTAAAAAGCATGGTACAATCCAGATCATCTTAGTTCATGACATAAAGGAATTTATCAGTTAAGTTACATAAAAAGTCTGGGTTATGTCTGGCTTCAGATGTGTTTAGATATAGTCTTAAACATGTGTTATGTGTTGGCTCCTCAGTCTCCATTTCTAGGTTTTAATTTCTCTAATGTTGGTTCATTTATAGACAGCCACTTCCCCACAGGGTAGAAAAGCCAATTCTCCAGAAGTCCCAGTGAAACAAAGTCTTTATGCTTTGAAATCTCATAGATCTACAATGCTGTAGATCTTTAATGGAAGATCTAGAAAGAATAAACAACACAGAGGGACATTCCTAGAAGTGATAATCATAAAGGTCAGTGAGAAAACTGGATGGAAAGTTTTCCCACTGAAGAGACATTGAAAAAAGACCAACTTCCATGTTCAAAGTTTTTATTAAAGCTTGATAGTCAGGGTGGGGACCTGCAGTATGTCTGTGTGGGGAGCTCCACAAAGTTTCTTCCTGAAAAACAATGTTAAAATTTGATAAAGTTTTCAAAAACAAAAACAAAAACAAAAACACTTCAAGACTCTAAATATTGACCAAATGCATACCAAAAGAAGTGGAGAAGCATTCAAGATAAATAACTGAATCACAATAAGCACAATGAGTCTGTGGCACTTTAGCTTGGGGATGCTCACTTCCCAATTTAGATCTGTGGTATTCTGGTTCTAACAGGACAGGAGTGAAGTTCAGTATCCTTAATACTGGAAAGGAATGGTTTGGGAGCAGAATGGAAAAAACTTAACTCTTGTGAATGTTGTCCAAAACAATTTTTTTGAAGATTTTATTTATTTATTTGACACACAGAGAGAGAGCACACAAGCAGGGGGAGTGGGAGGAGCAGAGAGCCCGATGTGGGGCTCAATCCCAGGACCCTGAGATCATGACCTGAGCAGAAGGCAGACGCTTAACTGACTGAGCCACCCAGGTGCCCCTGTCAAAAACAATTTTTATCTTGGTGGCAAAACTCAGGGAAGGCTAATATTGCAGATACTTGATTGTGATACTGGCTGGAGCGTGTAATAGATCAACATGTAATCCAGAAATTTAACAGGGGGATGCATAGAATAGGACAGCTGTAGAAGGACTTGATATGCTCTTGTATATCCTTGGTTTTCATGACTACCCACATGCTCAGGAGAGATCAAAATTGGCACACTTGAAGGTAAACCAGTTGACGTTATTAAATCTGAGTAATATAAAGAAAAATAAATAAAATCAAATTCTCAAAGATTTTGGAAACCACTAACTGTACCAACATATCTGTAATGAGAATCCCAGAATGAGAAAACAGAAAGAAGTCATGAAAATATCTGAAGACATATTAGCTGAAACTCTTCCAAATTTGATGAAAAACATTAATACACACATTCAAGAAACTCAGTGGACCTCTACACAAGATAGCACAAAGAGATCCATATTTAGACACATCATAGTTGCACCGTTGAAAGACAAAGACAAAAATAAATTCTTGAAATCAGCAAGAGAAAAATGCCATTTTACATACAAAGAAATTGCAAAGAGATTATTGCTGACTTCTAATCAGAAATAATAGGTGCTAAAAGGAAGTGGGATGATATATTCAAACAGCTAAAGAAATAACCATCAACCAAGAATTTTACATTCCACAAAAACTATCCTGCAAAAGCTGAAGGCAAGATGAAGACATTTCCAGATAAACAGACTGAATTTGTTGCTAGCAGACCTGCTTTACAGGAAATACCAAACGAGTTTTTTTAGGTGAAAAGAAAATGGCTTTAAATCGTGACTCCGATCCACGCAAAGGAATATAGAGCACTGCTATAGTTTTATATATTGGTGAGTACAAAAAGAGTATAATAATTTGTTCTTTTTCCTTCTCTTAACTGAATTAAAAGATAGCTGCACAAAACAATGGTTATAAAACTGTATTGCTGGGCTTGTATTATCATATAAAGATGGAACATAAATGACAATGACTGTCCAAAGAAAAGGGGAAGGAAATGGAATTATATTAGAGCAAAATTTCTATATTTTACTATAATTTTAAATGTATTTTTAGAAGGCATGAAAAGAAGCACAGAGTAACAAGTGACATAATATATACTGAAATCAAATTGCAAAATGGATGACATATATCCAACCCTATCAATAATTACATTAAAGTAAACAGATTAAACATTTCAACCAAAAGGCAGTGATTGTCATTCTGGATAGGAAAAAGGGATCCCAGTATATGCTGTCTACAAGAAGCATAATTTAAATCGAAAGACACAAATAGGCTAAATGTAAAATGATTGGGAATGATAAGCCATTTAACTTATAATGATAACAGACCTGGAGTGGCTATGGAAGCATCACACAAAATAGACTCTAAAGAAAAAAACATTTCTAGAGATAAAAAATATCATAAAAAGTATATAACAATTTCAAACACATTCATACCTATCAATAGAGCGCTGATATACTTGAAACAAAAAGGTGAATCATAAATTTACCATATGAACTGACCTGTCAATTCCATTTGGAGGTAGCTACCTGAATGAAAAGAAATGTATAGCTACCAAAGGCCTGTATGCAAAATTTCATGGTAGCATGCTCAATCATAGCCCAAAGCAAAAAGAATCCAATGTCCATCAAAATGTGAATAGATAAAAGTAGCATATCCATGCAAAGGAATACTCTTCAGCAATAGAAAGGAGCTGACTACTGATACATGCTACCACATGGGTGAATCTCATATACGTGGTGCTAATTAAATGAAGCAAGAACCAAAAGCTCACATATATGAATACATTTATTTATTTATTTATTTATTTTTTTTAAGATTTTATTTATTTATTTGACTGAGAGAGACACAGCGAGAGAGGAAACACAAGCAGGGGCAGAGGCAGAGGGAGAAGCAGGCTTCCCGCGGAGCAGGGAGCCCGATGTAGGGCTTGATCCCAGGACCCTGGGATCATGACCTGAGCCGAAGGCAGACGCTTAAGGACTGAGCCACCCAGGCGCCCCTATGAATACATTTATATGAACTGTCTAATAAAGGGCAAATCTATCGATAAAAAAAAATTAATTGTTGCCTGTGACTGGGATTGGGAATGGGGTTAATTCCAAATGGGCATTAGGGATCTTGTTAGGTTGATGAAAATGTAGTAAATCTGAATCATGGTCATGATTGCATAGCTCTAAGGTTAAAAAAAACCCATTGTATTGTATATTTAAAGTGGGAAAATTTTATAGTATGTAAATTATACTTCAATGAAGCTATTAAAAATAAAAGCACAGATATTATATACTAGCTCAGAGTATCAGTATAAAGTCTTGAATTTCTATGTGTATTGTAACATTCAGTCATTTTTTTAAAAAAAATGCTACTGGGGCGCCTGGGTGGCTCAGTTGGTTAAGCGACTGCCTTTGGCTCAGGTCATGATCCTGGAGTCCCGGGATCAAGTCCCGCGTCAGGCTCCCTGCTCAGCAGGGTGTCTGCTTCTCCCTCTGACCCTCCCCCCTCTCATGTGCTCTCTCTCTCTCTCTCTCATTCTCGCTCTCTCAAATAAATAAATAAATAAATAAATCTTTAAAAAAAAATGCTACATGTGGTGGAGACTGGAAAGATTTTCTCTAATCTGTTTTCTCTTCCTGCTCACACAAAAGAAAAAAAAAATAACTATCTTTCTCAGTTTCCCATGTGAGCAGTTCTGGCCAATGCAATTTAGATAAAAGATACATATTCCATTTTCTGGCTTGGACGTAAGCTTTCTGCACTATCTTCTTGACCTCATCATTATGGCTGGAAATAAGTGACTTTGACATGGTAAAGACAGTAAGAGTCACAAACCTGAGATTGCTCAACTTGTATAAATGTATACACAGAAGTAAGAAATTTTAATTTTTATAATGTAAGTCATTGATAGTCAGAGTTTTTGTTACCATGGTTTAGTCTAGCCTGCCCTAATATGTTACATTTGTTATTCTACAGGATATCCAAATCTCTACTCTGACCACTATTCATTATTTATCTTTCTTTCCCAAGATAATTTCCCATAATCCTCTTTTATTTATTTCCTTTTTCAAAGTATATGAATGGCCAAAAAAAGAAAGTATGCTTGTGATTATTTCATCATTTCATCATTAGGCATTGACACGGGTGTATACTGATACATGCTAAGGTAGAGGTTGGTGAGATATCGTTATACATTTTCCAATCTCTGGCCATGCCTGAGAAAGTGGTTTCTATCAGTTCTGTCTTTCCTTCTCAACAAATATGGACTGTGACACCTATGTGTGATTTGGAGCTGTAAGGAAAGTTACTTAAAATTTTTTAAATATAATAAAATCACAACCTGAAGCAGAAGTTTATAGGCAGGAAGACAGGTTAATATGTGTTTGTGTGGGAGCTACCTAGAATGAAGCCAACCAGCCTCAGAAACTAGATAATGAGGTTCAGAGGATAAAGGAGTGATTCCAAGTATATTGAGGTCACATAATTTAATGAGGTTTTGAGAGAGGTAATTGGGAGAAATAGGAAGGAAAATACTAAGGATTACTCCCCATCAGCAAATCTGGCATAAAGGACCAAAGAGCATATCAGAAGACAGACATCTGGAACAAAGCCATAACCTGTCTACATTCTGGGTATATGGAAATTGGGTGAATTTGGACAGTGAGGTTTATGAGTCAATTCAATGTTCCACGTAATTGAATCTTCTTTGTACCATATTAATCTTCATGATTAATATGTTGTCATACTTTGAATTTTTTTTAGCTTTGAAATTTAAAAAACCCCAGTATTTCACAATGATAGAAAACTTCTCTCTTTCTAGTTCTTTTATTTTGATGTTCCCTGTGCTCCCATGAACTTCCTGAGCCCAAATCTTATCCTTGGCTCACTTCTGCATTTGCCTATTTATGCGGCATAGACTCTAGGATTCATTTCTCACCCTTTAACCTCTTGTAACTTGATCTCTAGCCATGTTCATTCTAAATCAGAGTAGAAATTCTATTTTATTTGACTTTTCATCTCTGGAACCTAGTACCTAGATACAGCCACAGGAAAGATGAATTCTTAGAAGTTTTTGGAATAATTTTTCATCAGAATTTAAAAAGGGAAAGATTCCAGGTTAAGACACCATAACTCTTCTGAATATCTAGAATCTTAGGAACTAGGGACAGGACCTGGGAAAGAGAGGTCCAAAAATTTAAGTTATGCAGTATTTTACAGATCAAGGGGAATAATTTTCATTACTATTAAAGGAAGGACACCACTGCTGTATTTGAGTGGCATCCAAAAAGTAGCGTAGTTTAGAAAGTAGGATCACAGTTCTACACTTAAAGGCCTAGGGAATGAGAACTGTCATATTTATGATGTAATGTGTATTACATATTTTTGCAATTTGGTGAAACAAAAGACTATTATTTGATTGATGAGTTGCAGGAAGTACAGCTTGGGTGTCCTAAGCCAGGCAAAATAATGACAACATAAAACTCGAGCTTGCTTCAATCTATCTCTTTTTGGACAGGTCTGTCCCTGGTTTTCTGTAAACTGATCAGCTCAGAAGAAGTAAGGAAACAGCCAATATCCCTGAAATATTGTAAATTTCTGGCAGACAAAATACCATTTTATTCTGTGCCTGGTATGATCTGAGAAAAGCGATAAGAGGGTTTGACAAATATGTGTTGATGTCATTTCTTGAGTTTAGTGAGCACAATGCAAGACAAAGTGGGAGATTAGAATTAGCACAGGACACACTCTCTCATCCTAAGAGCTTTTTTTTTTTTTTTTAATTTTATTTATTTATTTGAGAGAGAGAATGAGCGACAGCACGAGAGGGAAGAGGGTCAGAGGGAGAAGCAGACCCCCCGCTGAGCAGGGAGCCCGATGTGGGACTCGATCCCGGGACTCCAGGATCATGACCTGAGCCGAAGGCAGTCGCTTAACCAACTGAGCCACCCAGGCGCCCCTCTCATCCTAAGAGCTTTTAATCTTGCTAGGAAGACAGGAATTTAGAAGCATTTATTGAGAACCAGAGGAGTCTTAGTTCTATTTAAAACTTTCTAAAATGACCCTAAACTGTGAACATAATGGTCTTATGTATGTGTTTTACTGTTGCATGTGGTTGGTTTCTTTTTAAAAGCAATGATAAAATATTTATGACTTTTAATATTTATATATTAGTCCATAGATTGAAAAATGAGACTAGAGGCCACCTGCAAAGACTGATAATTTTCCATTATTAGAATTCTTAGTTCTAATCAATATCTATGCTGTATGTTATCTCACTATTGATTTGTCTTTTTTGTTTGTCTGTTTTTTATTATCAGTATTCTTAAAAGAACTTCCTAGATAGCCCACTCAATTTTTCTATTGTTTGACATCCAAAACAAGGAGAAAATTCATAGTATGTTTTATTTTAGTTTTAAAAATATAAAATATTTTTTTCACAAGATTAAGCATATGGTTAAGGTTTATGATGTTAGAAATATAGCTTATTTTATGAGCAAAATGAAATTAACAGTTTAATTTTTGACATAAGTTTCCATATGTTTGTGTGTGTTCTCCGTGTAAGTTTACTCTATTAAAGAAAGCAGAGAATTTATATGTCACTTTTTAAATCATGTGAATATAATTTATATATTTCATACTCCATAAAGGCCACATCTAGCAGTTGAATAGATGAATAGATATTAATCATCTTAAGAGACCGTTGGTTAAGGCAAAACTGCAGTCACCAAGCCCAAAAGGAACTTCACCAATTTCTATCTTTCCCCTCACTTCCCTGTGTCAGGTCTGCAGGCTCTCCAGCAATCTCAAGAGAAACAGGACATTTCCAGTGACCTACAAAGCAGATTTCTGTCATTGAATTTCTAAGAAAATTGGCCCAATTTTAAGTCTAGGCAATAACCTGGACTTGTGGAAGCCACTCTGGAGCCACTCTGGAGCAGAGGGTAGAAGAGAACAGGGAGGAACAGGGAAAGAGGCCTATTGCCTTGTGGTCACAGAGGAAGGAGAAAGGAAAAGACATTAGTTAGCCTCACTCTTCTCACTGGGTGAAGTGGTTTGTGCAATTTGGCTTTAGATATCTACTTAGCTAACAAAAATGTAGTATCTATTGTGCTCTACGACCACAAAGCACTATTTGTGGAAAATATAGTAATAAGCTGTCCCATTGTGCTGGAAACAAAGTTCAGAACAATTGACAAGCATTTCTTTCTCTGTAGTCGAAACCACCCAGTAGGGGTTGAGGGTGTCGCTAAGGGAGAATTACCTAATGCCTCAAGAGCCATATTTCAAATCAAAAGAACGTATTTAGACTATGTCAATTTGTTTTACTTAAAAAAGAATTATTAGTGTAGCTACTATGTGCAAAACAAAGCTTTGGCAATGTTTCTTTGAAAACTGACCAGTCATAAAATGGATAAAAATACAAAGAATTAGCCGTTTTCCCCTGATCCGAATTGTTATATGGCTGTTCTCTTCTTTAGCTGAAAAATCAATGAACACATGGTGGTTGATGGCTATTGTGCAGCACGGCTCTGAGTGACTCCTGAGTGGAAACAAGCAGTTTTCAACATGCTCTGTTGTCCATTCTTACCTGAAAATCTCTACTTTTCTGCTCCTGCAAGCAATCTTTCAACTAAGGCGTTTTATGAAGACCTGATGTTTGTTTGGCCTACACCGAGGAAGTAAATTTAATGTGACATAAACACAAAGAGATTCTAGCAGTTATTTTAAGCAAAGAAAATTCCTGCACCAACAAACTAAATCCTCTTTCTTTAATAAATGAAATCTTCAAACGATATAACTCCTTTCCCAATGTGGAGATTAGCATTTAGTTTTGCCTTTAAAAGTAGGGTATCTTCTGTTTATACTATTTTTGAACATTGATTTAATATTAAATATTTGAGGAGTTGCTACAAAACTTGCTGATGACAGTAAATACTTCAAAGAGAGTCTGTTTTCCTCTACATGAGAAAAGAAATCTTATTTCATGCATTTTATGCCTCCATTTTATTTCACCCCACCCACTCCTCAATGGAGAGGACCTGATACCAAGAAAAACATCTGGTATGTATATTTAGTGGAGATACACAGATCTTCACTTTGTATTTTGCATACAAAATTATTCTATTCGTCCTTCCAAATCCACTCATATGTTTGTAATGGGGCACACATAGTATATGTCAGCTAAATTCTGAGATTGAGGCCGAGAGTCTGCTATTATATATGACACATGTGGAAATGTGTCTAGCCCAAACTTGAGACTAGTAATCAGGAGTAAAATTTTCATCAGCACAGAATAGCCTGCCTTCGAAGGTAACATATATCTCCATGCTGGAAAGGAATTTTGACTTGTGCAGACTCAAAACAAACAAAAGCAAAAGAGGACCCCAATATGTTAAAACAGAATTGTTCTGCTTAAAGGGGTGAGGAGAGTCATGACTACTTGGCTTTTCCCCTTTTACCTAGAATATATAAGGCTAAACCCTTTATAGTCATTCTGGATGCAATCTTCTCAATATGTCTTTGAAATAAATCAGATCAGACTAGGATACTTAAGCTTTTAGACTTCCATGACACCTAGTAGCTAATAAAGTACAGAGCTGGGATTAGGGCTCAAATCCAACTGATTGTAAATTGCTGGCAGAGAGTATTGATTGCTTCCCATTATCTAAACCTCCTGTTCTATTAATGAAAGCTTCATATGAGTGGCTATATGACAGTTTTCTTTGCTGCAAGAACAAGACATAGACTTGTTACCACTTAGTGGATGTGGCAGCACAACTTCTGAGCCATAACTGTAAAGAGAAAGTGCTCTCCTCTGGTTTCTTCTTTCTTGCCACTGGCTGAATATGGTTATGGAGGAGAGAGCCTTCGCAGCCCACTTGGCCTCAAGATCAAAGCTGGCAGGTTTAGGATGGAAAGCACTAAGATGGGGAAGATCACTGTATCTTTAGCACCATCAAGTTGCCAGGGACATGTTAGACCACTCACCTAGACTTATGAACTCTGTATTTTGGGATCTCTTACTGCAACCCAACATTCATCCAGAATAACACAGAAGCCCATGCTCTAAGACTCATTCACAAAGTAAGAAAAGCAGTATGAAACAGAAAGCATTTAGTAATCCCCTTTAGGGGATCACAGAATGGTTTCAGCATGTTTGGATAATTTTATGCAATGAGAAAATGAAGAAAAGAAACCCGGGCTTGGGGACAGTCACGATTACCAAGAATAATGGCTTTTGGGGTGGTACTAGCAGTTTTAATTTCAATGGGTGAGGAAAGGTTTAAGAAGTAATATGAAACATCCAAAGCAATTTTGATTCAAGGAATGAGGGTGAAGTATAGAGAATGAAAAGACTGGGGACAATCTGCCTAGAAAATCAGAAGCAATTGGGAATAGTAAGAATGTAGTTTCAGAAATGAGATTAAGTGTGAAATATCAGCAAATTTTCTATACAGCACATTTTCTCTGAGTCTTTACATTGCTTCTGGGTCTGTTTCTTTTTAATATGAATATTAACAACTGCCTTGTTTTCAATAGCTTAAAACTATTATATTTTTAATGAAACTCACTCTTCAATATTGAGCATTTTATTGTCTTGAAAATGCAACTATCTTCCATTAAAATTGAATATATTTGAGGGAGATTTATTATTTTGAAATATCAAAAAGAAAATATTAAATCTAAAACAACCATATTTAGTATCATCTATAATCAATGAGAATCATAAACTAAATTTTAATTTTTGAGTTTTCTAGACCTATATCAAATACAACCCAACACCATTAAATTCACTCAAGAATCAAAAACGTGACTGGAGTCTAACTGTAAAATACCTTAAAACTTGCTTTTGGAGGAAAGGGAATCATGCAAAGGGAAAAAAAAAAAGAACAAATTGCTATAATGGGCCATAGATCATACTAGAAAGGTATAGGTAGACTGGCCATTCCCTTAGGAGAAAGAATTTACTCATTAATGTACCTCTGAGACAAATAATACATTATATGTTAAAAAAAAAAAAAGATAGTAAGAAGTGAAAAATGAAGGGGGTGGAATCGGAGGGGGAGATGAATCATGAGAGACTACGGACTCTGAGAAACAAACTGAGGGTTCTAGAGAGGAAGGGGTGGGGGGATGGGCTAGCCTGGTGATGGGTATTGAAGAGGGCACATATTGAATGGAGCACTGGGTGTTATAAGCAAACGATGAATCATGGAACACTACATCAAAAACTAATGATTTAGGGGTGGCTGGGTGGCTCAGTCATTAAGCGTCTGCCTTCGGCTCAGGTCATGATCCCAGGGTCCTGAGACTGAGCCATGCATTGGGCTCTCTGCTCCGCGGGAAGACTGCTTCTCCCTCTCCCACTCCCCCTGCTTGTGTTCCCTCTCCCGCTGTGTCTCTCTCTGTCAAATAAATAAATAAAAATCTTAAAAAAAAACCAAAAACCTAATGATGTAATGTATGGTGATTAACATAACAATAAAATAAAATTTAAAAAAAGAAATTCACAGAATGAAATTTTGCTTCTTAAAGATTTCTTTTTTTTTTTTTTTGGTAAAATAAATAAATAAATAAAGAAAGAAAGAAAGAAAGAAAGAAATATTGAATGCTTCTTAAAGATTTCTGCTGTGATTCTCTATGCTGTTTCCTTTATAGCTTAAATAGAACATATATGAAACACAGTAACTCATAGTTATTTGGATCGCAATAATTTTGAAGGGATGATGAGATGTTATTGGAAACTATAATAATCTGGAGAGGTAAATATGGTAGAATACATAATTTAATTAAAATTACTACTTTCCACTTGCTTTGTTTCTTTGCTTTCTTTTGCCCTCAAATATAAGGAATGAATTCCAATGAAAATCCTTCAAACTCTTCCTAACTTATTCAATATAATCACTAGTCATTATAAAAGATAGATTCTAGGCACAGTCTAGCTATGGGGGGAAAGATCCTTCTGGTATAGATAGGATCAATGGACCATATGTTGTGGGGTGGCAAATTCCATTTTCCAAAAATGGCTACATCAATATATAGCCCATCCCACGTCCTATTTTTTTTCAATGTGGCCTAGATGCTCCTCTACTCAGCGGTAGTCTATGTTCTCTCTCTTGAAATGAGACAGGCCTGGGCGCCTGGGTGGCTCAGATGGTTAAGCGTCTGCCTTCGGCTCAGGTCATGATCCCAGGGTCCTGGGATCAAGTCCCGCATCAGGCTCCCTGCTCAGTGCAGAGCCTGCTTCTCCCTCTCCCTCTGCCATTCCCTCTGCTTGTGCTCTTCTGTCTATCTCTCTGTCAAATAAATAAATAAAAATCTTTAGAAATGAGGCAGGCCTTTCTAACTTCCTCAATGAATAGAATGAAACAGAAATGATGCTCCCAACTTCTGAGGCTGTATCTTAAAAGGCAACACAGCTCCCACTTGGCTTGGCCTCCTGGAGACACTTGCTACTGTTCAGTGAAACAGCCCAGGCCACACGGACAGTCCACATGTGGGTGTTCTGGCTGAGGGTACCAAATTGGCCTCCAGCTGAGAGCTAACAGCAACTCTCAGACGAGTGAATAAAATCATTTAGATGATTCCACTCCCCAGACTTTGAGGCTTTCAGCCCCAGGCATCCTGTTTTCCCTAACTTCCCATCTGATCTAAAGAAATCATGAGAGATAGTATGATTACTATTGTTGTAAACCATCGAGAGTTTGGAGTAATTTGGTAAGTGGCAGTAGGTAATAGGCAATACATGTGGTAACTGGGCAGCCATGACTCCCAGCCGTAGCTACCAATAGATTTTTGAGGACACTTTGATTTTATCTGGCTTCAGAATGGCATTGATTACTGTGTTCTGATAGTGCCCAAACAATGGATTTTCTAAAAGATGTAGTTTCTTGAACAAACAGGCAAACAAAGAAACCAAGCAAAGTAATCCTTAGATTGCTTGAAATACATGCAAAAGTTACTACACCTAAAATTATTTTGAGGTTATTATTATTATGACGTACAGTGAATGTTTTTGGCAAAATGTCAGATTCCATTGTATATTCTGCATAAGATTCTCCTTTAAGTTCAATAATTTCACTGAACACATCATCTGATCTTTCACTTTGATATGTTTGTATGTATTAGCCTCCAAAAATTTCTTTCAGAAATATGTAATCATATTGAACAAACTTGTTTTTCTCTAATTATTTTTCTAATTGTTTCCATAATGTGAGTCTGTGCATCTCATTTTGAAATGAATTAAATCCTGTTGCAGGTACCAGATGGACAGAAGTGGTAGGTACAGTTCTGTTTTTAGGCTGAGAACAGATGTCGCACTGGGGGTGTGAATCACTCTCCTCCACACCGTCCTGTCTCTGAACATCCTGTGCAACTGTTCTGCTCTTGGGGATCCCCCACTGTGGCTTTCCCTTGGGGCTTTCCAGGATAGACATTTATGTTAACATTTCAGGCCTTCTGATCCCCCAGGTATCAACATTAGGCCCCTGATTCATTTTTACATACATTTATCTGCTCAAGGGCTGAGGAATAAGGGGCTAGTTTCCCTATATGCATTTTCCTTCCCCAATTGCAATGGGGGAATTTGAGTTAAAGAGTCTCTTGTCTCAGCCTATTGAAGTCCTCCTTTCCTTTACCATGGGGCATGAAACATGTTATATGTTTTCCGATGAGGCATATATTTTATTCCACTGAATATTAAAGATACTTTATGAAACATATTTTAATATAATTATATTAAATTTTATTTTATTATTATATATTAAATTATATTTTAACATAATTATATCAAAAATAAAGAACGTGTTTTTTGGTGGCTTAGAGTAGTAACACCCCTGGTGGGGGTGTGACTAATTAATCTTTCCATTTTATAGATTCAAATTCCGCATTTAACACATTTAATACATATGAATTCCAGCGTTTAATACATTAATACTCTTCCGGCATTTCATAGACTTTTTTCTATGTGTTGATTAGGCCCCATCAGGCCTTTGTGGAAGATGCCTTTAGTGTCTCAGTATCCTGCACCCTTACCACTTGGTCAGGCAACATTGCTTTGCTGAGGGCTCTCTCCTGCATCTATAGCCAATGCTGTTTCTTGTTTGGTGTGCTGTGACTGCAGAGGAATGCATGGCCCCAGGAGTAGTGCTCCACTGAGGGCTAGACTCCGGTGACTGACTAGCATTGATACACAATTACCCTTCCTCCCCTGCTTCTTGGAGAGATGAGCTCTGAGCTTTTGTGTTTTACCTTCGCTCCCAAATGTCATTATGAGGCTTAAGCTTCAGTTCCTTGCAGTCCTGGCTGGCTGGATAATAGAGCCATTCAGCGGTTCTTTTCTCTTCCTTGTTTCACCTCCCCATTCTCCTGTGGATGTTCCCGTTAGACCTCCAATGAACCGCTGGCCCTGAATCCTTGTCTCAGGGTCTGCTTTTGGAAAAAATCAAAGTAAAACATCAGTCATTCTACTGGTATGGAGTTAATTTCAATGTCCTTATTTAACTTCTCTACCTAATTTATATTTTAATATAGGTATTATTTTAATAACTTTTTCATTTTTCTAGGCAACAAGATCAGTCACATTTATTCTTCCTCTTTTAATGTTACACATTATACCAATTATTTTTCTTTACTGACATTTTAAAATGCATGTTTCTTCAGTGCTCCTTTCTTTGTAGATTGTTTTTGTTGTCGTTTTGGTTTTTCCTTGGGCAATGTCTTCCTATCCATCTTCATGTATAATCTCTTTTTTAATAAGTATTCTTCTTCAAGTGTATTTTGCTTTGTTAGAATGTCTGAGTGGAATGTCTTTCTATTTTTATTTTTTTATCCAGGCTAAAAGCAGCTTTGAAAAATGCACCCACCCCACAGGTGACACAGAAGATCATGTTGATCACTGAATATCTCTCTCGGCCCACTACCTTCCCGCTGCCTAGCCTGATGCTCTGTGGGAAGGAAATGCTTCTATCTTTTTCTTCCCCCACACATCTCAGTAGGCTCATGCTGCTCCTGAGTATTTTTCTTGAGGGGCATGGTGGCGTCCTCATATAAATTTAGCTCTGTGTCATCTCTTCTCACCTCAGGATCTGCTCCTTCTTGGAGACCTTTCTGGATACAACCCATAAGAATTATTAACAACTGTCTAAAGGTTGTTCAAGGCAAAAAAAAAAAAAATTAAAGTAATGGAGTCCTAGACAGCACAAGGAAGTTTACCCATAACGTATATGTAAATGTTGGAGAGCCTGGGTTAAGAATTCACTGAAGACTAAAGTCACTAGTAAAGATTTTGCCCAGCATTCCTTTTGAGGATCAGGGCTCTCTCTGTGGGTGGCCAGTCTTATAGTTCAGAACTCAGACCTGTATTAAAGAAGTTGGCACGGGCCAATTGCCAGGGAGACAATCTAAATGATGCTTTTGTACTTGAGTACAAAAGTAAGGTTAACAATAATTCAACTTACGGTAAGTCAGATGAGTAAAATATATGTTTGTAAGGAATAAGGTGGTTGAGATTTGAGGGAAGTGAGATAACCAAAGAGGATTGTCAACAATAGATGGTGTGTTAGGAGAAAAAACCTTCAGTCTTCCCCTTGTGCTTCTCCTTTACCCTAACACAGCTGCCATACTTTAACACTTCTGATACTTCTCATCACCAAACATGTGTGTGGGTGGTGGGCAGGGTGGGGGGGCATTACGCTACGAAGCAATTTTCTGCAACAGCACTTGGGTGTCTTACAATTTAACTCAATTCTGCCACTATCTACCTGGAGACAGCATCAAATCTCACAGATTAAGAACTCAGTCCCTCAAAACTGCCCTCCTAACTTCAGATGCTAATCAAAAGTCCAGGTTCTCACTTGGACATCTACCCCATTGCAAGGTTCCCATGACCCCTGAATTGGGTTTGATCAATTTGCTAGAGCTCCTCATAGGATTCAAGAAAACAGTTACTTATAGGGCGCCTGGGTGGCTCAGTTGGTTAATCGGCTGCCTTCGGCTCAGGTCATGATCCCGGGGTCCTGGGATCGAGTCCCGCATCGGGCTCCCTGCTCCGCGGGGAGCCTGCTTCTCCCTCTCCCTGTGCCTACTTGTGCTCTCTATCTCTCTGTCAAATAAATAAATAAAATCTTTAAAAAAAAAAAAAGAAAACAGTTACTTCTATTTACTAGGTTTTTAAAGAATATGATAAAGGATACAGACGGAGAGCCAGGTGAAGAGATATACAGGGTGAGACCTGCAAGGGCCCTGAGTGCAGGAACTTCTGCCCCTGCGCAGTTTGGGGTATATCACCCTCCCAGTGTGGAAGTGTTCAGCAACCTGGAAACACTCCAAACCCCATATTATTGAGATTATTAACTCCATGTCCAGCCCCTCTCCCTTCTCTGACTAAATGGGGGTTGGGGGAGGTAGAGCTGAAAATTTCAAGCTTCTAATCATGGCTTGGTCTTTCTGGTGACCTGCCCCCACCCAGGAGCGGTCCAGGAACCCAGCCGAAGTCACCTCATTAAAACAAAAGATGATCTTAGTGCTCTTATCACTTGGACATTTACAAGGGTCTTAGGAGTTCTGTGGCAGGAACCTGGAACACACACACACACACACACACACACACACACACACATTTCTATTATCTCACAGATGGTGAATTGCCTTCTAAGGTGTATGGGTCCAGTTAACTGCTGATCGTTGCTTGGCTTGGAGGGGACATGTAAATTTGCACCTGAATTGAATTTTTAAGGACAACAGTAGAGAGAGAGAACCGCTGCAACGAAAACCTTTTTTTCTCACAAAGTACTCAGCCTTGCTTCTTAATAAATGTTTAATAAATATTTAAAGAAAACCACTTTCAAGGCATGTCAAATTATTAGCCTTTCTCAGGTATCCATATCCTTAGTCATCTTCTGTGGACTTCTGACAATATATTTTGCTCTTGTAGATACTGCCACTGACCCTACTTCTTTAAGTCACCTTAAATTATTAATAGAAGTAGGTGGGACAGGGTGCCTGGGTGGCTCAGTCAGTTAAGTGTCTGCTTTTGGCTCAGGTCATGATCCCAGGGTCCTGGGATTGAGTCCCTCATCGGGCTCCCTGCTCAGTAGGGAGTCTGCTTCTCCCTCTGCCTCTCAAGCTCTCTCTGTCTCTCAAATAAATAAATAAAATCTTAAAAAAAAAAAAAACAAAGTAGGTGGGACATAAATTATCAATTAATAATATTTTCAATATTACTTCTTATATTTCTTTTCTTGATAGATTATAGACTATCATTCAAGTAACAACTGCTCTTTCATCAAGACCACCCAAACTCTCTATGTTGTGGTTAAAATTAATAGTTGACATTTATGCTGCCACCAGCAATGTACTAGCAATGTGTGAGAGTTCCCGTTGCTCTACATCCTCACTGACATTTGGTATTGTCAGTCATTTGAGTTTTAGTCATTTGCATGGGTATGAAATAGGATCTCACTGTATTTTTTTAAATCAACATTGTTCAGATAAAATTTGCATTAATAAATTGCACTCACTTTAAGATTGGATTGTTCCCTTACCTTTTCTGCTGTGCCTGGAACTTTCCTTAAAATATATTGGTGCTTGTTATGGGTTGAGGCACAAAATGTCCTTGGAGTCTAGAGCAGAATATGCTTGACAGAGTATTTGTTTTCCTTTCAGAGTTAAAGAGATTATGCGTTTGAAATGCAAATAAAATTGTTAACCAGCCCCCTTCTGATACATGTGCTGAGAATTACTAATTATTCAGTCAGATGTCAGAGAGCTTGGTTACCTAATCTATGGTATTCACATCAGGGCCAAGAGGATGGTTGTGATCATTAAGACAGAATCTAATGATAAGAAGCTATTAAATCGAGGCTGTCAAAACACTGGTAAACATCTAATATCACAAGTACTCTGTCAGTATTTCTGGTGAAGTGTCTAAACACAGGATAGTGGTCATAGGTTTATTTCATTATGTAACTAGTACTAGAGTAATTCCACTTTCTATTTGCACTTTTGGTGAAATAATTTTGATAACTTTTTTTTTTGCCCTGTTTTCTTCTTTGCCTTTGATCTTCTTTCTCTTCCATCTAATTTTATTTTATTTTCATTAAAACTGGCTTGCAAAGAGAAGACCATTAAGATACACTCTGTAGCTGTCAATCAGTAGGCCCAGAAAGTTCCTAAATGATGCTAGCTGACTCAGCATATTAGCTTGTTGGAGTAATCTGCATGGCAGAAATGTCAGTATATCGTTTCCAAGCCCGGCTTCTACATGCGAGGAGTAACAGAGCATGTCCCTGCTTCTTTTATCTTCCTCAGGAGAGCAACCAAGTGGCATAATCAATTCTTCCAGCCTTTGTATTTCACCTGATGTTTACTTTGTGCATTGCTTTGAGAGTTGCCCTTATTTCACATCTTTAAAATCTATTTGCCTTTTCTTTTTATCTGATAAGAAAATATGATTATCTTAGTGCAAGGTCACGGTGCGTTTCATTAAACACTCATAATATTTTTTATTTTTTCAGCATCCACAATGCAGTGAAAAGTTGCCCTAATTCCTGAAAGATCGTCAGGCTCTGGATATACAAAGAATAACCTTCTCTGTATCAGGTGCTGAGGGAATTGGGACTGTGCAGATGGCTCTGCCGTGGTAACTTCACTGGTCACTGACATATATTATTGTACCTAGGAGAGATCAAGCACAAGCTTGACATCTTTTGTGCTCTGAATATCAAAATCCAGGAAGTGCAGATTTGGTCTTTAATGGATGAAAATAACTCTATGTTTCTTTAGAGAATTCTAAGGCGAAAACTAATTCTCAGACTTTTACAAATGACCAAGATGGCGTTTTCCTTTGGGTTTGCTGTGTGTGTTTTCAAGTCACTTAATGAACAAGATCAGGATACCATTTCCAGGTGTTAAAGGTCACGTTGGGAAACTCCAGGCCTTTCCTTTATATTGTTATTTTTTAGCAGTCGATACCAGCCACCTGGAGGAATGGCCACTGCTAGACCATGGCTTCTTTTGCAGTGACATTTGCTCAATAAATTTTTTCATGGCAATAATTGAAAAGAGTCAAAATGGTGTGAAGAAGTAAATGTCATATTCCCACAATGCAATATAAATGGAATTCATAAAGGCTCAGTGACTCACAAGACAGGTTAATTAAAGCTTCCATGTGACACATGGAATTTAGCACAAAATTTGTTTGACCACATTATTTTCATGACTGCATAGGAATGAATCCTTTGTTAGAATGCCTAGCAAAGACTGTGATCCAGGATTAAATATAATCAATGTTATTGCTACTTACTTTCTTTGGGATTATTTCAATCCATTTCCCATTGCCAGTCAGTAATGTCATAAAGACTGGTTTTTAAGATAAAAAGTTCTGTGTTGCAAAAAGGCAACACAATCCCACAATTAGAAATTGCTCTAATTGTACCAGGAATGGCTTGTGAGTTCCACTGCATAAATGAAAGAAAAAACAGATGGTACTGGGAAGGAAAAACATATTGTGGACTTGGAAAGACATATTGTCTTTTAAGTATGATGATTGTTAATTTCTCATCCCTATGTGCTCCTATGGGCCCTAACAACAGATTTTAAAGCTTGAAAGTAGATAACTTCCAAGTTATCCATATAGCTACACATAGATATATATAGATACATATGACACAGAATATATGTATATGTGTATATATATAATATAATATATATGTGATGCAGTCCCTGACACAGAAGAAAAAAAAACTTTATATATATAAAATTATAAATACATATGTAATTGTATATAACATTTACATATATATAAATATATGTGTGTATATATATGTCTATATTTCTTTGTGCTAGAGATTGCAGGTTTCCCACCCTAGCGCCCTTTCCTTATATATCTTTAGCTTGACACATGGTCATGCAAAACAAAGATGACTTGTCTACACGCGCAGGCAGGGCAACAAAATTGTTGCTGCTTCTGGAACTGCAACCAGCGGTCCTGCCATCCAGACAGTCTAGAGCAGAGCACCTTTCAGAGGAGAGACAAAGACATTTCTGTTTAGATTAAGCCATTACTAGTTTGCATTTTTCTGTTACTCCCAACAGGGTTAGTGGTGGGATCATCAGAGACAATTGGAAGGCTGTGTGAAGTACTTTAGATCTAATCAGAAGTTGAGGTCTGATTCTGCCTCTGCCTAGTGCCAAGTATATATCTTTGGCAACTCACTTTTTAGTTGCTCCTTGTGTAAAGTGAGGTGCAGTTCTTACCTGGCTAACTAAGGAATAAATGACATAGTGAAATATCTGGGATCAACAAATCTGTTCCCACAAAATGATCAAATATCAACTAGCGAACAAATCAACAACTGAGACATCTAACTATACATGTGATAAGGAAAAAAAAACTCTTCTGGATTTTATTTGAACATTTCAGATGAACAGATTTCAGAGTGCTTTTTATGAAATAAAATTAGAATATCTTCTACTTTCTTAGACTCTTGCTTTAGGTAGAACCTCAATCTCTCAGCACCTCAATATTAATATGAATTTTTTTGATCATTTAACTTTGCCTTGCACTCAACTACTCTGATTTAATCTCTTTTTGCTAACATAAAAATCTATAGTTTATTTAAGATTCCAATATAATAAAGGCAAAAAGTTTGTTTTATCACTATAACTCAATAGGAAAATTACTGTAAGGACAGTAATTGTATGTCATACATAGTTAATGACAAATCTGAGGCCACATTTGATAGAAACTTTATTTATTCAATAAATGTATACAAGTAGAGTATATATCTATCTACCTTAAAGTATCTGGAAAATATAGCATTCCCTTAAAATATCTAAAAAAATGAAGTTCCATAATATTAAAATATTAATATTTTAATTAAAGTATTTGATATTAATTAACATTAATATCAAATATTTAAATATTTTAATATTAAAATTAAAATTAAAATATACCAAATACTCACCGTTTGGTTTACACACAAACTAAGATGCTTATGGCCATACTGACTTTTCCCCAGTGCTTAGCTTCTAGATCTAGATGTTGTATCCCACAACTTGTTAATACCATTTTATAATATATTGTGTCATATATTGTTTTAAATAAAAATTTCAGTAAAGTTTATGTTTAATAACTCTTTGACAACAAAGAGCTTATGGTTTCATTGTTTACTGAACTGGTCATTTATTCTAAAGAAAACATTAGAACTGAAGATTTCAAAAGTACATTGCCCATCCCTCCCAAATTAAAAATAACCATAAAAATCACCTACCACATAGCCAATGTTATACCTTGGGCATGATATGCAACCTGATTTCTGACAACTTTTTGCATTACTATGAGCTTTAAAAATTTATATTGTTCAAGGAATAACATAAGAAAAATATCCTAAACTAAATTATTTCATGGGAGATACAATTAATATCGAAGAGATAGTGTAAGAATTAGCAAGTTAACGTTTCTAAACTACTATAGGTCAGAAAATATAAGTTGCATAAATTACATACCTCTAACTATTATTTCTCACATATTAAATTTACGTTGCTTAGTATCAGTAACTTCTAAAAAGACTACGAAGTTCTATTTAAATTGTAATCCTTAATTATTAGCAACCATTACTTTATGGTTTAAGCATAACAAAGCCTGAGACAGGCTTAGAGAGGACAAAATGTCTGATGATTTTAGAGCACATTTTTTCCCTAGAAAGGCATTTTTGCTTTGGTTAGATATTCCCAATCTGTTGCCGAAGACCCTGAAAAGAGTTAGGAAAAGATATATTCATTTCAAAATACCGGCATTGTCACTTTCTACACTCTCTGCGTGGAAACCTGCCTAGAAATTATCAATCCTGAGTGTAAAATAAGATTAAATGACTCTTCTGCCCATTTAACATACTCTCCTTTTTTGCTTCCTTTGGCTTCCCTTTCTGCCATCCTCTTCTAATTTTGTCTGATTTTAAACCACCGTGTTTTAACTCATTTAATCTTATGTGAGCTGGCTTCTGCCCTAACCATTCTATTAATTTTTTCCTTTGGAAAACATTCATCATTTTCTAGTGACCAAATCCAATTCTTTTTCTCACTTTCTATTCTCTGAATGTAACGTTATATATGGGATTGGTAACTATCACTTATTTCTTCATTAGGGCATTCATTCACTTGCTCAACATGTACTCTCCAGGGTTTGCTATGAGTTAAGCATGGTGTCCAGAGAGAGCAATGGCATTGGAGCATCAGGCAAGGCACAGCCCTCCCAGTTACTCTGGATTTATGACTGCTTCCATGATCACATTTCCATGTATTTGTTAGATAAGTATTTACGGAGCGCCCATTATGTGCCAAGGGAATCGGTTGCTAGAGGCACAGCAATGGACAGTCAAAATCCACTTGCTGAAGTGGATTCTTGAGTACTCAAGCCATCATTAACTCACTCATTCTTCCAAAAGTATAATTTATAAGACATATACTATGTGTCAGGTGCTAATTTAGGCACTGGTGTTATGGTAGTAAGGAAAAACAAGAATATATATTCTGCTAAGAAAAACAGACAATAAAATAAATGAGTGCTATAATATGGCAGAGGTTATAAATCTGATGAAAAATATCAAACTAGGATAAGGTTTAGAGGGTGAGAGAAGGATGCATTTTTATCAGGGTGATTGGGGAAGGCCTGTTTCAAAGAGATGTTTTTTGAGAAGAATTTGATGGACGTGGGTTAGTGAAGCATGCGAGTACACGAGGAAGACCATTTCTAGCAGAGGGAATATGAAGTGTGAATTCATGGGATGGGGATTAGTTTTGTGTGCTTTCCATTCAAGGAATCCAGTGAACTCAGAGGGGACTGAGGGAAGAAATGAGATTAGAGTTAGAGCCAGGCAAACGAGCTCATTTGGAACCTGTAGATCATGGCATGACTTTTATTCTAATTATAGTGGGAAGCCACTGGAGAGTTTTAAAGATTTCTAACTGCTATGCAGAAAATAGACTGTAGTGGAATGAGAAAGGATGCAGATGGACCAGTGGGAATTTGACGTACTGACTGGTCCAAGGAAGATATGAAGGTGGCTTAGGTAGGGCAGTGGCTAAAATTTATAAGAAGTCTTATTCAGAATACATTTTAAAAGGTAGATATTACATACATGGCTGGTGATTTGGGGGCTAGGATCAGGTATGAAAGAGGGGACACAGTTATGACTTCAGGGATTTTCACCCAAGTGATTGGAGAAGACTGTGGAGGGCCAGATTTGCTGACTATACTTGCGGAAGTGAAAAAGACTGAGAGCAAACAGGCTAAGGCTGGAAAATTGAGAGTTTGGGTCTGTTCACATTAAATTTGTGAGGCCTACTAGATCTTTCAGTGCAGCTATCAAGTGGGTTGTTGGATACGTTGATCTGGAACACCAGAGCGCTAGAAATCTACATTTGAGAGTCATTAGTCACAGGCCTGGCTGAGATCACCAAATGAGTGAATGTTCATAAAGGAGAAAAGTCCAAATTGAGTTTTGGGCCTTCTGATATTTAGAGATCAGCAATAGCAGGAAGAGTAAGCAAAATAAAATGAAATAATGAAGCAGGAACAAATTCAGGAATGTATGGTGCCTGGGACCCCCCAGAAAGTAGTTCTAGGAGGAGTGGATCGTCAACTCTGTCAAGGCTGTGGAAAAGTTGAGTAATTATGTGTTGAGCATTGTCCTTTGGGTTTGGCAATGTGGAGGTCACTGGTAATCTTATTGTAAATGCTTTCAGAGAAGTATGGATAATTGAAGGAGTGGGGTAGGTTTAAGAGAGAATTAGAATGAGAAAGCAGATGCAGCTAATATAGATAACTCTATTGAAGTGTTTTCCTTTTTTTTAAATTTAAATATTAGTTAACCTACAGTGCAGTATTGGTTTCTGGAGTATAATTCAGTGATTCATCACTTACATACAACACCCAGTGCTCATCACAACAAGTACCCTCTTTAATATTCATCTAACACATCCCCTACCCACGTCCCTCCATCAGCCCTCAGTTTGTTCTCTGTCATTAAGGGTCTCTTATGGTGTGTTTCCGTCTATCCTTTTTTTCTTTTCCTCCTTCCCATATGTTCCTCTGTTTTTATTCTTATGTTCCACATATGAATGAGACCATATGGTATTTGTCTTTCTCTGACTGACTTATTTTACTTAGCATGATACACTCTAGCTCCATCCATGTCATTGCAAATGGCAAGATTTCATTTTTTGGGGTGGTTGAGTAATATTCCATTTTATATCTATATCTATATCTATCTATATCTATATATCTTTATATATATACTTTTTGAGGAACCTCCATACTGTTCTCCAGAGTGGCTGTACCAGCTTGCATTCCCATCAACAGTGTAAGAGGGTTCCCCTTTCTCCACATCCTCACCAACACCTGTCAAGTGGGTCCTAGAAATGGGTGGTTAGCTGCAGAAGAATACTGGGTAAAAGGAAAAGTAGTTTTTTTTTTAAGTAGGAAAAGTGGTAGGATAATTGTATGCTATGAGAAATATTCTGGAGAGACGGAAATATTAGGATGAAAGAGAGCATATGTAAGTACATGATAATGGTAGTATTGGCCATAGGAAAAACACAATACTCTAACATCAAATCCCAGTCTGTTGAGTTCAGAAGTTGATTGGAAGTCAATTTGTGTACCTCCCTCCAAAGACTCCTCTGCCCTAGAGTAAGTTTCAATATTAGTTACCTACTGCTGCATAACGAATCAGTCCCAAACCCAATGACTTAAAACAACAATGGTTACTTACTATTTCACAAGGTTGGAATATACAGGCCAGAAATTTACAAGAAGCTGGGTTGGACAGGTCTGGCTCAGGGTCTTCATGACATGTAGTCAAATGTCAACTGGGTCTTTAGTCATCTGAAGCTTGACTGGGTTTGTAGGATCCATTTCTAAGGGGGCTCACTTACATGGCTGGCAAGCTGGTGCTGACAACATAAATCATTTCCATGTGGGCCTCTCCATGGGACTTCTTGACTGTCCCTACCACACAGAGGCTGGATTCACCTGGAGCAAGTCATCTAAAATATCAGCCCAAAGCTTCAATGCCTTTATGACTTAGCCTTGAATATTACTGTCACATCTATCATCTTTCATTGACTATACAGCTCAGCCTATATTCAGTGTGAGGGGGGATTACATAAGGACATAAATATCAGGTGATGAGGATCATTGGTGGCCATCTTGGAGGTGGACTACCTTTGGGCTTTTAACTTTTCATTATCCTCACCTGTCAAATACAGAGATTTTACCATATGAGCTCAAGTTCCCTTCTAATTCTAAAATTTCATGATTTTATTCTTCAGCTGGACATAATGGCTCTCAAAGTAAGCATCTGAGAGAGAGAAGGGGTAGAGTCAGCTGTTATCTTCTGCTTCCTAGCCTCCTACTAATTTCTATTCCTTTCAATAATTCTTTTTTTTGCAAAGTAGAGTATATGATGGCCCTGCATATTCTGAAATGCAATAAGTAGCTTTTTGAATAGTAAAATGCTCAACAACTGGTTCATAAAGTAGACTGAACCAATGTTTAAAAACAAACCAACCACTCCCAAAAAAACAAAAATTCCCCTGCTATATTTAAGTTGACTTATTGAATCCTTATCAGGAAACACAGCCTAAAGAATCCTCTAGGAACATTAGAATAGTGAAAAAGAAAGTATGTCCCAGTTAAACAATCATGAGTGGTCTAATGGAGGGACAAAAGGCTTTGGATTAAGAACTGGGTTTGAATCCTGGCTCTGTCCTAACCGAGCAGCTGCTCTTTAGCGACCAGCTAATCTCTCTAAGCCTGTTTCCTCATATGTAAACAGGGATGATAATTACTACTTCACAGAAGAATTAACTTTATTAACAATGTGAAGTGACTATGACCATGACTAAATACATAATAGGTGTTTTCTGTACTTGTATTTTTATATATTATATTTATATATTTTTATATCCTAGCCTATATGTTTTTTCCTCATCTCATTAAGTACTGAAGACGATAACCACTGAAACAAATATATATACAATATATGAAAACAAGGAAAATTTTGCAAAAGGAACTGAGAATATCCACTCTATCAGAGAGGGAAGGCCCAAGTCAGTATCATTGAAGTTTTCTTTCCTGATTCATATCTGATCATTTGACATTCATTCTCTCATGTAACCAGTGACTAGATCACTGAATGCCTTCCTTCTTCCCTCCAAGACAGGAGTGGCTAAAGTGGAGTGATAGAGTGTATAATTAGATACTTACAAATATTTAATGTTCTCCCTGCAAGAGAATTATGCTTCTCTGCTTGTTAAATTTAAGTGCACCCATGTAACTTCTTTGTAACTCCTTTTTTTGGGAGGGGGTCAGATACATGAGACTCGTGAGTGCTGTGCTACTTTCCTAGTTCCCTCTGCCCCTGAAGCTGTCAATGTTCTAGATAATGGTTGAATTGTCAGCCCACAGAGTGAAGACAATGGCAATGCAGAGTAAAGCCCCAGCCAATGATCATAAAACGAGAGCAAGGTATAAACCTTTGTTTCTTTAAGCCACTGAGATTTGGGGATTATTTTTTTAACTCTCTCCTAACTGATACACATACTGACTATGTTTGACAGTATTTATGAATGAAATTTTTTGGCCTAATTTTTGACCAAAGTGCCAATTTAAGATGAAACAAAGCAACTTGTATAGCACTTCAAAGGCATTAGCTAAACCTGCTTCATGCTTTTGAGTCATGTATCCTCTAGGAGAATCAAAAGGATTGTTTTTATGGAAGGATGATTCTGTGATCAATGAAGGGATTTATTTGGAGACAGTTGCATTCTGTGCTTTCCTACTTGATCTCACACACTTTTGGGGGAGGAGGTAGAGGTGTAGCTACTTTCTAGTGCTAATCCTAATTAGAGAGCTTCAAGATAGGACACTGGAGAACCTTGAAATATATTCCTTGAACTTGGGAGACACAAAAGTTTGAAGCCTGAATCATGTCTGTGACAGCTGGATTGAGATCTGACTTTTGCTCTGGAAATTAAGGGGACAAGAAAAAACTGTTTGGTGTCTAAGTGAAGAGAGTACAATTTTAGTGAAATCTGTTGGTCTGAAGTCCTACAGTTTGTCTGGGCAAGAGATGCATTTATATTTCTGGGGCACAAGAGTGAGCCACCAGGAAGAAAAAAAAAGTGTTGAAAGGATATTGCCAAGATTAAAGAAACTTTAGAAGAAAAGGGCTCAACACGAAACCTGTTAAGATCCCTTGAGAGTACCTCATGAAACAGAGTCAGGTTTTAGCCATCAGTGTGGTCAGAGTGCAGAGTTGTCCTGTTAAATAAGAACTGTTTTTACCTTTATTCTTCTCTTTCCTTCACATTTATGATCTTAGGTTAACAGCTGCTAGTTCGTTGAGGGGAGATGAGACAAGGAAGAGAGGGTCTAGCAAAAGAACCATGCCTTACCTTCCTGTGGGACAGGAGCAGGGATGAATTGTAATTATATGATCATACAGGGTGTACCCTCAACATTGATTGTAGTGTATTCTGAATCCACCAAACAGGTGAGATGGGGCTGAAATTCCACCAGTGTTCTATTTGCCCAGCCCTCTGGCCTACGCTCAAAGAAAGGGGCACATCTTTCTAATTTTCACAGGAATCATATTGGCTAACAGAGAGCCTGGAGAGAAGATTAATGATAAACCAAGGTCAAGTTTTTGATCCATGTCTTGAAATGGACATATTAATTTCAAGATTGAGATACTGTTCTTGACTTATCACTAGGGCATACTCTGTAAGTGGGCAAAAAGGTAATGTGGCATGCTGGAATTGTCATCAGAAAGTAGGGGAAGATTACCACCATTGAATATAAAAGGAGATTGGAAGACAAAATGAAATGCAATTTTATTGGAATCCATGTTTCATGTTAGCTCAATGTATTGCTTACATATACAAACAGAAAAAGAAAGCAATAGAGATAGAGTAATGAGAGAGAGAGAGAGAGAAAGACAGAGAGAGCATAAATGAACAAGACTGAATGTTTTGCCCAATTCACTCTTTTTCCATATCCTCTCCCCTCCATCCACTAAGAGGGCCTTTTAGATCAGAGTATTGATGAGATGCTGTTGGAGGTAGGTGATAAATATGAACCTTTTGTTGTTTTTGTTGATTTTGGTGGTGCTCTCTTTTGTTGAGTTTTTTTTGTTTGTTTGTTTTTTAGGGGGTGGTATATTAGTTTTCTTGTGTTTGCTCCAATCTGAAGAATGTAGGAATCCATTGTGTTATATTAGGTTGGAACCATACATTTACCATTCTAGCCTTGATTCAAGGGACTGCAGGGTGCTGGAATTATGACACAGAGGCCAGAGTAGAGGAGTAGTTAAAGGAAGGGGAATGGAGACCAAGGGAGAAATTGCTTTCAGGCTCCCATTCAAGTTGGCTTCAGTCCAGACTCTAATAACCCATTGGGATCAGTAACTAATTACTTTTTACCATCCTCTGGATTCTTTGTGAGTTTGGCTGGGATCATTGACTGATAGACTGTTACTTCTAATAATGAGCAAAAGCTCCATATTCCTCCAGAAGTTTCTGAAATCTAAATTTATATCTGTATAAGTAGATATATACAGATATACAAATATATATGGATAGATATAAACAGGTGTAGAGAGATATATAAATGCAGGTGGAGATATACACATAGATATTTCTAAGGCACTTATCATTGTTTTATTTATATTTTCTCTACCAGAGAAAGCAGTGTTCCCTTCAGTGCTGTTCACCATTGCATTTGTAAACATGCTGCCATATGAAATGGAGCATACCTGAATAGAATTTAGTAGCTAGGGTTGCAATCAGCTAAGTTGGCCAATCAGTTTCTATGGACCCATATTTATTTACAAAAAGCAAACCCTCTAAAGAAGATTCTAGGCTTTATCATGTCCAGTGTTTAGGGAGTTGAGTTTTGTGATAGGAGAAAAACAATAGCAATATGTGTACAAGGCATGTGAATGGCTTTAGATTAGTGATGGAAGGAGATTCCGAGGAACCCTCCGGGAGCTATATATATTTATACAATGGATATAAATTTGGAAAGAAAGTTATTATGTTAATGCAACATTGACCAGCTCTGGGGCTGAAATTATGTATATTTCAGTAGTTTCAACTTCTGGCTATTGATGGAGAACCCTCACCTCATTCATGTATTCTGTTACACTGCTCTTTTAGCTAGTCGCTCATCTTATTAAAAACTTAGGTAGCTGGCAAGGACATAGCCAGTGAATCCTTAGTCAGTAGTCTGGTATACTTTCAAGAGAGGACATGCACAAAATTAGGAACACACACGGGTCAGTGGTGGAGAGCCTACCTTCCCTATAGTGCTGGCATAGGGTGAGGGCTTTAGCAATCCAAATAATGGCTGATAAGGCAGAGCAGACTGGGACTCACCCAGACTATGTCATTAACTATGGCATCCAATCTGGGGGGTGGCAAGAGGTGGAGGGTGGATCTTTGTGATGCAGATCCCGAAACAAGAGAGCTCGCACTTAATTAAGCGTCAAGAAGCAGGTACCTTTTTTTTTTTTTTTTTCATCCCAGGAACTTTATTCCTGTACAAAACACACCTGGAGGCCTTGATTATGGGTTCAAGAAATGATCCCTATAGAAAAAGTGGGGCAGTAATTAGGGTGTGAAAACCAACTAAGCCTAACCTTCATAGGAACGTTCTTGTCCCAGTAGCGGACTTGAAATACAAATCAGTAAATGGGAAAAAACCCACTCCTCTGGACAAGTCCTCATGACCAAGAAGATGGGAGAAGGGAGAGTGGATAAAAAAAAGGCTGATGCTTTCAGGATTTGGAGCAGTTTGGGCTTGTTAGATTAATTCCCCAAACAATCAACTCTCTAATGCCCAAGCATGAATATGATTATCTCTGAAAATTGAGAAGGACAGAGGCTGAAGTTGGAAAAGATTGAGTGAATGAAGTTTTCTAATACCTAGAGTTAAGCAGGTCATGGAAAAGCGGGAAGAGACAGGGTATATCATGGGCAAAAAAAAAAAAAAAAAAAGTAGGAGTGTCCCAAGGACATGTTCCCTATATTTCATAATGGAAAGTATGGAAAAGAACCCCAGTCCACACAAATCCCAAACCAAGTTCTCCAACACTGAACTTTGAAGTGCCCTGGGGGAAAGAAATCCTTAAAAGCACCATTTTTTTTTTTTTTTCTAATGAAGCACAGCTTCTCAGTTTTAACTCCAATCCAGGAAAGGAGCTTGATGGGAGAGCAAGAATCCTGCTAGCAACATTTCACATTCCCCTCAGACAATTCCATACCCATCTTGGGAACCCAAAAGCAGACTTTTCTCCCATTAGACTCAGTAACAGACTGATAAATATAGACAAGAGCTTTCTTTTTCCTTTATCCTCCACCAGGCAGCTGAGGGACACTTTATAGGAATGAGTACCAGGCATTTTGAAGTCAGACATCAGTATTCTCTTAGAGGGTACCTATATTCCAGATTCTCGCTTTCTATATCGAAATGTTTAAGCTTATGTTTTCAAAAAGTTTCTTTCAGTGATACAGCTTATTTGATCCTTGTTAAAATGTTGAGCGAACATACAGCAACAACAACAAATCAAACAGTACAACACCCATTTCAGCCCAATACTCTGAATCTGCCACCCTTGGAAAACTGAATGGACTTTAAACTTGGAAAATATGTTCTCCACTATTTAACCTAAGTGCCACTATAATTATAACTATCTCAAACTTTTTCCTATAATTCTTTCTGAAGATATACAATTAAAATAAAGTGGTGATCTAAACAATGAAAATAAAATGGAACCCTGCAATTACACAAACTTTGCTCAAGTTAGAACAGAATGAAGAAGGGTATTATTTAATGCCATAATCCATGTGGAAAACCAAGCCTACCATAAGTACAAAAGGTAGAAGATGGTGCTAAAGACAAATCCACATGTCTAATACTTGACGTTGTGTATAAACATGAATTATACCCCAAAGAAATAATCCTATTCTCCGTGGTGGCCATAAGGACTGTATTCCATATGCATCATTTTTAAGACGTAGCATGGGGAAAACAAACATTGTCTGCAGCTGAAGAGCACCTTCTTTAGCTGGACATAAGCTCCCTGGTACACTGGTTTCATCCAAGCATTAACCACTCACCAGTTTTGCTCTTATAACTAGCCCCTCTGAGCATTTGAGACTACCCTGATTGCAACCCCTGACTTAAAATGTTTTCTAAATCTCCTTCACCCAAATCAAGAGCAGCACGATTGAGGAAAAATAAGTTTAAAAGGGAAACAGTCATTTTCAATCCTGTTAACAATAAGTTACCGACAGGAATAATCCCTGCAAATTTACGTATTACATAAACATAATGCCAGCACTCAGTTTAAAAATGCTAGTGAAGTTTTAGCTAGACTTATTAGCAGGCAAGCTATTTGATATTATTAAGTTGTTATTATAAGTGAGCTTGATGAGTCATAACTTCCTGATTATCTGCGGGGAAGTGTGACCAAACTTTTGGCAATTTGTAGTAGTTAGTGTTTATTTAATTAGTAAATAGAATATATTCCGTTTCTAAAATTGCCATGTTTTGAAGAATCATAAAAGGAATAATCCATGTATACTATTGACCTTTGAACAGCACAGGTTTAAACTGAGCGGGTCCACTCACATGTGGATTTTTTTTTAAATAAATACAATATAGTACTGTACATGTATTTTCTCTTCCTTATGATTCTCTTAATTACATTTTCTTTTCTCTAGCTTACTTTATTGTAAAACTACAGTGTATAATACGTATAGTATATGGGCTAATAGACTGTGTTATCAGTAAGACTTCTGGTCAACAGTAGGCTGTTTGTACTTAAATTTGGGGGGAGTCAAAAGTTATATGGGAATTTTTGACCCTGAGTGGGATCAGCACCCCTAGTACCTGCATTGCTCAAGAGTCAACTGTATATGAATATAAGGAGTAAATGTGACCAATCATCCTAAGTATATTAATGAGGATACCTGTGGCTAATAGGAAAGCTTATTATTATTATAGAGATAAGTGTAACTAGCCTGCTCTGTCATATGTTTTTCCATGTTTAACAGTCAGAACAAATGAACATACACATATATTATATAATATTGTATTATAAAACATATACAAATATATAATTTGCAGATTTAAGGGTCAGAAGAAATTAATGTATTTATGCCATATACGTCTATATCTATGTAAAATATATATTGTTAAAGTGTTTAAAAAATTCACCTTGGAAAGACACAGATTGTATTACACTTATCACCATGCTAAGCATTTAAATACATATATAATATAAGAGGCATTCCGTAGAATAAAAAAAAAAAAAGAAAAAACTGCAAAAACAAGATTGCTGGCCCCTGAAATGATAACTTTAGTTGTAAATACAAGATTCTCCTTTGAAAAAAAATCGACCGTCCTGCTTGTCCTCCCTATAGCGTGTGACTGTGGTCATCCTTGTCCTCCTTAGGGATAGCCTCTTCTTTAGCTTTTAAAGCAGAGCAACATATTCTCCTGCCCTTCTCTTCCTTCATAGTTTGGTTTTTTGTTTGTTTATCTTCTCTGCAGGATTCCCTTTCCTTTCCTGCCCTTTTAATATTAGTTATCTCAGGTTTCTAGTCTCAACTTTCTTCTCTTTCTTATGGCATACATTTTTAATAAACGATGTCATTTTCCCTATAGCTTCAATGCCCACACTGTTAAACTCTTGTCTATATTTCCAGCTCGACTCATTGTCATGCCCATGCTATTAAAACTCACATCGATATTTCCAGGTCAAATCTTACTCCTGAGACAGGATGCCCCACTGGACAGTCTAACTGCTTCACAACATTTTAAACTTAACAGGTCTAAAATCAAGTCCTTAATTTCACTCACCTTGTAGCATTCTCAGGAAGGCAAGCATGGAATTGAATTGAAGCATTCCTTAGATAAAACAATAATTGCTTATATTCTTTGTGGGTCTCATTTGCTGCTGGTATGAAAAATCTAGTTAGCATAAAGCAGTCTTAGGTATTTCCTTTGCAATTTAGAAACCATCTCAAAACAAAAATTCCAAAATACCTGTTTTGTAAAGTTTCTACGTGCTATGTAATTACTATGGAGAAAGCAAATGTTAGGAATTAAAATATTTTGTGTTAAGTTTAGTCCCTAAATTTACTGCAAAATTATATGTTTGGTTTTCTAGAAACTGATATAATGAATACTGAAGGCTATGTCAGGTATTTATTTGAAAACAGTTTTATATGCTTTGGGAAATTCTTTATTCTATCTAATCACTTGAAAGGATGAATTCTGAAACTCCAAGTGGAATATTACAGACAATTAGAATGAATTTAGTTAAATGGAGGGAAAAAAATTAACCTTGAGCTTGCTGCGGTATACCAGATATACTGAAATTATAGTCCCCCCATTGAACATAATGACTTCATTCTATAAGCAGCATTCACTAGGACTTTTCTATATTCGTTGTATAAAGGTGCATATTGTTACTTGGCTAATCACCATCTCTTATCTTAAAAATAAAATGGATTTTCCATCATGAAATGTCTTAAGGAAGGAATGTGCACTCTCCAGGATATTTCTTCACATTTTTTTGGAGGAATTATACTTTTTATGATTTTTTTCCCTTTTGTCAGCACTTTGTTCTTTTATAAAAAAGGACCTTTCCCCAGGGTGGGGGTGTGGAAATGCACAATTAAAGTAAGTCTTTATTACTTTACTCTTTGTTAATTAACTGAACACCTTCATCAGCAGATCTGTCAAGCTTTCTTTCCTGAAGTTTTAAAGACTAAGCAATATGAGAGCAAAGCTCTTATGCAGTATGTGTGGTATGGAAGAACTGGATTTATTTTCATCTTATATGCAATAACATGGTGTGGAAATCAATGAGGAGTGAAGGCATGGGTAATTAAAAGATGCTTTGTTTTCACTTACATGAAATGCTTTTATTCTATTCGCAACAAAACAAAACAAAACAAAACAAAAAAACAAACTCCCAAAACAAACACATAAGCAAAAATCCATACATATACATAAAAGACAAAAGCCATGGGAATTAGAAAGGTGCTCTGGTTGGTGCAAACAATGAATAGAAGCTGAAAATGAGCTGATTATGAATCAGAGTCTTGCAATAAAACGATTGGCTTTAAAACAGCGATCTCAACATGCTATTTCCTTATTAAACTACTATAATGTTTTGCACTAAGACGACTTGTGTCCCTGCATGTATCACCAGCCTCCTCTGTCAACACTTCCCCCACTTTCTGGACTCCAAACTTGAAGGTGTTCTTTGAGTTCTTTGATACATCATGCTGCTCCTGGCCTCGGGGGCATGCAACATGCTATTTCTTCTGCTTGGAAAACAATTTCTTCCCAGCTCCATGAGTCCAACTTTTACTCATATTTCCAAATTCAGAGTGGAGTTTTTCTCCTCTGAGAATTCTTCTGGAACGCCTGGAGCGGTAATTAGCAAATGGGGAAGATGCCACCACCTAGAAACTGCTTAAGAACATGTAGAAGCATTTTTTATTATAATGGTGATTGCCGGACTGAGAGGGGCTGCCTTTTAGCGCTCAGGGACTAGCATGCTAAAGGATCCACAGTGTGAGTTCAATTTTGCACCTTGAAATGTTGTTCCTCTCAAAATGCATATAGTGTCCCCATTGAGAAATACAGATCGAGAGAGTAGACCAAGTCCTTTATTAAAATTTCTATTAGATTTCTGATATCTACATTTATCGAAATTTTAAGTAAATAATTTTATTATTTAATATCAGGCCCAACAAAATTATTGGACAAGCATCAGGGATCTTTATACCTGATGTGTTCTTCTAGACCTGTCATTCAGCATTTGGAATGCTCCTTGATTCATTCTACCTCACTGGAGGAGAAGTTTGGAAAATATAATTCAGGGATCCTGTTCAGTTTATTTCCTCCCTTAAGAATGGGCTGCCCACAATTCTGCTTTTTCTTGTGGGAAAATTCACAGTATCGCTTGCGTCTTGGTGGCTAAGTCTGCCTAACTGTAGAGCACAGTCAGCAAGCCCATTTACTTTTCTCACTAAACTACATCTTCTACATTTAATATAATAAAAATGACATTCAGCCTCCATCTGGTACCCTTTTCAAATTCTCAATTTGTTAATTCCCCTATGAAAACCCATCATTTCATTTTTAGGCCCGGATTACTTATTAAGAAAGAAATCAGAGGGATCAACATTTTAGGGAGGAAAATATAAACAAATATAAACTAAATAAGGCTCCTGTTGTGGCCACTCCTTTGGGGATGAACAAACAGTGTTTTGATTTGGGTTGTTTTCAGTTCTATCGTTAGATTTCAACTGCTGCGACCTGGACAAGATGCGGTCGGTCAGCCACGTGATCTTGCAAAGGGATCCTTGGGCACTGGCCAACGGGCAGGCATGGACAGCCCGGCTAGTAGAGCTCGGGTCGCATGGAGTTCAGGAAAGGCGCAGACCCCAGCAAGACTTAGAAAACTGGCAAACCATGAGCCTCAGCAGCACAGCTATCTCTTCATAATGTAGGGGACTTGGGGCTTCAAGGTGTTACAAGCAGAGCTTTTCTTGAGCAGGCGCAAGTGAGGCAAAGGCGCGTTTGTTGGAAAGTGAGTCTGTCCAGTCACGGGTCTCTTAGACCCCCAAGGAAAGAGCTATGCTTTCTACCTTCAGTCTCAAAGATAACTGGGCTCTTTGTGTGTTGAAGAGACCCAGGGGTCTCTAGACTTAAGTTATTAGAGGCAGGCCTCGGTAAGTACCGTTAGGTCGGCTGCTGAAAATTGTATTCCTAATTTAGGACCAAGAAAGAAAATCTGGAGGAACAGTGCTTAATTTCAAGTCACTTAATCCATTGCATCAAGAATGGAAATTGTTCAAATAATTTCTGGATGTGGTTCAAGATGATTTGGCAATTATAACTTGGCCTGCAGGCTTTGCCTGTGCTCTAATAGAACATTCCCCCAAACTTTATGGAGGCCAAAAATGGAGAGATGGCAAAGGCAGCAAGAGTATGAGCCTGCAGAACTGCTCTCCCCAGCCCCGGAGGCCCAGAGTGTCAACAGCAGCTTCAGTTCAGAAAGAAAACAAGTGGCGGCAGCAACTGGGCATTGCGCTAAATTGCTGATTTACAGGAAATGGTGGCGGCTGTGTCACCAGACAGACCTCACGATGAATGCCACACGAAATGCTAGGGACTCAACGGTGAAAGGAAATGGACACTAAAGGATTTTGGAAGACACCGACTTAGAAAGAAAAGCAAAAAAGTAAGACTAACGGGCGCCTGGGTGGCTCAGTTGGTTAAGCAGCTGCCTTGGGCTCAGGTCATGATCCTGGAGTCCCGGGATCGAGTCCCACATCGGGCTCCCTGCTGAGCAGGGAGTCTGCTTCTCCCTCTGACCCTCTTCCCTCTCGTGCTCTCTATCTCTCATTCTCTCTCAAATGAATAAATAAAATCTTAAAAAAAAAAAGTAAGACTAAGGGACTGTGTCTTGTACCACTTTGAAACCTTCTCAAGAACAGCTCTCTGAGAAAGGATGTGGTAGATATGAGAGACCGCAGCACCCCTCCCCCGAGATGTCACACGGGCCGCGCTGAAGTGCAGCTCTAGCTAGAGGTTGCTCCTAATTTAGTTGAAGTTCACAGGTCTTGAGTCTGTAGAATTTACTAGCTAACATTCTGATGAGGCTAGACCCAAACACTTTTCTCGACTTACTCTCCCTTTTTTAGACGCTCTTGAAGTACTTCTGTATTTTTGGCCACAATTGAAGAAAAGTTTTTTTGCTTTGTCATCGTATGTATTTCAGCTTTTATTATCAGAGTTTCTTGTTGCTTTCTTTCAATTTCATTGCAAAATCTCTGATAAAGTACATGAGATTAGGTGACTGGACATCCTTTGGGATGAGTGAAACTTTAGCCCTGGTAGCAGGTAGCCTCTAGTGTTTATTTAATTTATTCTGTGACAAACTGATAATTACCTATACCAAAATCCATTCTCTTCTTCTTTAGTAATTGTATCCTCTATTTTATTCATGTGCCTAACGGGAAGACTATATTTTCCAGCTTTCCTACCATTCATTAAATGTGGCCTTGTCACTAATTAATGGCCAATGAAATACAAGCAGAAAAATGTGTAATTTCAAGGAAAATTTCTTTGAAGATGTTTGGCATGTACCCTTCATCTATTTTTGTTTGTTTGTTTGTTTGTCTTGTTCTCTCTCCATATTGCTCCCTGAAAAGCAGATGTGATGGTTGGAAATCTAGCAGTCGTCTTGAAGTATAAAAATGAAGCCTAGGGATAGGGAAGCAGAGAACTGGAAGAAGCCTGGGTTCCTGATGTGTCTTCTACTTGAGGAAATGGAAGTTTTTACATACAACAGTATTAGGGTTCTCCAGAGAAATAGAACCGATAGGATAGATAGATATATATGTAAGTATAGCTATGGGTATAGATATCGATACATAGATATAGATATGGATTCAGGTATAGGGATAGATGTAGACATAGATATAGATATGAAGAGATTTATTATAGGAATGGCTTCCATAGTTTATGGAGGCTGAGAAGTCCCACAGTCTGCCATCTGAGAACTGAAGAACCAGGAAAGCTGATATTAATTCAGTCTGAGTTCAAAGGCTTGAGAACCAGGCCTAAAACTCTGAAGCCCCTGGTTGAGAACCACTGAAGAATGCTGATTAGTAAAGGTGAGGTCTTATGGTAATGTTATGTGTCATTCTTTAGTTTTAGTTTCGTTAGTTATATACTCCTTCCCTTGCCTTAAGTGACACAGATAACTGCTTATGTTAACACTCCGTGTCATTAAACATTCCATCTCTTAGCAAACAGTAACGACTGGGAGGCAAATGATAGGGTATTCTGCTCAGAATGAAGACTTTGTAGCTCTTCTGGTGTTTCCTAATATAGTTCTCCTCCCCTCCCCTACCCTCATCCCCTTCCCTTCCTGTCCTTTCCCTTCCCTTCCCCTCTCCCCTCTTTTTTGTTTCTTTCTTCCCATGAACTGCTTCCCAAGCTAGCTGGAGAGAAAAAGAAATAAACTTCTGAACCCAGAATTTGGTATTCCAGCTCCACCACCCAGGTAGATTGGCAATGATAGAATCGCCCCCAAATGCGGTGTTTCTTTTTCTTTACTGAAACCCCTGCCCCTCAGCCAGGATGCTTAAATTATGATTGAATTGCCCACTGAAAAGCCACAAGGGATCCTCTTGATGGACTGGGAATTGATCCAAAGATGCAAATCTTTTATTCTATTATACAGTAGAACGAACAAAGTTTGAGAGACACATTTTTTTACATGTGATTAAGGGATATTTACTACTAACTTGCTGATTAAGATATTTGTGGTTACTAAAATTTCATATTCATAATCCAAAATCAGCGCATACTTACCAAGGGCCGATTTAGCATATTGACAATGTCTGAAGGACACCTGATGTCCAACAGTTGATATGCTTCCCTTTTATTTACAAATTACTCTTGTTTTAGCATCATCCTCATTTCTGCTTATTGTCTGTTGTTGTTTTATTTTATTGTCAATGGCATGAAACCATCTATATTTTCACATTTTGGGCCTCAAATCTTCTATTATGTAGGATTTGAGGTAATTGTGTGTTGTGGTTCAACCACAAATTAACAATATTGAATTGCTAAAGCAAATGTATACACAATTTCCCTTAAAAATGTATCATGTATGCTTCCTCTCCATTAATAATGGACTGCATGTCAACTTGTTATCTTTTAAAACTTTTAGTAATGGCAGATAAATGTAGTAACCTTTCAGGAACGGATAAGATTTGAGCTTAAAGGGCATTGAGTACAATGCAAAGTACCATTTGGAATCTCACTGTCTTCTTTTAAAAAATAAATAATTGTTTCACTTATATTTCTTCCTAATATTTATTATCTCTGCTTTGTTTTTTTAATTATTTTACAGAAAGTGCAATTTCATGGAGTAAATAAAAGACAAGGGTCTTTCCTTTTGCAGAATTATTTCTTGAACTGTTAAATACCTGACTTTCATTCTTTTGACCCAATTGGGAACATTTGTAACATATTCATTTTTGTTTATCTTTATAACAGATCATTTGTTCTCAACAGATCATCCTTTCAGAGCTTACAAAATCATTGACAAAATATTAGAAGCTTTGGAGTTAGAAAAATCTAGATTTGAGCTCAGTTTCTATCACTTTCTGACTTTTGGTTCCTGGAAACACTATTTTTTTTTTTTAAGATTTTATTTATTTATTTGAGAGAGAGAGAAAAAGCATGAGCGGGGGTGGGGAGGCAGAGGGAGAGGGAGAAGCAGACTCCGCACTGAGCAGGAAGCCCAATGCCTGTGATCCCAGGACCCTGAGATCATGACCTGAGCCGAAGTCAGACACTTAACCAACTGAGCCACCCAGGCACCCCGGAAACATTTACTATTAAAACTTTAGTTTTCTTATCAGTAAAAATAAGAAATGTGACCTTATTTGTCATTGAATTGATATGATAGTTAAGTAAATTATCGCTTGCAATACACTTAGCAAAGTGCCTGGAACATAGCAAGAGGTCAATAAACAATTGTCTATTAAAACCACCATCACCTAAGCTGAGAAACAACTTACAAACAATGGATAGAATTCACAAGGAAAGCTACACGATGTCAGTGTGTCAAATTCAGAATAAGTTGAGAGATGCATGTTTCTGGATGGCAAAACTGAATATTTTAAGACAGAGTTCTTTCTAATTTATCTTATATGTTTAATGGACTTCTTAATTACAAATTATTTTTAAATTTTATATAATTACTCTGATCTTCATATGCAATAGTATGTAGGCTATAAAAACTAGAAGGATTTTGGAAAAGAAATGTAATGAGAAAGGGCTTGGTCTATCAAATATGTAGTTATGCTCTAAATATTAAACCTCAGAATTGTTAGCATAAGAATCAACTAACAGATAATAAAACTAAAGGGCCTAGAAACAAAATTTTTAGCTAATGGAGATGTAGATATCTATAGATCTATCTATATAGATAAATATAAGTAGATAAATATAGATAGATAGCTATAAAGTCAGCATCCCCAAATAATAAAAGTACAGAGTACACAATACATGACAGTGGAAAAACTGAGTGGACAAAATAGAGTTATAATATCACCTCTCTGTAGGATCCAGTAATTTCTGGATATCTCAAAGACTAAATACCAAAGTATAAAACCATTAAAATAAAACAATAAATAGTTATTCATAGTATATAAACACATGACTCTGTGCCAAGAATGGATCCATACAGAGGAGATATATATTGAATTTATTGAATATATTAAATTGACATATTGAATATATCAAATTTGTGTTACAAACATTGTAAATTAAATTTTAAAAAGCAGTACTCCCCTTATGCATAGTGCATGGAACATCATATGAACTTGGTAATAACATAAGTGTTCAGTCTTAGGGAAACATTTTAATTATGGCACATCTATGTAATGGAGGTTTTTTGGCGGCCATTGAAATTATCTTTTAAATAGCTTTTGATTATTTTGATAATAATTATATATGATACCAAGAAAAAGAACTCAAGAGATAAAAATGCATAATCTATCCTAATTATGTTAGAAATAAAAAATAAAGGGAAATACATTAAAATTTAACAGCAATTATTTTGGGATGATTTAAATATTTTGTCTTTGTGCTTTTCTGCATTTGCAGTATAGAATTTTTTAAAATACTTTAAAATCAAAGTATATGTTGAGTTTATAAACCCAGAATGGGTTTCTAATGATAAGAAGAAAATTGGGAAGGGAAGATATTTTTATTCAAAGGGGTAAATGGCAAGAACTCTTTCTTTTTAGACTTTTTCAGGCTTAAATAACTACAGAGCTTTTAAATATACTTTTTTTCCCTGGTAGATTAGAGAGAATGAAGGGAAGTTATTGTTGAAAATATAGTTGGCAGTTCCCTACTGGTGAGAATTAAACCAATAAATCACATGAGACTCTGTGGGTAATCATTTAAGCTGGCAAGAATAGAGCACATAGTACTAAACTTTAGACCCACATTTACTTTTTTGGGTCAAGGTTGACATATTAGGAAATGAAGTTTGGGGTATAAGCAGCATAAGAACATGACTTTTTTTTTTTTTTTTCCTTAAAGTTAAGGTAAGGTAATATCCATGGAGAAACACTTATGTTATGTGGTGGAGAGTTCCAGAGAATGATAATACTGAAGTTGTCATTAAATTTAGCCAAGTCCTTGATGTGAGAAATTTCAGTTCATTGTTGATGACACAGATTGTAGAAGCATATGGAAGCAATTAGAGGAAAGTAAACGGAGACTGTGGAGACGGGCTGCATGTTTGTGGAGCTTGACTAGATAAAAGGAATGCTCTAGGATGAGATCTAAAAGAAGCAATGGCCACTCAGGTATCTTCTTTCAGAGTTGAGGAAATATGAGCATGAAAGAGGGCCAAAGGAGAAGACAGAATTACTGATTCTCTGGTGGGGGGTGGCAGGGCGGGGAGTACGAGTGAGAGGGGTGTCTCATTATGAGTGAACAGCAGGCTCTGCGGAAAGAGCTGAGGAGTTAGATTTCCAGATAAGATGAGAACTCCTCTTCTGCTGAGATTAGTGGAAGGAAGCTCTGATAGATATAAAACTTCACCAGAAGACAGGCAGCTGGGTTGGGGGGAGCCGTGTAGTATGTGCAGGCAAGGAGCAGTGGATCAGGAGGTGAGACTGGCTCTCCATGAATGAGATGTATGACCTGAGTACATGCCCCGTGTTTACCGGGCTTATTAACCTCCTTGGGTCTGCTTCTCCTCAGGTCAATGGGGATATGATGCATTCCATAAAATTTTCCATATTATATGGAAAATTTCTATAAAATACGGAAAATCCCTTTAAAAGTTGTAATACATTCTTGTAAATAGATGATAATTTTATTGAAAAATGAAGTGGGAAGAGGGCCAGACAAGGGCAGATAAAGGTCAAGAGTTTTTGGAGAAACTCATCGTAAACTTCAGTATGGGGCTCATGGCCTCAGAGGATGCAAGCAGCATAGCCAGCCCGTGGCCTTGAGAGGAGCTTATTAAATTCCTCTACAATCCCACAATAATCTTGCTTTCCGAATATGGTGCTTTTGATGAGTGCCTCACGCGTTTGAGCTTAAAATCTCTTTTTGCACTCTATCTTGGTTTCCCAATATGGATGATGTTTATCGGGCTTCTTATTCAAAAACCTCTCTGAGGCTTCTCCCATGGTGGCCTGTTAGCCTTACAGTGTTGGGTACTATGGAAATATCTTAGAATCTAGATGCACAGTGGGTCCGTGGGAACAGAAAGATTCTCACGCACAGAAAGCTCCATAAAACATCTACAGCATTGTCTTAGGTTGCTTGGAGAAACTGCATTCATATTCATAATGTATTGCATAATTATGAGATCCTGATTTTCATATTTCCCAGTGTGCCTTTTCAGCTCTGCTGTATTACCAAATTAAAGAAGACAACACAACTTCACCAAATTAGAGTGTTCTGTTTTGAATGTTGCAGTTTGACAGTACTCTATTTTTAATTTGTTCATCATTGATCCTAATAAAGACAAACTGTCATTGTAACCATTGCCTGGAATGCAATACATTAGTTTTATTGCCTCTATAACAGCTGCTCATGTGTCGCTTCCTCTGTCATTCAATGATGATGTGTCCTTTTCTACACCCAGTGCCAGAAAATCTGGGAAAGCTCACAGCACAACACTTCCATATGAACCGGATTAAGTACAGGGAAATCTAATTGTATGTCATTATTGTATTTCTACAACTTAGTACACAAAGGGGACATACAGAAGGAAGGCATTTTATTATATGTGCTGAATAAGTGAAGAATAAATATTACACTTTTTTTTTACTGGCTTTATAATTTTTCCTTTTCACCTAAACTCTCTATGCCTCACTTTCTTCACACAGAAGAGAATGATAGAAGCTGCCTTCCTTACCTGTCTCTGTGAGGATCACATGAGCAAACTTTGTACCTCCAGCAAAGATATGCAAGGCTTATCACCTACCTGGGTGATGTTTACAACAGTGCCTTAAAATCTCAAATTAACGCATATGTTAGCTTAAAATTTCACCTTCGTTCTTAAAAAGTATTATTTTGCCAAGGAAATTTTGCTTGTTTATCTGTACCTATTCACAGGGATCTCGGGAGAGAGAGCCATGGAATCTGTTGGGATCTAAGTTGAGGATGTAATAGGCAGCACTGTGCCCAAACTTAGATAGGAATCGGGCAAAGAAAACCAGTGATGTGGCCAACAGGAGGTTGTTAAAGTGGGGTGCAAGATTTGCCTTCTTCCTTTTTCCCACGATTTGCCTGTGATGGTTAAATGTGCTGCTCAAACTTCCTTCTAGGGGGCAGCAGTGTCCTGGAATTTTGCCAATATTCCTTTGTCTCTCTACACCTAGTTCAGTGACTCAGGTCTTGAAGGAAGCAAGGTGAAAAGAAATAAATGTGCTAATTTTGTTATTGCATACGGATATTGGAAAAAGGTAATAGTGTACCCAACGTTGTTGGGAAGCAGGGTTGTCGGAAGTCATTTATAAAGAAAACATCAAAAATGGTACAGTAAGAGATACTAATATATTATGAAAAACTATACAGAGGAAAGAAGCTCTCATTTTATTATTGAATATACAGTTTATTTTTACTATCACACTTAATATATACTTTAGTGCTATTAAAATTAAGGTTATTAGGGAAAATTTTTGTCTATTTAAAGGTGAAAAATTTGGGACATGAGTTTTTAAATATGTGAGAATTAAAATCTTCTGAACAAAACACTTTCCCAGAAAGTGCAAATAATACTTTTTAGAGGAAATGCAGAGAGACCTAACTTTTAGGCTTGCTTGAATTTGTTCTGATTTGTTAGAAATATGTATTGAATTGATGATTTTTATTCTGAGTGGGGACTATGATTTTATAAAAGAACTCAAAGTACTGAGCAGAAATGAGTTCACAACTTTGGACACATTTACTAATCCTTTACTGGTTAGACATTAAGCCATACTAAATTTTAACACCAGGTTATACATGAATTTTTATTTCTTATCTCATTTGGCCACATTCAATTACAGCTCTAATTATAGGAAGCTTGTTAAAAGTTTGAAATGTTTTCTTTTATAGTTTTGTGTTGTGATCCCTTTTATCATTATCTTCTAAACCCTGGTCCTAAAATTTTAGGATATGGGGTTATGTACTGAGGGCATGACGACTCAGATGATTTTGCTCATCCAGCAGGAGAAAGACGGTGGCTTCATCAGCTGTTACTAAAAATTAACCCATAATGTCTTTCCTTTTCTAACATCATCATTATCTGGATGGAATGAAGAGCACTCTCACTTTACATCTTGTTTTCAATCAAATGTTCTCTTCATGATAATTTGTCCTGAATTTTTATTTAACAATACTTCAGAATTATCATGGGGGTGAGAAGAAAAAAATATTGGTTGCCCAGGGCTCTGTACTATTCTGAAATAACTTCGCTTACTATAACATTAAATAGGAACTTTGCTTGATCGTCATTATTTTGCAGAATATATGGTACTGACATTTTCCCTTTTCTCCAAGGGAGACAAAGTGATAGACCAAATGGGAAAAATTCTTCTCAGAGTTATATATAACAATTTTTTAACCAAGTTCTTACTCATCACTCTTAATTGCCAAATCTTAGAGCTATGAAAGAAATACATTGCCACTAATCATAATGAAATCTGATATTATTTATCTAGAACATATTCACTTTTTAACAGTTTTCTTCACTTAACATTTGGCAAAAGAGAGCAATTATTGCTGGAGGAATTTAAATATCTTTCAAATATACTGTCCTTTTTTTTTTTTTTACATTTCTTATCATTTATTAAAAATACTCTATATGCTATTGATGTAATGGGGTGACACTTTTAAGACAAATTCAGAAATGCCCCTGGAGTATCAACCATTAGACATGAAATGTGAAATACTGTCACACTGATATGAATGATTGCTACTATAATCACTGGCTGCTCTTTTATTAGGTTTTTTATTAATTAAATGTAAAGTCTACCATTGGCCTTATAAAAGTGCTCATCTGTTTTCCTTTAATTTCAAATAGATTAAAAGTAAGATTTGGTCTTAATTAAAACTTAGAATTTATGGGGATTTTAATTGCAAACAGCATTTCAGTGGTGAGCATGTAGATGGCTATTAGTTCTGTTTGGTAATAAACACGGTATTGAACAATGACAGGATGAAAAATAAATTATGTGAAGGAAAGTACACCACCCTCGGCTCAGTTGTCCATGCATAGCTTGACTCCTGTCTAGCTGGGGGCAGATAAGAGTTCGAGAAGCTCAGCAGCTCAGGATCTCCTTGGTGAGGTTTACATTTTTACACTGCTATCTGGAAATTCCAGTTATTTCAAAAATGTGGATGGGTTTAGGAACAACAACAACAAAAAAATCATCAGGATTAATCAGTTTAGTGGACTTTGATATCATATTCTGTAAATATGATTGCATCCGTCTGTCTTTAAGTTGAATCTAGGTTAATATAGGTTAACCATATATGATGTCCAAGAGGCCCCTGGAAGTATCGCATTTTATTATTTGTTATCTTAACCTGAGCCTGTTGCTAAATAAATAAATAAAAAAATAAATAAATGGCTATCTTCTGTGGCGACCTGTAGCACAGGTATTTTCCAATTAGCATCTTTGCATGTTCTCTTTTGGCATGAGTTGGGTTTAGCCTCGTCACACTGGGCTTTTAAGGGGAGCTCTATCTTTGCAGCCCAGGCTACATATGACAAGATTAAATTGGCACACTTTACTGTATAGCTCTTGTGTTCCTGGCGGTGCGAGCCGGGTGATACCTCTGAGAGAAGGCTCAGCTGTCACTCAGTGACCCATTAACACTACCGTTCCATCCTGCAGTGTCATTTTTCTCATTCTCATGGAGATAATGCTCCCTGGAGATGTCCAATACCTGCAGGAATGAAAGAGAACAGCGGAGAGAGGCTAACTATCAAAGAGAAAGCAAATAACACAGCAAGACCATGAATTCCAACAGCAGAATTTTAAGTTGAGCGAAAAGATGAGGTCCATTATAATGGCTGGGTTGGGAAGGTGGGGGGGAATCAAGTTTTAAGAGATATTGTAACTTTTTAACAAGCTATTTTCTACTTCCTGCCCGAATGTCAAAAGAAGTGTTCAAAATAACACTTGCAATTAGACAAAGAGAAGTCAGCTGCTTTGAACATGTCAGAGGGAAATTTGGGTAAGGATTTATTTACAAACAGGGATTTTTGTATTTTGTATTTTATTTGCATGTTCATTATAAACAGGCCGTGGATATAAAACAGAGGATGAATTGAGGTAAATAGCTTAATAGTCTAAATAAAACCAGATCCCTGGATATGGTTGGCTTATTGGGGTACAAAAATCACCTTCCTAGTAAAAGCACGAAAGAGGAAAATGATATGTGATCTTTGTAACCCTAGGCCTTAGACTTCTTTTGTCCTATGATTGAACTGTTACCAGTGACTTAAGCAAACGCTATTGCTCTCTTTCAGGCCAAACTATTTTGTTTAGTGGGTCATTTATAAGAAGTAACACTTTCTAATGTTTACTATAAAGAGGTATTATAAGAAAATGCTTCTCAATTTCTTGGAATAAGACTGATTCAATTTAGATTGATATAAAAGCAAAATGCAAAGCCACCTGCATCTTGATGTTTTCTAAAGAAACCTGTTGAAGATATTACAAGGCAAAGACAAAAAAAAAAAAGTCAATTAGTCAGAAAATAGGGATAAAAATGGGAAAGATTCAGGATTATAAGATAAGGAAAGGTGCCATATCAATAACTTGGTCATTACCATAATCTGCATCTCAACCCTGCCTCCGATCTTCCTACACCCAGCAAAGTTTATTTTTGGGTTTAGACTGTTATTCTCTGGCTGGGGTTTTTGTATCATCACCTGCCTCTCCCCCTTCCCTCCCCTCAGGTGACACAGGTGCTAGAAGCCATAGAATAAATGTGCCATATTTTTTTTTGGAATACCAACTTTTCCTTAAAAAGTGTGTGTGTTTTTAAAGTTAAATATGGGGGCGCCTGGGTGGCTCAAGTGGGTGAAGCTTCTGCTTGGGCTCAGGTCATGATCTCAGGGTCCTGGGATTAAGCCCCACCTCAGGCTCAGTGCTGAGCCAGAAGTCTGCTTGTCCCTCTCATTCTGTCCCTCCCCTTCGCTTGTGTGTGTGCTCTCTCTCTCTCAAAATAAATAAAATCTTTAAAAAAAGTTAAATATGTAAATTACGAATAATTTGCATCTTTATTTTTACATTAAAATAAAGATGGTATATTATGGAGTAGGATAAAATATTCATACGTACTCTAAAAACTTTTTAAAAGACTTAAAAAAAAAGATTTATTTATTTATTTGAGAGAGAGAGAGCAGAGTGAGTGAGAGCGAACACAAGTGGGGGTGGGGAGGGGCAGAGGGAGTGGGAGGAGCAGACTCTGGGCTGAGCAGGAAGCCGGCTGCTCCCAGGACCCCGGGATCATGATCCCAGCCAAAGGCAGACACTTAACCAACTGAACCACCCAGGCGCCCTTTTAAAAAGACTTTAAATACTGGTGAGAATATCTTTGGCCAAACGTATCAGAACCTTTGTGTGCCTTGGGGACTGCCTTTGCACCTCTGTTCCATTGTTACAAGGTCAGCACCACTGCCATAGTGTTTAGCAGGGTTATTATGTTTTAGCAATGAATGTGGCACTATTTAGGATTGGGATGTTGTCCAACCAGCTCTTTCAGGAAACAAAGCAACCTTATTCTTAATTACAGTTGGAAGGCACTGTAAAAATCAGTCCGTCAGGGCTGGCCACCCCGTGACTCGGCCTGGAGTGACGTGGCCTCTGTCACCAGCGCGGTCATTGTGGCGCCGAAGACGTTCTGGCTCGGAAGGAGGCTCCGGAGGGGACGAGCGCAGCCAGACGTCTGGGCAGCTGAGAGTCGCGGCCACCACCCTGGGCCACACTCCATGAAGAAGATGCTCGCCGCCGCGGTCTCCCGCGTGTTGTCCGGGGTCGCCCAGAAGCGCGCTAGCAGAGTGCTGGTGGCATCCTGTAACTATTGCAATGATGCCACATTTGAAATTAAGAAATGTGACCTTTATCGATTAGAAGAGGGCCCCCCTGTCACAACAGTGCTCACCCGGGAGGATGGGCTTAAATACTACAGGATGATGCAGACTATTCGCCGAATGGAATTGAAGGCAGATCAGCTGTATAAACAAAAATTTATTCGTGGGTTCTGTCACTTGTGCGATGGTCAGGAAGCTTGTTGTGTGGGCCTGGAAGCCGGGATAAATCCCACCGATCATGTCATCACATCCTATCGGGCTCACGGCTTGTGCTATACTCGTGGACTTTCTGTCCGAGCAATTCTTGCAGAACTGACAGGACGAAGGGGAGGCTGTGCTAAAGGAAAAGGAGGATCTATGCATATGTATGCAAAGAACTTCTATGGGGGCAACGGCATTGTCGGCGCCCAGGGGCCCCTGGGAGCTGGTGTCGCCCTGGCCTGTAAATATAAGGGCAAAAAGGAGGTCTGTTTGACCCTATATGGGGATGGTGCTGCGAATCAGGGTCAGATATTTGAAGCTTACAATATGGCTGCTCTGTGGAAATTACCTTGTGTTTTCGTCTGTGAGAATAACCTCTACGGAATGGGCACGTCTGCTGAGAGAGCAGCAGCAAGCACTGATTACTACAAGAGAGGACACTTTATCCCTGGACTAAGGGTGGATGGAATGGATGTTCTGTGTGTTCGGGAGGCAACGAGGTTTGCCGCGGACTACTGTAGATCTGAAAAGGGGCCCATAGTGATGGAGCTGCAGACATACCGTTATCACGGACACAGCATGAGTGACCCTGGAGTTAGTTACCGCACGCGACAAGAAATTCAGAATGTAAGAAGTAAGAGTGATCCTATTATGCTTCTCAAAGATAGAATGGTAAACAGTAAGCTTGCCACTGTTGAAGAATTCAAGGAAATTGATGTAGAAGTGAGGAAAGAAATTGACGATGCAGCCCACTTTGCTACAACTGATCCTGAACCACCTTTGGAAGAATTAGGTCATCACATCTATTGCGATAATCCACCTTTTGAAGTTCGTGGTGCAAGTCAGTGGATCAAGTTTAAGTCCCTCAGTTAAAGGGAGACTTTATAAATTTATTTTTAGTCCTTCAAAGGAATGTTCATGGTCCACTTTAAGAAACTGTGCCCAATTTTGTTAAGCAGGAATAAAACCCATTAAATAAGAGTCCTGTAAACTTTTATTAAAGTAAATTGAGATCATTAAGAGATTATTAAAAGAGATTAAAAGAGATCATTGAAAAATGTACATCCAATTACAAGGCATATTTCATTTGATTGTACACTGTTGCATTAAAAGAACTATACAGTTAATCATTCAGTGTTACTAAAAGGTAAACCGAGGCACATTAAAATTTTCAAGAGTTTGAGCATACATGGATTAGAATCAGGCGATGCCAAACCAAAGACGATGAGGAGTGCTCTGTCAACAGGAGCTAGGGGAGGCATTTTTATAGGGAAACAAAGCAAGGAAATAATTTTATTGGCTATAACTTAAGCTGTTACTGAGAAAACCTAACTCCCTGTGTGTGATTGCTTATTCTTACATTTCATTTTCTCAATTTGAGTACACTGACTCTGGCTTAGGTTTTGGTTTGTTTACATAGGATAACCAAGGCATTACAACCACCTTACGCTGATGGCCTCCTTATTTAATTAAACACTGTGAATATCTTAAAGATTATTTTAAATTTACACAAGTCTAAATTAGGAAAAACAGAAAAGATTATTTAACTTTTCATGTTACTTGCTATAATAGTTCTATTTGACTTAGCTTTATATTTGTAAATACTCTTCTTTAAGGGAGAAACAGTTCTTTCATTCCTTCTCCACCCTGACAGGAGTTGGTGTGTAAAGTCACTCTGTGAGGTAGAAAGAGTTTCAAGCCACACCAAGCTCTCAGGCCCCCTACTGCTATGCCATCTACAATAGTTTACTTGAATTAGCCGATAACATGGCCTACTATGGTAGCGTGCCTGTACACACATATGCACGCATATTCAATATCGATGCTGAAGCCAGCGAACACTGACCATTTTCCAATGAAACATGATATACAACAGGGCGGCGGGGGGGAGATGGGACAAGAACGTTTTCTCATGTTGTACTTTAGTGCAATATTTTTAATATACCAATGTAAAGGAAAAAAAAATCTAATTTTTCAATGCATTTGTACCATCATGTGTTCCATATTTTAAGAAACTAGCTTGGTGAATTTCAGACTGGGAAATGAACAGATATGGTGACATCAGAAGAGATAAACCAAGGAGGTGTTATGAATAAAAAGTTCAGTGCTGGCTTTGGCAGCACATTTACTCAAATTAATAAAAAGTTGAAAGTAAAAGCTGTCTTGGCTAGAACTAAACATTCACAGATAACCTTTTTCAAAGGAAAATCTAACTTGGATCATACAGGTTGAGTTTTCTCTACAATCCAATACCATGTCAATTAGCAAGACATGACTTTGTGAAAACATTTTTACTTGGTTTTATTTGAGTGATGACCAAAAGTCCTATTGAATGTGACTATATCTTGTTTCTCTGAGATAGGCTTACTGAAATCAGATATCAGACTTTGCCTGTGATCTAAGAAATAGTTTGCAGAAAACATCAAAAGAATCAGTTATTAAAAGTTAAAACCCATCAAAGAAAAAAAATAACTATGTATCATGTGGGTGTTAAGTAAACTTATTGTGGTGATCCTTTCATAATATATACATATATCCAATCATTATGTTGTACACCTGAAACTAACATCATGCTATACATCAATTATATCTCAATTTGTAAAAAGTTAAAACCTTTTTTTAACTGTACATCTACTTCTACAGTTAAAAAAAAAAAATAGATACTTTCTAAGAACTCTAAAAGAAAACCAAAAGCTTAGAGACCTTGAGTGTATGAACATATGTACACATATGTGCAGGCTTAATCTCCATGCCTTACCCCAAAAGGTTTAAACAAGTAAGATAACCTCAATATTTTAAATTCAGAAAGCAGAGATGAGTGTTGGTTGTTTATAAATCAAGAATATTACTAGTCAATATATTTTGTGTATGCTGCTTCAGTTCAGAGGTGCCTTGATTGGATGCCCTCCAGTATTTCATAATACTGTTAAAATAATCACATATTTTTTATGACAAATCATTCTTCTACTCTTTATTTATTTCGACATATTTAGGTTTCCATAAACTTACAAGTGGAAGACAAGCTCTTGAAAGCTAATTCTCTGTATACACTATACAGAAATTTTTAAGTTTGCTTATATTATGGATTTAATACCAGTAAAAATTAAGATACAAATAATTGGTTAGAGATGAATCCATCACAAAAACAAGAAACACTGTAATGATGTAAAAAAAAAAAAATCTAAAAAACAAAAACAAAAACCCTTGTTGTTTTCATTAGGTCAAACAATAAATTAATAATAGCAATTACTTATCAAGCTATAAATCAGAGAGGTGTACAAATGCAGCAGCTAGATTTCATTTTCTATCTATAATACTATGCAACTCAGTCTATTTTATCCACCTATTAGAAGACCTAATAAGCCATGATGATCATAACAAAAGTTTCACTGTTGCAGCAATGCTAGAATATCTGAGAGAAGAAAGAATTAATAATATCTTCATCTTTATGATACTCTATAAAGGTAAAGGATTGTGTGCATATCTGTGGAATGAAATGAGAAAGGAAGGAGGTTAAGAAAAATATATGAAGGGGTGCCTGGGTGGCTCAGTTGGCTGAGCGTCTGCCTTCAGCTCAGGTCATGATCCCAGGGTCCTGAGACTGAGCTTCGTGTCGGGGTCCCTGCTCAGCGGAGAGCCTACTTCTCCCTTTCCCTCTGCCTGCCACTCCCCCTGCTTGTGCTCTCTCTCTCTCTGTCAAATAAATAAATAAAAAATCTTAAAAAAAAAAGAAAAAAGAAAAATATATGAAGGGAATACTTAAATATATAAGAATTGCATTTATTTAAACATTTGATATTCCTGCCAATCTAGTGTTACAAAAAAATGGAACAGATATTAGTGAAACTTAGCCTGATAATTTATTTGTGAGAAAGAAGTAGTTTTTAAAAATTGAAATATAAATTACACACCATCCATCTTTTAAAAGTGTACAATCCAGTGGTTTTAGTATGTTCACAGATTGTATAATCATTACCACTACCTGATTCCAGAATATTTTCATCATCTAGAGAAAAAGCCCATACCCATTATCAGTTACTCCCCATTCCCTATCTCTTCATCCATTGGAAAGTACTAATCTACTTTTGGTCTCTGGACTTGGCTATTCTTCACATTTTATATAAGTCATAAAATACATGCTCTTTTGTGTCTGTCTACTTTCACTGAGCCTAAGGTTTTCCAAATGTTGCTATAGCATACATCACTACTCTTCTTTATGACTGAACAACATTCCATTTTATCGATCTACTCATCAGTTGATGGACATTTGGATTTTTTCCACTTTTTGGTTGTTATGAATAATAAAAGCTCATGCTGATGAGAAAAAATTCAGTCTTTTCCTTATAAAGACAAGTACAATAGAAATTTTAAACGCATGAGACCAAGACAATGCAACAGAATCCTTATGTTATAATCTCAATTAGATAAAATAATTTGAGATATATTAAAATATTTTCAGCTTGAATATTTATCAACTTCTATAATCTATTCTAATTGGATTTTGATTTAATAGACTTTAATTTTTAGAACAATTTTAGAGTTACAGAAAAATTAAGAACAATGTACCGATTTCCCATCTGCCCTACACCCAGTTTCCCCTATCACTAGCATCTCCTAATACTATGTGGTAAGGAAAGGGTTATCTCAGTAGGCCTAGGTCTCTCAAAACCTGCACATCCCAGAGAAAGGCCTGTCTTCACACTCCTGGGAGATAACTTCTGAACCCCTGGAATATTCTACCTGATAAAAATGTTTTTGTATGCCTAAGGCCTTGGGCCATGCTGTAATAGTTTGTCCAGATAAGTTTATCTTAATAATGTGTCCCCATGTTACTCCACTAAGAGGAGATAACTGGAAGCTTGTGCCTAGTTTCTTTTAGAATTTACTCCATGTGTCTTTTCCCTTTGCTGATTTAGATTTGTATCTTTTCACTGCAGTAAGCAATAACCAAAAAAATCAAGTTTTTTAATTATACATAATAAAAACCTATATATAGAAGAGTAGCCCCAGAAATACTAGATTGCTAGTTCAGGATCATATAGCTATTGATCATAGCTACTATTCTTTTTTGCTAAGCTGCTTTGGAGTGCAAGACAATATGCTTAGCATTTTATTATTTTATTTTATTTAATTTATTTATTTTTTTAAAAGATTTTATTTATTTATTTGAGAGAGAGAGAATGAGAGACTGAGAGCACGAGAGGGAAGAGGAGCAGAGGGAGAAGCAGACCCCCTGCTGAGCAGGGAGCCTGATGTGGGACTCGATCCCGGGACTCCAGGATCATGACCTGAGCTGAAGGCAGTCGCTTAACCAACTGAGCCACCCAGGCGCCCAATATGCTTAGCATTTTACATATATTATCTCACTTAATGTTTGTAATATCCACATAATATAGGCATTTTGATCTTCACTTAGAGAAGAGGAAATTAAAACTCAAGTTAAATAAATTGTTCAAGATTTCACAATTTATAAATGATGGAGACTGGATTCAAATCCAGGCAACAGAGTTTCTATTTTGAAAAGTACATTTTTGACTGCTTTTTAATCATTGCTTCTAATAATACTTAACCAAGCAATAGGTTAAAAAAAATACATTAACAAATGAATTAATGGAATTAAACTAGAACTAAGGGATTTTATCAATTACCTTAATCTGAATTCAGATTTGTAGGCTTAGTATAGAAACCCCAAAACAAAAATAAGGAGGAAAAAATGATATAGAGAATAGGAAGTAAAGCAGATTAAAGATAGTCACACGGGGCACCTGGGTGGCCCAGTCTGTTAAGTGTTGGACTCTTGGTTTTGGCTCAGTTCGTGATCTCAGGGTTACGAGATCAGGCCCTGCATTGGGCTTTGCACTCAGCATGAAGCCTGCTAAAGATTCTCTCTCTCCTTAAAAAAAAAAAAAAAAAAAAGGGAAAGTGTTCCACTCTCTCCCTCTCTCTCTGCCCCTCCCTCACTGCTTGTGCATGCATGTGTGCTTTCTATTTCTCTCTCTCTAAAAAAAAAAAAAGATAGTCACAAATTCTGTGATATTCGTCCCATCCAGTTGAGTAATGGATCTGTTCCTTCCCCTTGGATATATCATTGCAGTGGTTCACAATTTAGAAGTAGAAAGAGGGGGAAAGATGAGTCTCCAGTCGAAATAAGAAAGCCTAGGAACAAAATTAAAACTGTTCAACATATATTTTCCAACCATCCGTGGCTGGTTTTGAGATGAACTAAAGTAACTGCAATGTTAGGTTTTGAGGATTTTATAGTGAAACGTCAACCATAGGTCAAGAAATACACTGAAGACTATAGTTGCAATTTCACTGCCTGAGGCTTGTCTTGAGTCCAGATGGAAGTTTTTCAGTTGATTGGTGAGTATCAGGCCTTGATGAGTCAAAGCCAGCCCTTGAAATGCCAAGGTAGTATGTGAGCAAGTCGTTGGAGGTTCAAAGCTATTCATGTCTCATCTATCCAAGTAGTAGAGAGGAATCCAAGCAGCTGAGGGCTCAGGATTACAGAACCTGAGATGCAAACCTGGGATGAAGTCAGGAACTGGGCCAAATCAGTAGATATAGAGATGGAGAGAGACAGAAGACTAAAGGAGAGGCCAGGGGAATGAGGTGGAAATATATAACAAATATAGACAAGGAAACTAGAAGCCGTAGGTGTGCATAGTTGGTGAACTCTGTATTATCATGGAAATTAACATCTATTGGATGAATTGAATCAGTAGCATCTCATGTACTGATAGGCTCTTTAGAACCTAATGCTTCTTATCCAGTATCACTGAGTCTTAAAGCAGCCCTACCTTTATGTGACATGAAAATAAACTAGAGTCTGGGCATTGGTATCATTTAAGTCTAGGTTCAAATCATGGCCTAGCCGTCGATGAGAAATGGTACCTTGAGAATGTGACTTAACTCTGTACCTTCACTTCCTCTGTAAAATGACTGACCCATGTCACTGTTGTAAAGGTTAAATGAAGAACAGGAAATGAAGTAACATCTAACTTAGTTCCAGGTACACCGAAGATGATCAATAAATAAAAATTTCTGATCCATAGGAAGAGAGAACTGTTCACTGCAGAAAAGGACAAAATGTTGAAGGGACTATCTCATCTGAAAGCAATAAAAAGGGTCTTCAATTTTATGGAGGTAGCTAGGCGTAAAGATTGCAATGCTAGCTGTCTGAGGAATATATTTTCACAAATTCAGCTATCCTTTGTTTTTTCGTAACCTTCTCTTAACTAGTTCTCCTCAGGCAGCATTTGATATAAGAAGTAGTTTTAAAGTGCCACCAAGGTTGGATAGAAGATGATGTTGTAGTAATAAAACTCCCCAGTTTGCAGCCAAATTGTGTTCAGGATTGGGGTCTTTGGATCTACTAACTACACTAAAGCATGTAGATATTGTGCGGATACTACTTTGGTAGACTTAGGGCTGGGTAATACAGACTTTTCCATTCTAGTATATTATAGATGACTATGGATATTCTCAGACTAGCAATTCCTTCAAAATTAGCGCCTTCTTTTTGTTGTAGATTCCTTTAAAGGAATGCTCCAAAATATTAATAATAATAATGATCTGATCAGGCTTGAAACAAAAATCCAGCCCAAACTCTCCATTCAATCAGTATTACAATTTTTTCTCATTGACTTCATTCATGTCTATTTGATCCATGAGGCTGATTTATACAGCAAAGAGCAAAGAAGAGAGGTCTCCGAACTGGAATTTGAGAAAGAGAGATGGAAATTTTCTGCCAAGTTTATGCACAGAAAAGAACACAATCAAATTAGGAAACACTGGAGAGCAACAGAGACAGTTCATACAATACTTTCCTTTTGACAGGCCAATAAATACTCAAGCTGAATAATTTACCAAAAGAAAAAGAGCCCACTCAAACCTCATGACCTTTTGAACAATGAGCAAGAGTTCAATTATCCACAAATGTTCTAGTAGAAGGCAGCTTTCCAGGCTGCAGTGTTATTTCAGCAGTCATACATTAGAATTAGTAGAGGGAGAATATTGCCTTTGTAGTTTCTGTGTCCTGCTATAGTTTCTGTTACCTTCTTTTACAAAACCTACTGCCACATGAAGTAGCACTTTGCCAAAAAAGAAGAAAAAAGGTAGGAGGAAGCAATTATTTTAATAATGTTTCTGGCGAGTCTGAGCTATTAGATTTCACTGGGACACTTTATCTGCACATTACTAAAGTGATACTGTCACTTTAGAAAGTATATAATTTGCTTCCATTAGAGGCTGAGAGTCACTTGCCAACAGGGCCCAGAGAATTTCTCTACCGCCATCCACGTGGGCTGCCGTCTTGCAAAGTGACCAGCTCATCACTTCCGTGGGATACACTGAGGTTCCAAGAATTGGAGAGCTTCTTCCGTCACTGATAGCTTGTAAAATCCAACAGTTTCCCTTAGACAAAAGGCTGTAGAAGCCATATGGAATATCGCACATTTTGCAACCGAAGTACTAGAGCCTACTAGCAGTATGAAAGCACATTAGGAATTTATTCAGTTCTTCTGGAGGAGACATATTTGTTGTGATTGAAATTTAACATCAAAAAGCCTTTGTCAGTTCTCTCACTTTTTTTTTTTTACAATCTTGTTAACTCTTTATGTGTTTCCTGTATCTTTCTGAATTGTTAAGATTAGAACCAAGATCCTACAAAAATAAAACTCTGGCTGGTCTAAAGATTGTAGAAACCCAGTTTCAGTACTTTGACAGGGAGTGATTTCTTATTTGTGCACTGATTGTGCTAACAGAGGAAAAAGCTGAATTCTTATTAGAGCAGAATCAGCTAAATTCTCAAATATACCTGAGGTCTGAGGCATCTCCGGTTTTTTCTGTTGTTGTTGTTGTTGCTTGTTTGTTTGTTTGTTTGTTTGGCTGTGTGGTCTTGGATGAGTTTCCAAATCATTAGTCACTATTCTGTAAGAAGGGGAATATCACTCTTACCTTGTGGTACTGTTGTGAGGATTGGAAATAGCACGCATGAAGTCCTTAGTGCTTGACACACGTTAGGTGCTCCAAACAGCAGTTATGTTTTCTCTTTTCCTTCTCTTCTTCTTCTCCTTCATCTCTTATTTTATATTAAAGCTTGACTTTTCTCACATACCCTTACAGAAAAACACCCTTGTCTCTTTCCTTTCACAAATGTCATTTAGATTTTGAATCTATCATTCTAAAAGCTTAGTCATGATTTTTATTCAGTGATTCCAGAAACTCACCAAGAATGGGTCTTATTGCATTACACAGGTCATTAGTAGACAATTCAAATGTCACCTGGTATATAAATTGAGTTTACTGCGTATGTAGCGTAGGCATGAGTTGCTAGGAGTGTGGCTTGCCTACCCTCATTATCCAGACTATCCACTTTGAGCCGTCCTATTTTCTAAAATCCTTATCACATTCTCTTTTGTCAAATTTTAGTGTGAAGCATAGCACTTGTCATAAAGATGTTATTAGTATGTAACCTTTCAAATCTCTAAAATGCGATGAACCTTACATATATGAGCTAATTGAGAAAAAAATTGTCATATGCACAAGAAGCTTTACATGTGCGTCAATGTTTCCTTTGAGAATAAATTTGCTCTCTTTATTTCTTAATAAAGAGGTTTTTTTTTTTTAGTGTTAATCAAACATATTAAGAAGCAGGTGGCAGCATTCTGTCAAGTTAAAGGAGCAGCAGTACAAACACTCTATTTATTAACATTATTCATAAAGTTTCTCATTGTAAACAGCACTAAACTACTTACTGTTCACCATAAGGGTATACAAAGCGCACTGGAGCTTCAACATCAATGACATGTTGCCCTCTGCCCAATGCTATTCTTTGGCAAAGAGAGAAGAAGCCGTTTCTCAAACTCAGCATGCCATTTTTTAATTCACACTTAAATTTCCACTTGAGGAAGCAAGCCAAAACAAACTAGTCCTCCCTGAGATGCACCCTGGGAAGAAGTGCCCTCCCAACTTTAATAATTATGGGAGAAGAGTTTTTCTCCCACTCCCCTTTTCCATCTGAATAGGAGTTGCTTATTAGGACCTCCTTGTTTTCTATTCTTCTATTTGCATAATGCACAGATGTCAATCTGCTGGCTCTATTCTTTCCCACAGAATTAGAGTCTTGTTTGCTGAGTAAGTTGTTTTCTCTTTGGAGCTACAATTAGGGATACAATATATAAAAGTTGTAAGATTAAACAATTATCAGCATTTGTTGATTTTTTGAACAACTGTCAGCATTTAGATTGAAAGATAGATATTATATTTTTAGTTAATCAGATCTTGATTTGAGACTGCTTCTTCTTTTGTAAGTTCACCTATGTGCATGCCTGCAAAACGCTATGTGTATTTAGGGAAATTTCTATTTAAACATAGGATGGCTTGGGGCACCTGGGTGGCTCAGTCGTTAAGCGTCTGCCTTCGGCTCCGGTCATGATCCCAGGGTCCTGGGATCGAGCCCCGCATCGGGCTCCCTGCTCTGCGGGAAGCCTGCTTCTCCCGCTCCCACTCCCCCTGCTTGTGTTCCCTCTCTTGCTGTGTCTCTCTCTGTCAGATAAATAAATAAATAAAATATTTAAAAATAAATAAATAAATAAATAAATAAATAAATAAATAAACATAGGATGGCTTGAGGATATGTAAACAGCTGTTATTATTGCCTGACTCATTACATACATCTTACCCATCTTTTAAAGTACACTACTGTAAATGGAAAAAATCATTTTTAGTTACCAGAGCTTGGTAATAAAAATTAGAACTATGGTTTTATATCTACCACAAATAACTTCTCAGTGATTATATGGATATTTAATTGGATTTTTTTTTTTCTTCTCCATCTGAGTTCTATGCAATTCAACTTAATTCTTCAAATGCCAAATCTATTTTGTATCATTAATTGTTTTGGCATTTTCTTTTCCTAAATTTCCAAGAAAGTATTTTTCAGAAGAGGATGGTACACAAGGCCATAGCACTATAAGTGAAAGAGACACATGTCTGAATCACACGGAGTTCCAAAGAGAACCAAAAATAATTATGCTGCATAGATATAGTAGAATTGGGGGGAAATACTTCTTATCAGGATATTCATCTAACAATGGTATTTTAGGAAGCAAAATATTTTAGAAAGCAAAACATCAATAACATGCAGCGAAATTTGATTCACAAATATTTCACTCAAGTGGGATATTTCTGGAGTCTTATTACATTTAAATTTTTCTCTGCTCTTTCAATTTGGGCTATACTTGGTATAAATTTGTTCACCCAGCGGTTGATGATTAGTTTTTGAACAGTGAAGTGCATGCAAAAATTCACAGCATTTGTTCATCTTTATAACAATTTTGGACAAGTTTTCTTGGAAATTTAAGTCAAAATTTACAGCCATATGTCATAGCATGGTCTTGTAAATTTAGTTAAATAATAGTGAACATAAATTCTCAAGTAAGACCAGTTTTTTTGGCCAAGATTTAGAAGCGGTTTAATTCATTTTTAAAAATAAATTGTATTTTAATGTCTAGAAAATATGACTTGAATTGCTACCTAAAAAATAAAAAAGAGGTGCCTGGTGGTAAACACATGCAATCACTTTTACGGCCTCCATTTTTCTTTTTTTTTTTTTTTTTAAAGATTTTATTTATTTGACAGAGAGAAAGACAGCCAGAGAGGGAACACAAGCAGGGGGAGGGGGAGAGGGAGAAGCAGGCTTCCCGCTGAGCAGGGAGCCCGATGCGGGGCTCGATCCCAGGACCCTGGGATCCTGACCTGAGCCGAAGGCAGACGCTTAACGACTGAGCCACCCAGGCGCCCCACGGCCTCCATTTTTCTTGAAGGTGGCAAATATATACAAGATGCAAACTAATCACAATGTTGCATTGTCTTTCCACTTTTTATATATGTTACTCTTTTATACAAGCAGATAATATATAGAAGTTTGGGTTGATAAGACTCTATTATGATTGGGGAGAAAAGACTCTATTATGATTGGGGATTAGTTGTGTATCACCAAGAAAATTCTCTTGATTTCTATCCTATGACTGACCAATTATGATTTCCATGACCTTCCAAGGTCTTGAACTGAACATTTCTAAGGTCTCCTGGAAGATGTGTAGTATTCAAACCAGGATAGCTAACATAATTGTAGTCACAGGGTTAAAAAAAATGTAGTAGGTTTGACTATACCCAATTTCTGCTTTCCTTAATTTAACTATGAATAAACTAATTATAAGAAATATTATGTGAGAACCAAGAATAACAAACTTATTATCCTCAGCATAGACCACATGAGAGTAAATAAAGCAAATATATAGTTTTACAAGAAGAGGGAGAAAACTAGATTCGTAGATTAGAAAAAGAGAAAATGAAAAGTTACTCTTAGGTAAAATCTTCTTTGTCCACCTTACTTTCCCTAAAGAGTTCCATAGAGGAACTGAGAATAGATTTTCTTTTTTCTTCCTTTATTGGTAAGGATACATATTGTTTAAAGATGAAAGAGAGAATCAAAGAAAAGAATGCCTAAGACTATTTTATTTTAACCATCATTAGTATGTAGTAGCACCAGAGGCAACTTGGCAAGCCACATGCCAGAAAATCATATATGGAAACTCATATTGCCTTTTTTGACATAAGTTTTTTTTTTTTAAAGGAAGATTTATTTGACAAGTTTCACTTAGTGCAATACACCTAAAAGGAAATCATGATACAAGGAAAGGTTTAAATCAAGGCCTCAGAATTTCATACAAACACCAAGACCAAAATTCTAACGTACGGTGTTGTGTCTCAAAGAAAAAAAAAAAAGCTTCAACTTACGTGCCTTAGAGGTTATTAAATGAAACCAGAATTAATAAACATGCCAAATGTGTTCACTTTTAATTGTAGACACAGCTCCTATATTGAGTTTTACAAAAAAGCATGTCTTTCAACATGCATCCCTACAGTGTTCAATGTAATGTGGTAGAAGAGCAACATTTAACATAATTCAACTGCTTTAACCTAAATACACTTGCTGCTTAAGTACATCCTACAATAGAACTAGAGAAAAGCTGAAAATTGTTTGACAGTTATAGTTTACTCTGTTGTTACTTCCTAGATGAATGTTTGTGTTAAAAAATACTGAACCTTACGTCTTTAAAACAATCCTGATTTCCACTCAGAGTAAGCATCAATCACAAGCTTGTATTGCAAAACTGTTAAACTTTTTAAAAGAAACGTTGACCAAGAGTCAGTGATCAGGATCAGTTACATTCCCCATCCACCACTCATACTGGACATGCTAGACATCCCTCCCATTCCGTTCACGCCCATAGATGCTCGGCTTCCACTACTGTAGTAGCTGCTGTTCATTGCTCCCTGGCTGCCTATGCAATGTTTGATTGAAAATCACTGGAGTTTTCCTGTAAAACTTGGTCATATCCACTCATGCTGCTGTGGCTGCCATAGCCACCTCCATAACCACCACTCAGCTGTTGACTGGCTGGGCCGCCATAACTGGACTGGTTTGACAAGCCCATGCCTCCCATCATTTGGCTACCATAAGCACCACCGCTTGCTCCTGCTGTAGAATTCAAGAAGAGTTCTACGTGTCTGTGTTGCATATTTGCTTTGTCTTTTGACATAGCTGCCACAGCATCTTCATGAGTTGCAAACTCGACATCTGCTTCACCAGTTACTCTGCCATCAGGACGAATTTCAATATGTACTCTCACAGGATTGAGTGGTGAAAAAAAATTATAAATGTCATTCTCAGTAGCTCTGTAAGGTAGTCCCCGCATGTATACACAATGTCCCGTTGTTCTCTGGAAAGTAGAGCCACCATCCCCATATCTGTGATCAGACATTCCTGAAAAACAGTAATTGAGGTCTCTTCCAAATCTATCTGACCCAAATCCATAGCCATCATTATAGCCATTATAATCCTCATAGCCCCCGTAACCTCCACCATAAGCACCACGCCTCATCTGTTCAAAGCCAGCCCCCCTGCCAATGCTGTTATACCCTCTGCCAGCTCCAGGTCTGTCATACGGACCTGGCCGCTGCATGGCTATAAGCTTTCGTGGTGGATCATAGTGAGTTCTAACTTCAGCTCGACTGCTCTTAAAGATTTCGATATACCTGTGCCCTATTCTTTCCTTTGTTTCTTTAGAACCTTTTCAGCTATTTCCCGTGAAGCAAACTGCATGAAGGCCTCCCCCATACTCCTCCCCTGGAAGTCCACCGGCAATGTTATCCCATTTGGCATGATTTCCAACCCTGAGAAGAACTGAACAATTTCTTCCTTGTTACATCCAAAGGGGAGTCCTCTAAGCCGTACAAAGCCATCATTGGCCGTGTCAGGACTATTTGGACCAGTATGCTTCAACACCCAATCCATTTCAATGTTGTTTGACTTGAATACTTCAACATATCTGTGTCCCATAGTTTCTCTGTCTTTTTTCAGGGCCAGTTTGACTTCATCTTCTGATTCAAGTTCAACAAAAGCCTCGCCACTCGGTCTGCCTTCTCTGGTGTAGATGAAACGAATACCTTGAGCCCCATTTTGAATTTTGCAGTCAGAAAAAAAAACACTGCACTTCATCTGCCGAGCAAGACCAGGGCAAGCCCTGGACTTTCGCCACAAATCCCTCTCTGCCTTCAGTGTCCAACATCATCATCTCCTAGTGGGTCCTGGCATCGACACAGACTGGACACATGACTTCAGCGTGGCTGAGAAGAAATCTGACATAAGTATTTTTGAACAATCCTTCCAGTTCAGTAATTATCATTGGTAGTAGATGTTATTGATTTAAATTAGACTTCTCTCCATACTGATATGAATAAATGATTGAATAAACAAACAAACAAGAAGAATAGAGAAGTCTTCCATACAGAGAAAGTGCAAATAATCTTTTGTAGGTATCTACTCTCAAGTAGGCGGAGCATAACTCCCAATTTCTTCAATGTAGGTTATGCATAGTAACTTCTTTCAAAAGAGTAAAGGGTGGAAATAAGGAAGTATAGTAACTCAATAATGGAGAAACGTGACAAACACCAACTAATTCAAGTGATTGAGGTCAACATCAGCAATGATAAATCTTGTTGATAGTATGTACCCCTGATATGATGTGATGGAAATGGCACTTTAACTCCATGGTCTTCTTCCCAAAACATGTAACTCCAGTCTAATCATGAGAAAGACATTAAATACCTATTGAGTGATGTTACACAAAAAGTCTGATTAGTACTCCCTAAACCTATCAAAATCATCCAAAACAAGGAACGTCAGAGAACTTGCCAAGAGGAGATTACAGAAACAGAATGGCTAGTAATATGGTGTCCTCAATGGGATCCAGGAATAGGAAATTGACATAAAAACTAAGGAAATCTGAATAAAGTAGAAACATGAATTAATAATGTTTCAGTATGATTCATTGTGAGCATAGTGATGTTAAGATATTAACAATACATATTAATATGTCAGTATTGATTTATTAATTGTGTACCATATCAATGGAAGATATTAACAATAAGGGAACTTGGGTGTGAAGTATATGGAAACTTTCTACACCATCTTTGCATTTTTTTTGGTAAATCTAAGACTGGCTAAACTATGAAGTTTATTAAAAATTACCAAAAGAATTCTAGGATAACTTTAAAAATAAATTGATTTCTACACTTAAAAAGTAAGCTTTCTTATAAAACCTCAAATCAAAAATGTGTTTTAGTATTTATTCATTATTCCAGTATTTAATTAACATGCCCCAATATTTATTTATGACACTATACCTTACATTGTTTTGGATGTTAAGATAGAGGCAACATCATCGATTTCATAGAGACTGTTAAAAGGGTGAAGAGGAAAATGCCAACTAACTAGAGTTTTAGGATATTAAATGGTTTTAAAATATTGAAAGTTAATTAAAGTTTTATATAAATTAATGCTTATTAATGCCTAAATCACTTCCTTATCCCCATCTATTTTAGGAAGGAATTATGTTAATTTAGGATGTAATGATAAGTAATTCTGACCCTTTGTATCAGTAGTTGATTCAAACTAATTATGACTTGCCACCTACTCTGATTTCACTTCTGTATTTGATTGCATGCAAGAGTATGAATTTTGAATAAAGAAAAATATTAAACATTCAAAATATTTAAACTTACATTTACTCTGCAAGACAAATGCTCCTGTTTCAGTCTAAGTACCAATACTGTGGGAAGTGCTCTCTTTTCTTAAATGCAAGTTTAATTATCTTAAATACTCTGGCCCAGATAGCTCCATAATAGTCCGTGCTGCCACATTGATAAATACCTTAAAGTGTGTAATTATCATTCCTGTGTGTTCAGATGATGAATTTGCTAAATTGGGTATTTTATTTTTATAAGGATTTTATATTGATAACATGTATCATGGAATTTCTTAAAGTAAATCAACCAGAGAGATGTTTAAAATAATCTCAGTGAAAACTGAGATGAAACTAACATGTTTTTAAATAAGCTGAATAAATCCTAGCCTAAAAAAGCAAATGGCATTAATATTGACAGCCAATTTATCCATGATCAGATCATGACACAGAAGAATATTGAACATGGGACTATTAGAAAAATTTGAAACAAATAATTTCAGGTAATTAATCAAATATTCTGCAAAACCATTTATCCTATCTATCCGGAAGGTAAAATTCTAGCTCCAGATCCTGGACCAAAATAGATAGCTGTGTTATTTTTTGTATACATCTCTTGATAAAGAAAAGAATCTGAGTTGCAGTATCTTATTTGCAGTCCTGATCTGGGATGGGAGCAGAGTGGTCTGACATTTACAATACTTCAGTGGCAATTACAGAACAGTTAATATATCAATTTAATTAAATTTCTATAGTGATTCATGACATAAAATATCAAAATAAGTTAACTTGCACAGAAATAGACAAAAGATCAATGCAGTGGGCAGAGAAACAGTGAATTAAATTAAAGTATAATTGCCATCTACTGAAAAGATTGTGTGCATATAAGTAAGATTTTTGCAAAGAAATCTCTTAGATATCATTTAGGGAGGTTAGATAAAATAGATCCTGGAAGGCTCTAAAGATTCCTAAAGTCAGCTTTAAAGCAATATCTAAATTATTTTTATCTTATTCTTAAAAGAAAAATCAAAGTACTGTTTGCACTAAATAAAAGAATTCTTATTTATTTTAACAAAGTAAAAGTCTTACATCTTACTAAGTATAGTATGAATTTTGCATTTTAAAGTGTGATTTTCCACTAAGTTCACAGTGTTTTTAGATAAACTTATATTACTGAAACATCTGTATGACATAAAATAAATGCTATGTGTCAAAGGAAGAATCTGTGTGTCAAAGAGAGAAGAGAGGAAGTGACGTGGTTGAGTGAGTTGATCAAGTTCTCCATCTTCTCACTACCAGTCTGAAGCAAGTATGATCACAGAGTTCTACAGCAATCAGCCTTCCTGCTAATAAAAGCAATTAGGGTTTTCAGTAATTAAAGAAAGAAAGAAAGGACATGCTCTTCACTCATAGTATCCCAAGCTGATGAAACGGGTCTTACTGGTTATAATGAATGTGCTGGAGAATTAATAATATGTGCTTTTATGTGTCCCTGCTTTATCAATAATCATCTTAAAGTAAATTTTCCTTGTGGTGCTAAACATCTTTATCTATAAAGAAGAATGAGTTGAATTGGATGTTTACTAAGACATCTTCTAATTCCAACATTTTATAGTTCAGTGATGGAAAGATTTACCTAGCTCATTTCCTGTGCTAGTAATCTTAATTTAGTTAATGATGGAGTAATTATTAATTTATAAACAACAAGTATTTTGGTTCATTGTGTGTGTGTGCGAGTGTGTGTGTGTGTGTGTGTGTATGTGTGTATAAATTAGAGTGTGAACTAGCTCTGAAATCTTCCAGTAAGTCAAAAAAGAGTATCAGTAGCTTTGTGTGGACATGTGCTATAGAAATAGGATTACCAAAGATATTTGGTAAGGAAACTTGAGATGCCAACTTCAATAATGATCTGTTATCTTGAAAAACTCCATTGGTAATGCTAAAGGAAAATCATTGACACTAAAAAAAGAGAGTAAGTATGTAGATAAAATAGAGTCCCATGTGCCTAGCAGTACTGCTGAGTCACTTCTCAGTTAAAATTAGGTTCATTTATGAGTAACAGAAAATCTCAAATTGTGGTAGCTTTTTCAAGATAGAAATTTTTTCACTCTCACGAAGTTATTGGCAGACTATGACTAATACGATGGCTCTGTTATCCATAGGGACCAAGCTCCTTCTGTGTTCTACCATCTGTAACGTGTGACTTCCCTTTGTTCTGTAAAATATCTATTCCAGTTCTAGATATCACAGCCACATTCCAGTCTTCACAGGAGTTGTGTTACCATCTTGCTTACATTCCACTGGTCACATGTAGCTGAAGAAAAACACTATCAAATACTGTATTTTTGGCAGCTCATTTGCCCAGCTTAAAATTCATAGGATCTATTACTGTGAAGAAGATGGCAATAGATACTGGGCAACAACTGGTGGCTTCTGCCACTAGTCTACCCTTTGGGACAATGTCCCTGCATGTGTAATATATTCACCTCCCATCTTAAGGTATCTTCTGATTGTAGCTTATCAACCAAAAGAGAAGATATCTTCTCCCAGTATGGAACTATGGAGTTGGATTAGAATAACCTCAATTAAAAACTTCCATTGAGAAAAGGAAAGAATGTGAAATATCTTGAGGTTACTAGTTTATTAATAATTTTGTGTACTTACTCAAGATGATTTTTTATTAGTAGATTTTCAAAGTCAACAACTCTCAAACTTTCTGGTATAAGGACCCTTTTACATTTTTAGAAGTTATTGATGGAAGCAACAAGTTTTTAAAAATATAGGGTCTATCTATCAGTAGTTGCTGCTCTAAAATTAAAAAATTAAAAATTAGAACTGAGAAATTTTAAAAATTTAAAAAAATACTATTATAACTAACAATATTATTTGAAATAATATCCAACGGATTCATGTTAACATATTTTTATAAAAAATAAATATATTTTTTCAAACCAAAAAAATAGTGAGAAGAGTGGCATCATTTAAATATTTGCAAATCTTTTTATTTTTTTTTTAAATGTTTTTTTTTTTTTTTTTAATTTATTTATTCATGAGAGTCAGAGAGAGAGAGAGAGAGGCAGAGGCAGAGGGAGAAGCAGGCTCCCCGCCTAGCAGGGAGCCCGATGCGGGACTCGATCCCGGGACCCCGGGATCATGACCTGAGCCGAAGGCAGACGCTTAACCATCTGAGCCACCCAGGCGCCCTATATTTGCAAATCTTTTTAACATCTGACTTAATAGAAGGCAGCTAAGCTCTGACATCTGCTTCAGCATTTAATGTAATGTTGGTGAGGTGAATAAAGAAAATTTTGCTTCCCATGCATGGGAAGTTGGAAAAGAGAGGAATATTTTAGTAGCCTTTACAGAAAATTGTGAATATTCTTTTTTGATGCTACATCAAAACTTGACAAATGCAAGTTTCTTGAAGATTAGTTGCAATGTGTAATCTGAAACAAAGGTAATTTTTCATACTGTTACTTTAAAATCTATTTTGTGTTCTGCAGTTTGAATGGTCCTTTTACCCATGCATGGATCATTTTGAAAATATTGTTTCTCTAAGTTATTAAGGATTTTCAAGTGTTGACACATTTTGTTATATAATATGAAAAAGAAATCATGTTTGTTAATATTACCATAAACTCTTCAAGTTTTAGGAAGCTGTCAAATTCAGTGATGCATATAATTTTTCAAAATTCTAATTTTTGCTTGAAAGCTCAAATTTTATCATTGGCAATGAGTAAGTGCCAGGTCAGTTGTTTTCTCTGAAGTGACAGAATCACTTTGTTCATTCTAGAAAATGTATCTCCCAAATATTCAGGTCTGAATAACCATAGTTTGTCTGTCAATCATTTTTTTCTAGTGAAGATAATGTTCCATGGAATAAGATGCCAGTTCAACTAATACAAGAGCTTTTCCCTCAAGACAGTCATCGTACTTCAGTAGGCAACAGAGTGCTTAATGTGTATTTCATAGTTCATTATATAAAATATTACAATAATCATAGGCTCGAGTAAAGTTTTAATAAAGTTAATAATCTTTAGTGCTTCATCAGGATATTATGGGTGAAACTATTATGTGTGCATTATGGAGAAAAATAAAGACTACTAATGTAATTTGCTGCCACTGCCTTTATTCTGACAACAGTTTTGCCCATATTTGCTTTTAAACAATCAATACAAAATATTTATACAGTGAAATGTTTATACAGGCCAATGATGTCTTAGTATTATTATGAAAAGCATCTTGGCCCCACAAATCCCCTGAAAGGATCTTGGGGACCTCCAACCACACATTAAGAATCACTGTGTGAAGTTGAAGAGTGTGCACATTTAAACTATGGATACCTCCTGGTTGTGCAATTATTATTTCCAGCAAAGTTTTTGGTGTGACTGGTTTTGTCACTCTGACCAATATTGGTATGATTAAAAGTGTAAATCAATGTCTGATAAGCTTAGGAAAAGCTCATTGTTACCTTAATTTCCTTTTACCATTAGCAAGGTTCAGAATATTTCCATACATTTATTGGTCAATCCGATGTTGCCACAGGCATAGATGGACAGTTCCATGGGACAGAAGAAAGAGTTTATAAAATGACTTAAATTCATTTGGGAATTTAATTTATAATGACGATTGTGTTCCCTTAATAGGTAATCAGTTGGGAAAGAGGTAGAAAATTGAATAAGTGACATCAGGATTGGGATAACTGGCTAGCTATTTGAGAAAAGTTGATTTATAATTAACTTATATTTTATATAAAAAACTCTGAATGGATAAAAGATCAAATGTTTTTAAAAATTCAATTCATAAAGTGGAAGAAAAGACTGGGTAACCTACTTTTATATTTTATTTTGAAACATCTGTTGAAATATAACAGCAGAAAATCAGGCAAGTTGAAGAAAATAAATGATGTAGTGACTCTACAAAATTATTTAAATTTCTAAATGGCAAAAGAACATAAAATAGATAAGAGAAATAATAAAATGGGTAATAAATGTATTTAACACATATTGCAAAGAATAGATTCTAGTTTTTAGTATATTAAGTGCTATTATAAATGTGTAAGAAAAAAATAAACAGCCTCTTGGAAAAATAGGCAGAAGATATGAATGTAAGATATCGAAGTAGATCACAGAAACAATTGTATAGCTATTGTATTCTAAGGAGTATTTGAAGTCAAATCTTCCACTCTCACATTATAGATGAGAAAACTGAAGTCTAGAGAGGCATAATAAAAGTTAAATTTCTTTATTCTCCGTTAGGTGCTTTAACAACTACAACTCACTTGTTCCCTTGTTTCTACTAAGTAACTAAATTACCCAAATTTGATTTTTTAAATTGCATATAAATTTAAATATATGTCACTCTGCAACTATTCCATGAAAACGCAAATGGCATTGAATGACCTCTAGCTATTGGCAACCAATATATTTTTAAAAATAGATGAACATTTGTCTATTGAAATCAACACCATCTGCTCTTATTAGACAGGACTAGATATAGTGGTTAAGAACTCAGGCTCTCAAGCCTAACCACTCCTTAGGATCCTGACTTTGTAACATACTGCATAACCTAGACAATTTAATGAAACTCTATATGCCTCAGTTCCTGATTTATATATCGTCCTGATTTCTAAGGTTATAATAAGATTAACTCATATTTATAAAGAGCTTATGAAAATGCATGACATACAGTAGATGGCCAATAAATGTTAGCTATTATTATTTTCAGCATCATTTATAGGTGGGGGGACACTTTGGGTGACCATTAACAGATTTCTCTTTGGTGTATTGTTGCACTGTGAATTAGAAGCATGTTTTATCTTGCTTTGTTATCATCACAAAATGATGTGAATGTAGAATTGATTTCTGCAAAATTCTGTAACTCAGTTATTTTCATAACATATTAGGTATCATGATGAATGAATCCAGGTGTATATTGACAGTAAGAGGTTGGAAAAAGGATTTAGGGTCATTTAACCTAATGGAAATTGAATGAATTTATTATTTTAATCTTTTGCACGAGGAAGAATTTACAGAACCTAGTTCTAAAGCTGTTTCAAGAGTGAGGAGAGAGAGTAAATGACACAAGCAGGGGATATAAATCAGCTGATTTCAAATTCAAATTATAACTACATGTCCTCCTGTTTGTCCTGCTTATATTTTTCATTGCAAGGCTACTTTCAACTTGACCTTGCTGTTCACTGAAAACTCTTCTGGAAACACTTCAAAAGCTGAAGGAATTTATCATAAAGCTGGATATGCAGTATTCTAATATAGCCTGGAAACTAAATTGAACTGGAAATCATCTATGCATACTAAGTCCAGTGCTAGCCCATTCTTAATGGGTCACTGGTGGCTTATCACAATGTCTTAAGAGACCTAATACTGAACTTAGATAATGATTCTCAGGAGCTAAAAAGGCTTTCATTTTTCAGATTTTCTTCCCTTTGTCCTTTATGGTCCTGAACTCAGTCAAATTGTCGGAGGGCTACCTTCCATCACAAGGATGATGGAAATGGGAATTTGGGTCTATTTATTTCTGAAAAGAAAGAGCCATGGGCATGAAAACCTCACCACTCAGCATTTTACCAACATGCAATACACAAAAGCAATCAGAGTTTCCTCACATGAAATTCTTCTATAAAATGCCAAACACCAAATACCAAATGAACTTTCTTCTTAAGCCAAATTGCTATCGGCATTGTCTCTTTCTTAGTGGCATGTTTTTGGAATTTCTGTATGTTCTCCTTGCAAATACTTTAAGTAACAAAATGTAATGAATTGACTAATGGGTGACCATATGAGTTTTCATGCTGAAAAATGATTTGTGTTGTGCCGTATTATTCATTACTCTTTAATTCAAATTTTAAAAACACATTCAGCATTTTAAAATTACTCCTCTGAGATTTTATATAACATTTTTCTTCTTTTTGGGGGGGATTGGTTTTTTTTTTTTTAACAACATTATTGAGATATAACTCATCTAACATAAATTAAGCAATTTAAAGTGACTAGTTCACTGATTTTTAGTATATTTACAGACTTGTGCAACCATCAATACAATTTAATTTTAGGAAATTTCCTTCATACCTGCTCCCTCCAATTCCCCATTTATTAGTGTCACTTTTATTCTCAGCCCCTCCTTCAACCCCCAGCTCCAGACAACAAATTTTCTACTCTCTACCTATAGATTTGACTGCTTTGGACATTTTGTAGAAATGTAACCATTATAATATGTGGTCTCTTGGATTGGATTCTTTCAATTAGGATAATATTTTGAAGGCTCATCCATGTATAGCATTCATCAGTAATTCATGTCTTTTTATTTGCTGAATAATATTCCATTGTGTGGATATACCACATACTGCTTATCCATTCCCCAATTGATATTTATGTTTTTTTTTTTTTCCAATTTGGGGCTATCATGAATAATGCTGTAGGAAAATTCATGTACTAGTTTTTATGTGTATATATGTTTTCATTTTTCCTAGGTATATGTCTAGAAGTGGAATTGCAAGGTTACATTGTATCCTTGGTTAATCTTTTGAGAAACTGCCAGACCATTTTACATTCTGTAGTGTATAAGGGTTCCGTTTCTCTAAATTCTCAAGAACACTTGTTCCCTGCCTCTGTGACTAAAGCCATCCTACTGGGTGTGAAATCGTTTCTTATTTGTGATTTTGATTTGGACCTATAACCTATAACCTATAGGTCTCTGAGTTTATTCTACTTGAAGTTTGTTGATCTTCTTGGGCATGTAGGTTAATATTTGGTAAAATTTCAAGTTTTCAGCCATTGTTTTTCAAATATTCTTTTTGCCCCTTTCCCTCTCTTCTCTCTTTTGGAACTTCCGTTATGTTTATATTGGTACACTTGATGGTGTCCCAATATTCTCTGAGGTTCTGTTCACTTTCTTTATCCATTTTCCCATTCTGCTCCTCAAACTGGATTATATCTATTGACCTGTCCTCAAGGTTGTTGATTCTTTCTTCTGTCAGCTTAAATCTCTTGTTGAGATACTTGTACAGTTTTCATTTCATTGATTTTTTCAAATCCATAATTAACATTTTAATAATTTCTACTTCTTTATTGATATATATATATATATATATATATATATATATTTATTTTGTGAGACATCACTCTTTACATTCATTGAGTGCTTTAGACATGCAGTCATTTAGACATGTAGTCGGGAATCAAGGCCCCTACTTCCAAGATTTGTTGTTACTGCTTAGATTTTTGAGGTTATTATTGTTTTTCTTGCATCTGCTTGTTTGTTTCATGATCTTCTTGGACTAATTCTATAGTTTCTGTATTTCTGGCAGTGTGTAGCACTGAGCACATTAAAAAAAAACAAAAAAACAAAAAACCCCAACAACTTGTTTTTAAGTTTTGCTTCCTAAGGGTCACCTCTAGATCAGTATAATTTAAATGCCAGCAATGATCCACCAGAAAATTTCCTTAAATGAAATTCTATTACATGTTTCACCTTTTTCAAGGGAGCCTATGTGTGAGAAGGCACATCCAAACATCAGGCAGTGTACAAGACATCCATGGCTTTTACTCCTTGCTTCTACAGAGTTTTAAGGTCAGTCATATGTGAATGACTACTACCTTTGCCTTTCCTGTGTCTTTCCTGGGCTTGGACATAGCCTTTAAGATCCTCATAAATATTTTCGAACATTTTAAAGTTCTTTGTGGTCATCTGGCTCTCCAGGATTTCTTTTTTTAAAAAAGAGTTTCTTTATTTATTTGACAGAGAGAGACACAGTGAGAGAGGGAACACAAGCAGGGGGAGAGGGAGAGGGAGAAGCAGGCTTCCTGTAGAGCAGGGAGCCCGATGTGGGGCTCCACCCCAGGACCCTGGGATTATGACCTGAGCCTAAGGCAGAGGCTTAACGCCTGAGCCACCCAGGCGCCCCTCTCCAGGATTTCTTTTTATAAATCCCCATCCCCCAACTGTCAGCTGTGATGTTGCCAGCATATTGTTGTTTTGGTAATGCTGTGGGGCTCCGTCTTTTCCCACTGAACTGAGTTCTGAGACAAATCAAAAGTCTACAACATCCTGGGGATAGAAATTTTTCAGAGAGCTGCAATTTCAAACAAAATATTGACTGTGCTCTGGGAATGGTGCTTTTAAGGGAGCTCCAGAAGAGGTCAGACCGCTCCAGTATTTACAAAACTGCTGCCTTTTGGACACCACATTACTGATGTGAGGAGGGAAGGGGAATGAGACCAGCCCCAAGTACAAAATAGCACAGACCCTGCGGCCTTACAGGGGGTTAGTAGCTTCTCTTGCATAGATGATGTTCAGCTTGGTCTGTGGCTTTGGTTAATTTCTGGAGTTATGAAATGGTTGATTTTAGTTATTTTGTCCACATTTTCATTGTTTCAATAAGAAAGCAAGGTCACAGAGGCCCTCATTCCATGATTTCAGAAGCCTATTTACATTATATATTTTTAGAAATTGGTACACTGTGATCTTATTTATTTTCTCATCTCTGTTAGTTTCTCTGTTAGCTCCACTTGTTCATTATCTATCTTCTTAATATCTTTATTTTCAAATAAAATGTATATTTATTATGCTCTTTCTATTAGGAAGTTTATTAGGATTCTTCCTCCTCCTGGTAAAATACCTATTTGTGAAGGTGTAAGAGATATAAACTTCATTGCATATTTTATTATTTTTATGCTTGACTTTCACATATATTCTAAGATTGTATTAGTTATTTAAGTGACTTATTATTTTTATGTTTAATAAATATTGTTTTTTTTTCAATGTTCTTACCTTTCAAATAGTACTTGCTACCATCTTTGGTTTTATGGAAAAAAATTTGGATTCCATGGAATTATTCTCTTGTTAGTCTTTTCAAGTATGAATTCCAGATGGAATAAGAGCTACAGAGATTATAAAAATACATTTATATAAATTCCCTAACATAAGATAGTATGGTTCAATTTTACTATAGTAAATTTACTGCAATAAATTTGCATTACATCTTTTATTTACATCATATTCTTTGCATAAAATCAGTGGGTGAATCATGGCTTGAGAACACTTCCTCAATTAATTACGCAGCAATAAAGTCCTCAATATGTATTATCATTTACAATTGTAATTTGCTAGATGATACAGATAAGATGTAGCAATGAGAAACATAATTGCTTTTTTAATGCGGTGGTAGGTACACTATGGTCATTAATTATCAACTTGACTAATTATTATTGGTAGCAATTAATCTTTGCTCTAATAATTATTGCTGATGAATATACATGACTTGCCCTCCTTACCTTTTGCAATGACATGCAGATGATATATATGATTACTAAACTGTAGATGGTCTAAAACAGAGTTAAATAATTCGATATGGTAAATATGTCTCTGACATCAGATAGAATTTGATCAAGCTGTTGGAACTGTAAAATGTATATGATATAGTGATTTTTTCCAGATATTTGTTACCTTATCCCCCCCCTGCAACAGATTTGTTTCTTTGTGTTTCATATACCACTGCAAAACTTCTGGCAACCTTAAATAGGGGAGTTATTAAGAAATGTGCTTCTATAAATCTTAGCATCAGACAAAAGGAATAAAAAGAAGTCATGAAATGATAACTCTTAAAAACTCCTCAGAGCAAAATTACCCAGACTCACATTTACAAATCCCTTCCCATGACCAATATAACATTTAAAAAAGAAGGATGCATCTTATATTTCTTATATTTTCAGCATAAGAAAAGTGCATGGCATCCAGTGGATGTTCAATGAATATTGGTAGAATAGATAATTGAATAGTGAAATGAACTAAATGTTAACAAAGAGAAGCTGGTGTGGATAATCAGCTAACTTTCATGGAAGAGATCATTCAGAATGTCTTCACAGAAATAACTTCTACCCTAATATTTACCATTCAAAGACTCTCACATAACTATGTTGACATCTGCTAAATCAGAACCAAAAAAAAATTGAAACTGATGATGTTGATTTTAAACAAGGTTTGTTGGTTTTTGGAAAAATAGAGACTTACACTTGCAATAAGACCTATCAGAAGGGTTGTGTCTTGAAAACAAACTTCAATGAAGTATTATACGTAAGAAGTCTGAACCAGTCCAGCCGATGCAGAAGTATTTTGCCATAGCAATTATATTAAAGGTTGGTTCTAAATGTTTTTAAAAACAGATATTTGTGTGTTAATTTAATCTCATTTATTTTGAAGGGACAATTTAAATATGTTTAATGGTTCAAAATGAATTTCCAGTATTTATTATATAATATTGTGACTATGGGAAACAAGGATTTTACTTGAGGTGGTTTGATTTATAACTATCATTCTAGAAATAACTAAATTATATGTGGTGTGTGTGTGTGTGTGTATGTGTTGAATAGTGAGTTCCTACAAACAATATAGGAGATGAGCATTGGTTTGTCTGAATAAAGCAGTGGCTATAGTACAGTCCCTTAGTTTTTCTTATAATCAGTATTTTCCTTGAAAATGTCACTGTTTAAATAATATACAGGATGAAGTGATGGAAAGTACTGTGATTAGGAGCAGAGGTTCTAAGGTCAGGCAAGCCTGGGCTGGAGTCTTACCTCACTGTGTACTGTGAGTCTTACTGCAAATTATTTAATCAGTCTTAACCTAGTTTCATTATCTTTGAAACACTGGCTATGAAAATAAAATTGTGTCATGGTATTATTATGGAGATTTCATGTAGGTAAATATCTTATTATGATTATGATAATAGTACTTGCTTCGTAAGGTTATTTAGAGAATTAAATGTAGGAAAATTACTTAGTATACCTAGCAAATAAATAAATATTATCTATTACTTTTATAGTTATTCTTACCAAGTAAATACAATTCAAATATTACAAAATCGGAGGGGGAGAAGAACCATGAGAGACAATGGACTCTGAAATACAAAAACATTTTAAAATCCCATGTGAAGACTAATATAAATACTAATACAACTTTTAGACAAAACTATTTTCAAAGCCAAGAATAACAGATTTATTGAATATTTTCTCTCAAATAAACCATTAGTAAGCCTACAGAAGTGCATTTCTCTATTTTCTGAGATATTCTCTGTCCTATAGTGTGAGAAAGTATATGAGCAGAAGAATGGCTCCCAGCCAGCCATTTTATTCCTTTAGGTCATTCTGGAGAGAATCCCAGTGTAGATTTCACATTGCATCATTGGTATGAGTGGTTTATTTGGTCTGACTCGTTCTAATGGGTCATTATCAATAACTTATTCCAATTGTAATATCCTTCAACCCTTGATCAAGAATAACTTTCCAGATTGGGCTAACCTCTATAGTGGTGACATTTAAATTTTTACATTCTAGTCCTGCCCCCTAAGACATCATGTTCTTCTTTTAGCCATACTGAATACAACTCATGACTTGGCAAGTGTTAAAGATTTATCTATTTATTAACATTTTACTCACAAGGATAAAACTCTTGAAATATTACATCTCATTTTCAAGAATGTCCTTGAGATAGAAAGCAGATATATTCTTTGTCACATTACATTTTTAGACCATGCAGTTCACTGTCATAAAGCAGTCACCAGAAAAGTTAAATGAAACTGCATTATGCAATAGATTTTTTCATATTTTAGATACATATACATTTATATAATACCAGATTGTAAATTTTGATGGTAGGGTTAAGAACTCTGTGGAGTAATTGCCCAATTCTCAATAAGGTAAACAATTTTTGGAATGGACAGAATTGTATTTTTTCCTGATATGTGGCAAAGTTTTCATGTCTACCTTTATGTTCTTTTGTTTATTATGGTTAATGATTGAATAGAAAATATAGTATAGTTTCTTGCCATTCCATTCTCTGACTCCTCAGCATGCATTATGCATGGGATAGAATTAAGCTGGGGGGAGGTCAAGATATTGGTTAGGGAGCAGTATCAGTTTTTCAATGTGGTTGGCTCCAGAATATTTGCTAGCTGTAATCAGTTGCTATTGTGAAGAGTGTATTGGATGCTGGTGTGGATTATGTCATGGAGGTTAAGACTATAGGACTTGCAATTGACCAAAGTTGGGTTTGTGTTCAAGTTCCACTACTTAATAGCCTTGTGCTTTAGTCTTTTTATCCGTTACTAGGTAGTTGTAAAGGGGGGGAAAAAAAAAAAAGATTATGTTTAGCACAAGATCTAAGACAAATGAGCACTTATAAAATGAAAACTATTATAATTACTTCCCCTTATGATTGTTAATTTTATGTGTCAGCTTGACTAGGCTAAGATACTTCAATAGTGGTTAAGACATTATTACGAGGTGTCCCTGTGAGGGTGTTTCCAGAAGAGATTAGCATTTGAATCAGTAGATTGAGGAACGAAGACTCTTCTCACCAACCCAGGTGAACATCATCCAAGCCATTGAGGGTCTGAATGGAATAAAAAGACAGAGAAGAGTGAATTTGCTCTCTGCTTGACCCAGGACATCCATCTCCTCCTGCTGTTGACGATCTGTGATCCTGGCTTCTGGGCCTTTGGATTCAGACTGGAACTTACACCATCAGCTCCCCTGGTTCTCAGACTTTCTGACTTGGAGTGTGTTTTTGCACCACCAGCTTTCCTGGTTCTCTAGCTTACAGACAGCAGATCATGGGATTTCCTGGCCTCCATGATAATATATAATGAATCTTCTCTTATCTCTCTCTCTACACCGTATCGGTTTTGCTAATTTACCCCTCAAATTATACCATTTCTTCAACAAATTATTATGGTTCTCTAAGAAACTAATTATTTCTTCTCCTTTTTTTAAATTTATTTTTCAGGTTGGGTAACTTCTTATGTAGAAGGGTAGACTGTATAAGCATACTTTGCATGACTATATGAATGCTTCTTTTTATTTGTTATATTTTAGATTCTTTTCAGCTTTAGGTGAGTTGCTTTCCTTTGTTGTAAGGATTCATTCAATCAGTCAAGTCACATCGAACACACACGATGTACTAGTTTTAAAGTAGGAGCTGGGATTTAAAAAAAAAGTATAAGATAAATAGGAGCATTCACAGTTGTTAAGCATCTGCCTTTGGCTCAGGTCATGATCCCAGGGTCCTGGGATCGAGCCCCACATCGGGCTCCCTGCTTGGCGGGGAGCCTGCTTCACCCTCTCCCTTGGCCTGCTACTCCCCCTACTTGTGCTCTCTCTCTCTCTGTCAAATAAATAAATAAAATCTTAAAAAAAAATAGGATCCCTCATAAGGGTTACATTTTAGTGGCACAGAGAGACCTGCAAACAGGCATATGGCCTTGCCATATGATAAATACCCTAATGGGAGGAGTACATGTTGTTATGAGAGCTTATGGTTGGTGTTAGAAAAAATAAGGTTTTAAATACGGACCTAAATGTTGAGTAGGAGTCAGCCAAGAAAAACATGAGGGGAATTATTCCACACAGAAGAAATAGAATGTGCAAAAATCTATAATATAATATAATATAATATAATATAATATAATATAATATAATATATAATAATAGTGTGTTCAAGAAACTGAATGAGGTCTTTTGTTTTTGATAGGAATGCAGAGTGGAATTTCAAAGATAGCAAGAAATGAGGCTGGAAAAGTAGGCAAAGGAAAGATCATGAGTGGCTTTTTATAAAATTTTGAGTAATTTTAACCTTATCCTAAGGGAAAAGGGAAGCCACTAAAGGATATTAACTAGGGTAAAGAATGATCATGACTTGTTTAGGAAGTGTAATTTGGGGGCAGAGGGAACTGAGAGAAGGATATGAAGACTAAGGCATTAGTAAGAGATTATTATAGTAATTCAGATAGAAAAGCATAGACATGTAAACCAAAATAATGGTTAAAGGAATGGGGAAAAGCAAATGGACTTGCTAGATACCTACAAACTGTACTCATCAAATTTCACAAAAGTTTGGATGATATCTGTAATAGTAATAACCATGATAGCTAGCAGTTAGATGGAATTTATATCACTGTACTATGCTAAGTGGTTTTCCTTATATTAAGCCATTTAATACTCACAGAAATATCTGAGTTAAGTACTATTAAAATCTTTATTTCAGGTGATCAAACTGAGCAATGGAAAAATTAAATAATTTGTCCAAATTCACATAACTAATGAGTGGAAAAGGCAGGAATTAAACCCAGGCATTCTGGTTCTGGAGTTTCAGCTAGTCAGCATGAGGCTCTTCTGCTGTTCCAAATGACAGGAACTGACACTGATTTTGCATTCGTAAAGCAGGTACTGTGCCAAGTGCATTATAGGCATTGTTTCATTTAGATTGTTGCAGTTGGTAAAGGCAAAGATAGGTAAAGGAAGAAAAAAAATGGATTTCTTGTCTTGTTACAAAGACAGGGAAACCAGGAGATAAGCACAAGTTGGAAATAATGAATTTAATTTTAATCATGTCTGTTTTGAGCTGTCTCTGAGTCATATAGAGAGTCCAGTAGGTAGTTGAATATCCATGACTAAAGCATGGTGAGTTATTTGGGCTGGAGATGAAGATTTCTATACACATCAGTATATGGATGTTAACAGAGACATATAAGTGTTCAGACAGAGAATTTTACAGAAAAAAAAAGCTTAGAGAAGAACACAGAAAAATATTAACTTTAAACTCTGGGCGGAGAGAGGGGTGCCTGAAAAACAGAATAAGGAATGATCAGAGTGGAAAAAAATGTGGAGTCACCTAAGACAAGAGAAGAGTACTTTTCAGAATGAGAAAGTAGTCAAATTAAAATAATAAAAAATAAGTCTAAGAATGCTAAGGCCCTAAAAATGTCTATTTGATATAATAATATAGAAACCATTGGTGACCTTACTATAGTAAGCTTCAATGGAACAGTGAAGCAGGTTTGGAGAGATAAGAAGTAAGTGGAAAGTGAAGGTATAGTGATAGGAAATACAGACAAGGGACTCAAGGATTTTAGCTGTAATTTGTAAAACAGGTGATACAAGTATGGTGGGTGAGTACATGGGAAAAATATATTTATAGATAAGTGGAATAGTACACTTGTGTAGTCAATTGATTGTAAAAGATGCCAATAAAATTGAATGGGAAAAATGGTGTTGAAAAAAAGGGAAATGTGTGAAAAGAAATAAATCTTGATTCCTAACTTAAACCACATGCAAAAATTAATTGAAGAGAACAGATAAACCTAAAAAAAAAATAGTTAAAAACATAAGGTTTCTAGAAGAAATGTAATTTGGCGTAGACAAATACTTATTTAATAAGACACTGAAATTAATAATTAGAAAACACAATATACAGGGGCACCTGGGTGACTCAGTCAGTTAAGCATCTGACTCTTGATTTTGGCTCAGGTCGTGATCTCAGGGTCATGAGATCGAGTCCCATGTTGGGATTTATGCTAAGTGTGGTCTGCTTAAGAGTCTCTCTCTCTCACTCTCTTTCTCTCTCTCCCTTCCCCCCCCACTCACATGCTCTCTCTCTCTCAAAAAAAAAAAAAAAGAATACACAATATATAAAATATAATTCATTAAAATTAAGAGTTCTTCCCAACAAATACACCATTTATGAAGTGAATGGGCAGCGTAGCAGAAAATATTTGCAAAATATATATCTGATAAAGGACTTGTGTTAAGCATATGTAAGGAATTATAAAACTCAATAATAAAAGGACAAACAACCCAAGACAAATGGGCAAGATTTTGAATGAACACTTCATAGAAGATATAAAAATGGCCAATAAGCACATGAAACAATGATTTAATTATTCATAATTGGAGAACCCAATTTAAAACCAGAATAATATACTTCTATGCACTCATGAAAATGATTAACACTGAAAAGATTGACAACAACAAAAGTTGGAAAAGATATGGAATAACCAGAACTCTCATAAATTTCTGATGAATATATAAAACATTCTCAAGCACATTGGAGAAAGAAGATTGTGTCAGTTTCTTACAAAAGTAAATGTGCACCTAAACTTTAGCCTACTAGTTTCACTCCTATGTATTTCCAACAAAAAATGAGTATTTAAGAATGTTCATAGCAATTTTATCTATAATAGCTCAAATTTGGGAAAAAAAACAAATTTTCATCAGTATGTGATAGTTAAAATAAAAGTGGTATATTCATACAGTGGAATAATACTCAGCCAACAAAAGTAAAAAAGCAAAAAAGGGATTATTGATACACACAAAAATGTTCACGAATCTCAGAAACATTATACTGAGCTAAGGAAGCCAGGCATGAAGGAGTACCTACATATGAGTTTACCGATATGAAATTCTATATCAGGTATACTTAATCAATGATTAAAAAAATCAGAAAACAGTTGCCTTTGGGATGAGAATACCTGGGAAAGGGATAAGAAAGTTCTTTGGCTAGTAGAAAAGTTCTATATCTTGAGGAACTGTTAGTTATACAGGTGGATGCATTTGATTAAACTCATGAAATTGTATACTTTTGATTTGTACATTTCACTCTACGTAAGTTTTACTTAAAGCATACTCTTAAAAAATTGAATTCTAATTGGTAGGCTTTCTCTCTGCAGTGATAGGAGTTGGCAATTATAAAACTGATTTCTGTGCATTCTAGGCTTGAACAAATATAGATATAGGTGTTGGCATATGTAAATATATAGATACATAGACATAATATTTATTCATAACTGTGTATGCACATATTCATATTTTCAGAGCTCTGTCTGCTAAGAGGGTCCAGAAACGATAAAGCAGAAGAACTTAACATGCTTAGATGCCTGGATCTGGGTTTCTAAACATCATTTTTCATCAAAAAGAATCAGAACTTCTTAGAGAGAGTTTGCTTCCAAACCTGGATCTCTCTCCTTGACCTTCAGATGGTTGCCTTCTGTCTTTCTCATGTCTTACTCCATTTGAGCTGCTATAACAAAATAACATAGACAAGATAGCTTATAAACAACAAAAATTTATTTCTTACAGTCCTAGAGGCTGGGAAGTCCAAGATCAAGGTTCCAGCATTGTTGTGTTCTGATGAGGGCCCTCTTCCTTGTTCATGGCTGGTGATTTCACCTTCTCACTATGCCTTACATAGTGGTAGAGCAAAGGGACCTCTCTGGGGTCTCTTTTAGAACACTAATATCACTTTAATTTCTTTTGGTCAAGATTCTTTTAACTATTCTAAAGCCTGTGACTTTCCATATACATTTTAGAATAAGCTTATATATATCTACAAAAAACTTACTGCAGTTTTTCCCCACAGGAATTGCATTAAACCTATAGATCAAACTGGGAGAATTGATTTTTTTTTTTTTTAACTGTGAGGAGTCACCCAAACCATGATCATGCTATGTCTTTCAATTAACTTAGGTATTCTTTGATTTCTTTCATAACCATTTTATAATTTTCAACATCTAGATAATATACATATTTTGATAAGTATATACCTAAGTATTTCATTTTCTTTGGAGCAGTGTTAAATTGCATTGCTTTTAAATTTTGGTTGTTGTATCTTTATTGTTAACATATAGTATTATGATTGATTTTTGTAAAACTATTGATCTTGCTGAGTTCACTGATAAGTTTCTAGGACTATATTTTTAGATTTCTGGTGATTTTCTCTGTGTACAGGCAAGTAATCTGTAAATAAAGACAATTTTATGTTCCTGTATGACTTTCATTTTTTAATCTTACCTTATTTCGGTGACTAAAATTTCCAGCAATACTTTGTATAGAGTGGTGAGAGCAGACATTCTTACTTTGTACACAATCTTATAGGGAAAACATTCAATCTTTCATCATTGTGTAGGATGTTACCCATAACTTTTTAAAGATGCTCTTTATCAAATTGAAGAAGTGGTCCCCTATTCCTAACTAGCTGACAGTATTTTTCAAGTATGGCAGTTGAATTTGCCAAATACTTTTCTGCATCAATTGATATAATTATGTTTTTCTTCTTCAGTTCATTGATATGATGTATTACACTGATTTTTTGAAAGTTCAATCAGACTTACAGAAATAAAATAAACCCCACTTGGTTATAGTGTATACGTCTTTTTTGTATTATTGAACTCAGTTTGCTAATACTTTGTTGGAAATTTTTATATACTTAAGTTTACTTGAGATATTATTGTGTAGGTTACTTCTTTTGTACTATCTGATTTTGTTACTGGGAAAATACTTACCTCATAAAATGATTGGAAAGCATCCTCTACAATTCTATTTTCTTGAAGAGATTCTGTAGAATTGGTGGTATTTTTTTTTTTTTTTTTTAATGTTTGACAGAATTCTACAGTAAAATCATGTGGGTTTGGATATTTCTTTTCTGGGAAAATTAAATTATGAGATTAATTACCTTAATGGTTGTAGGGCTATTGAGATTACATATTTCATCTTGGTTGAATTTTAATAGTTGGAGGTTTTCAAGGACTACTGCCATTTCTACTAGGTTGTCAAAAAGAAAAAGTCGTTTGTAGAATTACCTTATTATCACTTTAATGGCCTGCAGGATCTGTGATGGTATCTCCTGTTTCATTCCTGATAATTGGTGGTTTGTGTATTCTCTATTTATTTTTATCTATGTTGTTAGAAGTTTATCAATTTTACTGAGAAAAAAAATTCCCCAGATGACTTTTTTTTACTGTTTTTCTTTTTTTTCTCCCTTCCTTCCTCCTTCTTTCCTTCCTTCCTCTTTCTTTTTCTTCCTTTTCTTTCTTTCTTTCTTTCTTTCTTTCTTTCTTTCTTTCTTTCTTTCTTTCTTTCTTTCTTTCTTTCTTTCTTTTTCTTTCCTGTTTCTTATACGTAACTTCATTGATTTCTTATCTTTTTTGCTTTCTTTCTTCCATTTGCTTTGGGTTTCATTTTCTTTTTCTAGTTTCTTAAAGTAAGAACATAGTTACTGATTTGGGATCTTTAAAATTTTCCCATGTTAAGTATTTTGTGCTATAAAATTTCCTCTTAGCACTACTTTAGCTGCATCTTACATATTTTGATAAATTTATTTTTGTTTTCTTTTAAGATTATTTATTTGTTTACTTGAGAGAGAGAGAGAGAGAGCAGGGGCAGAAGAAGGAGCAGAAGGAGAGGGAGAAGCAGACTCCCAATTGAGCAGGGATCCCCATGTAGGGCTTGATCCCAGGACCCTGAGATCATGACCTAAGCTGAAGGCAGACACTTAACTGACTGAACCACCCAGGCACCCCAATTTATTTTTGTTTTTACTTGCTTATACGTACTTTTAATTTCCCTTGAGTCTTCCTCTTTGACCCATGTATTAGTTAGAAATGAGTTGTTTAATTTCCATGTATCTAGAGATTTTCCTATTTTCTTTCTGTTATTGATTTCTAATTTTATTTCATTATGTTCAAATCAGTATGATTGCAATTTTTTAAAAATTTTTTGAGGTTTGTTTCATGGTCTGGTATATGATCTGTCTTGGTGAATGTTCTATGGATGCATAAAAAAGTGTAATGGACTTTAGATGGAGTATTCTATAAATGTGAATTAGATTCTGTTGATTATGTTGTTCAGACCTTGGATTTCCTTACTGATTTTCTGTCCAGTAATTTTATCTGTTGCTTCTTGAGAGGTGTGTATTTGTCTGTTTTACCTTTCAGCTCTTTCATCAATTATCTTCATGTATTTTCAGGTTCTGTTGTTTGATGCATACACATTTTAGATCATTATGTCTTTTCAGCAGATTGATATTTTTCATTATGTAATGTTCATTATCTCTAGTAATTCCCCTTGTGCTAAAGTGTATTTCATCAGATATTAATATAGCTACTACTGCCTTTCATTGATTAATGTTTATATCATACATCTTTTTCCATTCTCTTACTTTCTATTTACCTATGTGGAATTTGAAGAGTTCTTATAAGCAGCATATATTTAGTTGTGTTTCTTTATCTACTCTGCCAAATTCTGTGTTTACATTGGTGTACTTTAACCATTTATATTTAAGGTAATTATTGATATTTGGTGCTTACGGCTGCCATTTTATTATTTGTTTTCTGTTTGTTTCCTTTGGTTCTCATTTGTTTTCCTTTGTTTCTCCTTTCTTGTCTTCCCATAAGTTACTTGAACATTTTTAAAGATTCCATCCTGATGTATTATAGTGTTTTTAAGTGTATCTCTTTGTATAGTCTATGTATAGTTTTTATTGTGGTTGCTCTGGGCATCACCAAACACACAGACATGCACATACACACACACACACACACACACACACACACACACACACTTTAATCTAGTGTTTTCAGTGTTTAGCCAGTTTTAGTGAATGATGGAAGTCTCTTTTCCACTTGTGTCTTCTTTGTCTCAGTTTTAAGTATTAATATCTTGAGTTATCAGATGGTATTATAATTTTTGTTTCAATTATCAAATATTATTTATAAAACTCATCTAGTGTATGTACCCATATTTCTACTCTTTATATTGATCCTCTTCCTTCATAATACTCCAAAATCCTTTCTTTTGTCGTTTTGTTTTTCCTTGAAGAACTTCCTTTGGCTAAGCTTTAGGGAAGGTTTGCTAATGATAAATACTTTTAGTTATCCCTTGTCTGAGAATGTCTTTATTTCTGTTCTGGAGGATAATTTTACCATCTATATAATTTGCAGTTGAGTTTTTTTCTTTCAGGACTTAAAAAAATGTTTTGCCACTTCCTTCTGTCTTCCAGAGTTTCGGATGAGAAATCTGTCACTCAAATTGGTATTCCTGTATAGTTAATGTTACATGTCTTTCTGGTTGTTTTCACGGGTTTGTTTGTTTGTTTGTTTGTTTTAAGATTTTATTTTTAAGTGATCTCTACTAAGTAATATGGGGCTCAAACTCACAACCTTGGGATCAAGAGTCACATGCTGTACCAACTGAGGCATACAAGTGCTCCACTTTCAGAAGTTTTATCTGTGTTTTTCAAAAGTTTATTTATAATGTGTCTTGACGTGGATTTCTTTGGGCTTATTCTGTTAGAATTTTCTCAGCTTCTTATATCTTAGGTTTGCGTCTTTTACTAGATTTGGGAAGTTTTTAGTCTTTATTTTTTCAAGTACTTTTAGACGCACTGTCTTTCTCTTCTACTTCTGGGACTCTGATGATACGAATGCTAGATCTTTTGTTGTTGTCCCACAGGACAACACAGGTTCCTGAGGCTTTGGTCAACTTTTTCAGTCTATTTGCTCTCTGTTGTCCAGATCAGGTGAATTCTATGGCCTGTCCTCATTTCATCATTTCTAATCTCTTTCATTTCTACTCTAGACTATTGAGCCTGTCCAGTGAGGTGTTTGTTTGTTTTAATATTTTTCATTGCTTTAATTTCCATTTGTTCTTTTTTATAAATTCTTTTTATAAGTTCTCTTTTTTTTTGCTGAGATTTTCTATCTTGTCATTTTCAAGATAATTTACCATTGAATATTTTTTTTTGTTTAAATTCAATTACCCAACATATAGTACATCATTCGTTTTTGATATAATGTTCAATGATTCATTAGTTGCGTATAATACCCAGTGCTCATCACATCATGTGCCCTCCTTAATGCCCATCACCCAGTTACCCCATCCCCCCATCCTCCTCCCCTTCCACAACCCTCAGTTTATTTCCCATAATCAAGAGTCTCTCATGGTTTGTCTCCCTCTCTGATTTCTTCCCATTCAGTTTTCCCTCTCTTGCCATTGAATATTGAAGCATAGTTAAATTGATTGCTGGCTGAAAATCTTTATCAGATAATTCCAACATTTGATTCACCTTAGTGTTTTCATCAGTGGATTATCCTTTTTCATTTAAGTTGTAATTGTCTTATTTCTTGGTGTAAAAGGTGATTTTTTATTTATCCTGGAAATTTTGCTTATTATGTTCGAAAACTCTGGGTTCTATTTTTTTTTTTTTTTAAACAGGCAGTCACCCTATTTAAGTTTTGGCCTACTCTTTTGAGCTGTATTTCCAATGGCAATTTAAATCTCAGAGCCTTTATGGTGGTATTTTGGTCTGCTTGGCTTACTTGGTGATATAGGGATTCTCACTGGTCTCAGCCCAGTTTCTGGGTACCTCACAGTACAGAAGGATAAAAATGGAATGCCCCTACTCTTGGCCCTTAGGTTTCTAGGTTCTCTCATAAGATAAGGGGATTCATAGGCCTGCAGTGTAAGAGAGTGTTCCTAGGTCTGGCAGCTGGTTGTTACTTGATCCATCTTGCTTTGCTGATTCTGCCCACCAGCCACAGTGTTTCAGTATAGGGAGAGGTTTCCCCCACCTGGTTTATTACTGTGGATGGGTCCTTTGTCTTATTCAGTTCTGGCTACTATAACAAAATATATATTCAGTGACTTAAGCAACAGTCCTTTAGTTTTTCACAGTTCTAGAGGCTGAAAGTCTTACAATCAGTGCCAGCACAGTTGGATTCTTGGTGAGGGCCCTCTTCCTCATTTATAGATGGCTGCTTTCCTTCTGGATCATCTCAGGACACACAGAGAGAGCTCTGGTCCTCTCATCCCCTTATAAAGACACCAATCCCATTATGGGGACCCTGCCCTCATGACCTTATTTAATCAATTACCTCCCAAAAGTCCCATCTCCAAATATTACCCCATTGGGGATTAAGGATTTAACATATGAATTTTGGGTGGGCACAAATGTTTAGTCCATAGCAGTCCTTCCTGTCTATTTTTTCCACCTGACTTAATCCCCCTAGTGGGGAGAAATAATCAGGTAAAAGAGGTTTCCTTGGAAGAATTGCTTGCTATAACTTGGTCCCTCTTGCTGGTTCTTTTGGTTTCTCTGGCCTTCTAGGAGGAAAAAAATGTAATGCCTCAGGATCAAGGAGGCTTCCCAGGCCAGGCTACTTGTGGTGACTGAGACCCTCCTGCTGGTTCCGCCTACTCTCCCCAATGGCTCTTGGAGAGGGAGGGGAATCTCAGTCTGGTGGGAAAGGAAAGCAGTTCCCCTAGTTGCTTTTGGTTGGTGGGGTTACTACTGATCCTCCTTTCTGTGATTTCAAGCTTGCTTGATATTCTCAGAGAGACTTCCATTTGATCTCAGAAGAGAAAGGAACCTATCTAGGCTGCCTTATATTGCTGAATTGAAATTGGTATATGCTGAGTTTGGGTAGCCTTCTTCTGTTGGGTGGGAGGAACATAAAAACCATGCTGTTGTGTTTATCCTCCAGTCTTGGGGTCTGAAATTGGTTTGCTTTCTTATTGCCCTTTAGAGTTCTCCTTTAGTTGTCAGTTACATTATTTCCAAGATTTACAGCTGTGCTTAACAGTGAAGAGCTAGAAGTAGGTCTATACATTCTGTGAGGACCAGAAATCCCAACTGTTTAGTTTTCATGGAGATTTATGGTTTTTTAAAAATATATTAGTTTTATTTACTTGTTTGTTTGTTTTTATTTTTTTTATTTTAATTCCAGAATAGTTAACATACAGTGTTATATTCATTTCAGGTACAATATAGTGATTCAACAATTCTACACATTAGTCAGTGTTCATCATGGTAAGTGTACTCTTAATCCCCATCCCCTATTTCACCCATCCCCTACCCACCTTCCCTCTGGTAACCATCAGTTTGTTCTCTATAGTTAAGGTGATTTGGTTTTAATAGCTATTCAAGGACTACACTTAAGGCCTAACATACATCCCTCAAATATTTGGATTTTTCATCTCTCTTTTTCTCTAATACTAAATTTTAAAGCAGTGCTGCAGTCCTCTGGCAATATAATATTATTCCTCTATTAGCAATTTCTAAGATTTATTTTCAAGTTTTAAAATCCCTTGATGATGACTTGATCATTGATTTGTAGCTTAAGAGTGAAGTTTTCTGATAGCTCAACCAACCAAAGCTTTGTAGCACTTACTGTACAATGGGGCCTTCTATTAAAATGAGATTGAGCAGCATTGCATAAAATGAAGAGGTAGGAAAGGATAAAAAGCATATAAATTGGATTAGTTCTTATATTTAAAAACATATTTTCATAAAAAAGTATTATGTTTGACAAGAACAGTGATGGAAGCCTGAAATTGTTGAAAATATTATGAAATGTCTACTTCAACAATTAGGTATAGATGAGAGCAAAGAAAATACCAATTTCATTTGGAGAGATACACTTTTATTTTTTTTTTTTTATTTTATTTTTTTTAAAGATTTTATTTATTTATTTGAGACAGAGAGAATGAGAGAGAGAGAGAGCACATGAGAGGGGGGAGGGTCAGAGGGAGAAGCAGGCTCCCCGCCGAGCAGGGAGCCCGATGCGGGACTCGATCCAGGGACTCCAGGATCATGACCTGAGCCGAAGGCAGTCGCTTAACCAACTGAGCCACCCAGGCGCCCGAGATACACTTTTAATAAATAATTTTCTAATAAGGTTTTTCTAAGTTCTATGAGGACAAATAGAATTATTGATGAAATGTGTCATGTCATTTATATGAAGCATGATAGTGTGTAGTTTATGGTTACCCATACAATGTAGTTGAATTGTGTATTTTGGGGCTACTATCCAAACTTTAAATTGGGAACCATTGAACAGTATGTGCACATTGAACCTATGCCCATTTTATAGTATTTGGTGCATAATTTCACTCAGTAAATTATTAAGGTTTTTATAAATCTAATAAATTTGGTTTTGTGACATTGCTGGGTAAATATGTGATTTATTTGATGCCAAGACATTGGTTAGGAAAGTAGTACCTGATTATAACTTGCTCATGGGAAATCAATTTCATTTACATGGTGTGGTTTCTGCTAGCAAACTGGAGAAAAGTGGGAACTACTACTAATAAGTATTTATGTACATAAACACATTCACTGAATAACTAAAACATAAATTATTAAGTATCAAAATTTGATCAAATTATACTACTCTGGAAAAATCATGTATATTACTCACCAATTTTAAATTATCATAACCATTCTCCCTTTTGATTTACCAACAGTAGGAATTTGATGCAAAATCTCTTCATCTTTGACTAATGTATTTACTCTGTCAAACAGATTTAGTTTGTTTGTTTGTTTTTCCCTTTATGGTATCTAGACCTAAGAGAATTTTAATCCCAACATTTATTCTGAGAAAATCAAATTCACTTTTCCAACTGTTCAGGATTAAGCTATTGGCAGCTATGTAAGCCCTTAAGGAGCCATTCACTCTCTCAGTTTAGTGTGCAGAACAAATTAGTACTTCCCAAAATAATACCAGTTAAACCAACATAAAAAACGTAATATTTATATTGATCTCAACAGACAAGTTCCGATATCTCTCCAAAAGAGCTGCCATTCAAGGACATGATTTTTAGCTTGCATAGTTATGCTTCTATATTATACTCCTATGGTTTGCTTTTACTAGATGTCACGTATTATTACTACTTCCAAAAGGATTACTACTTGTTCTATTATTACTACTTCTATTATTATGGTTCCTGCCGCCGCTACCACTGCTGTGTGTGCACACAAACATACTCACACGTGTATATTCATACACTACGTACATTTTTCTACAAATTTTACATTTCATTTTGACAATTGTACTGGGTAGGAGTCCAAAGACCTGTATTCTATTTCTACTTCTTTTATAAGTACCGTGTAAACTTGGCAATTCATTTTGCTACTTTATGACACATTTTCCTCATTTGAAACATGAAAATGTTGGACCAGGTCATAAATTGCCAAATTAAGAGCTTTGGATGAGCCACCTGTTTTGGTAAATAAAGTTTTATGGAAACATACCCACATTTGTTTATTTATGTATGGTCTAAAACTATTCACACTGCATTATTTGAGTGGTTGTGAAAGAGGTCACATAGACTGCAAACACAAATATTTACTATCTGTACCTTTAAGAAAATGTCATTGGTCCTAGACTAGATGATCGCTAAGGTCCTTTCCAGGTATATGGTTTTATCATTCAAGAAGATTTTGATTTAAAAAAAAAAAAAATCTTTGCCTGTTTACCAAGTATGATGATAAAAATTTTAAATTATTTCAATTTCTATTCTGAAATTCTTTCCATGAATCCAAATGACAAGAATCAACCTGGTTCACTTAAATAGTGAAATTGTCTCTAGTGATAGTCTGTTGAATAAAGGCAGTGTTAAACACAATGGTGGTCATATTTTTAGTAACTTGCCCATTTTCCCAATACTTCAATCTTGTCATCTTAATTACAAAAGAGGTAGACTTATCTTAAATCAATCTACATTTATTAGGAGACTTTTATTCAAAGTCCATTTTGATCCATTTTGGGGAGTTGAAAACACAGCCATACCCCTTGAATAATTGGAAATCAAATGAAAGAAAAACATAAAATGTAAATATAATGACTAAAATTAATAAACTCATAGAAAACAAAGTAAAGATATATATAGGCGTGTGTGTGTGTGTTTACAATAATTGGCAGAGGGCATGAACAGTGGAGGCTTGAGATTTATTATATATCAGGGAGGAAGACTGACATTCATGTTGGATTGATGCTTCAATAATGTGTTTTATTGTTCTGTGACTTTCCAAGCACTAAAATGACAATATGTTAATCAAGTGGCCACTGGGAAGTGATGAACTGTCAATTTTCAAATTTGGGAAAGACCTTAAAATCTATGATCAGGAACTTAAATTTCACAAAGAGGCAAATTGGGATTTACAGCAGCATTGTGAGGAAGAGAAAGAACATTAATTTATTGAAAACTTTTGGACTGAAAAATAAAAATGCATCAAAGAGCCACAACTTAATTCACACAAGAGAAACCTAGGACAGTTGTATAAACTAACTGGATCTCTCTTCTCTTTTACTTCTTATAAAATCTTTATTAGCTGAATTATCATAAGTATTTATTTTAAATTTGTTTACATTTAGTTTATATAAGATCTTGTGGCAGATTTTTGGCAAAAAAAAAAAAAAGACCATAACTATTCCATTTCTGATATCCACATCCCTTGTAATGGGGTTTTAGAGGTCCTTCCGTTATGATGTGGACTCTATTACCCCACAATTTATATCTGGATTGGCCTTATGAGCTTGTTTAACCAGCCAAATTCAATGAAATGGATTGTATGCCAGTTTTGAACAGATCTCAATGGGCCTTGAATACTTCTTTTTCACTCTCCTGAAGAGGGTCCCAATATTTTAAAAGCCCTAATATAGTTCCTCTCACATCGAGGGGCTGACCTGTATGCTCAACAGAATACAGCAGAAGAGACAGCATCTGACCCTCTAGAGAGAAGGGCATTTCAACTTCTGCTTTGGACTTTTGGAGTACTGATATGGGTAAGCCAGCTGCTATATGGACACCCAGTCTTGCGGAGAGTTCAATATGGAGGGAAACCCAACTTGCCAGCACCAGCTTAAGAGTCACATGGCTAAATTATCTTGAGAACAGATCCTCAAGACCCAATTAGTCCTCAGAGGACTGCAGCTGCAGGTGACATATTACTGCAACCTCATGAGGAACCCCCAAGCCACACCACCCAGCCAAGCTGCTCTTGAATTCCTGCGCCACAGCAACTTGATTGTGATTCTTTTTAAACCATTCATATTTTATGTTTATTATGCAGCAATCTTTAATAACACTGTAACCAAGGAGGGTACATAGGGCTTCAGCTGCACTAGGAACTATGGTTTGTCCACAGTGGCAGAGGCAGTGGGTGCATGAACAATACATTTAAATCTGTCTTGAGAAAGAATTTATTGTTTATCTACCATGAGTAAATTTTGACTCTGTATTTTCCTGTGGGGGTTAATGTAGAGCATGAAATCAGCCATAATACCTGGCTTGCTAAAATGTAACACAGAAGCCGCTGGGGGCGAGGGAGGGTTTCAGAGATGGGCGTAGACCTTTGGAAGGCCTGGTCTGCAGACCACTCTGCCATTGGAATGCCCGGGGGAGTTACCTTCCCTGAAACTCTCTTAGCCCAAACAGCCGCCCTGTGATCTAAGATGTGTGCATTGTCCCTTAGGCTATGTTTAGTAGAACACACAGATTAGCATACCTTATCTTTCCCCGTGAATCCTCCCTGTTTCAGTAAGACCCATTGTCACACATCACGTGCTTGAGAAACAGTGATAAGGATTTGTGGTTATCCTGAAGGACCAATAAAAGTGGGAGCAAAGAAGAGCAAAGGGTGTTCGTCTTTGAGCGTTGACCCCCTTGCCTTCTCCTCTCTTTCACGGCAAAGTTTGGAGTCATCTTTCATCCATCGATACAGGGATTGCTGGCCATTCCCGGCAGTTTCACAATTTTTGGCCCCTCTTTCCCTCCCTTGACTTCCCAATTTTATTAGGTTATATATTACTTTTGCTTGTACTTTATTTTAGGTATTTGTTATGTTTATATTTTAATAATAATTATATGATTTATAATTTGATTTGTCAGATTTAAATATCTTTTGAAATCTGGCTTATAAAAGAGGAATTTGGCATACTTGCACAACTGCAAAAATTCTCGCCACCTTTGAATTCTCAAACTTTCTGAATTATAGGAGTGCCACATTGCCAATGCTTTTAATCATAGTATTACCATAGTACTTACATTTCTTTCAGTCCTAGAGCTTTACAGCATTTTTGCTATGTTTACTATCAATCTCTTACTTGGCCGAACTTTGTTCCTAAATAGCTGTTTTAAGAAGACTCATGGAAACTGAGTTATTGTATGATCAAAACAGTTTTATCTTGGGGCGCCTGTCGTTAAGTGTCTGCCTTCGGCTCAGGTCATGATCCCAGGGTCCTGGGATCGAGCCCCGCATCGGGCTCCCTGCTCGGCAGGAAGCCTGCTTCTCCCTCTCCCACTCCCCCTGCTTATGTTCCCTCTCTTGCTGTGTCTCTCTCTATCAAATAAATAAATAAAATCTTTAAAAAACAAAAAAACAAAAACAAAACAGTTTTATCTTGTCTTTAGACTTGAATGGCTGGCAAGAAGTCATTGGGTCACAGTTCCTTAAGGATTTTAAAGGCATTGCTCTAATGTGTACTTTGGTATTCAGTGCTCCATTAGGAAACTCTGAAGTCAACATGGTTTATTTTATATCAAGAGGGAATTTAATATTTTGGGTGAGCTGCCAAAAGGTTCTTAATTTAATTTAATTTTTAAAAAATTGAATGCTTACTGAGTGCTGAGTGTTACTGTCATGTAACAGCTATCTGAGATGGTTATAATTCTTATTCCCATTTTGTAAGATAGAAAAACTATTCCCAATGCCACATGGGAAGTAAGTGACTCTATGGTCTCATTTTGAAAGTTAGAAGCAACTGAATGAAGAATAATATGTCAATATATGGGTGAAATAAGAGAGGGATACACGGCAGAAGGTTAAATAAGTGAGTTGAAAGATTAAACTGAGAGCCTTTTCCAAAACATGCGCTGAAAGGACAAAGTGATGAAAAGCATGGAGAGATGGAGAATATAGCCCAGAGTTCCAAAGCTTGTCTAAGATTTCCAGCAGTTGCCTAATTAGACAAAACATGGATAATAGAAGGAATAAAATAAAGAATGATAGGAAAAAAAATCTCTGAGCTGGGAAAACAAACAGGAGTCTTCAGAAAGGAGTCAAGCAAGGACACTGAAAAAAACACATAACTAAAAATAGCCTAATAAAATGTATAACTACAAGGAAAAGAAAAAGTCCTAAAAGCATCCAGAATAAAAATGAAACAAAAGAAAACAAAACAATAGATTTGCAAACAGTCACTCTAAAGCTTTCCAGTGGTTTCTCCCAGGAATATTCTGGAAAACTAAAGACACCTTCATTTATTATTTTTACTGTAAATGGATATTAATCTAGAGGTAAAAGATGGGTAAACAAAACTTTTAATTGTGGGAATCAAATGCTTATTGACCCTTTACCTTGTTTTATTTTTTCATAGCACTTATTGCCATCTTACATACTTTAAAATTTACATATTTGTTAAATTTAATATTTATTACATATTTCTCTTCATGAGAATATAAACTCCATGAATGTAGAAGTTTTTTGTTTGTTCACTGATTACCCCCAATACTTAGAATGATGACCAAAACCAAGTATATTATCGATATTATTTAGAGCATAAATTCTTTACAGTGTCAAACTATTGGAAACTGTCTAAATGTTCACCAACAACATAATGGTTAAATGGTGTATAGTATATCCATATCATGTACCAGTTAAAGAGAGTGACATAGTCCTATTATTAAATGCAAAACTACAAACCCATCTATAAGCATGTAGATTGTCTAAAAAAAGAACTAATATGATATATTGTGAAATACTGTCCATAATTATCCAGTAGGACTGAGAGGTGGGTGGCAAACCAATAGTCAAATAGTATTTCATAAGACTTATTTTGTGCCAGGCAATATCCTAGAATAGGGGTGGAAGAGGTTCTTACCATGAAGGTGATTACATTTGCATGGGTGGGGGATAATAATGTACAAGCATAAATAAGACCATTTTAATAAGTGGGGAGTGCTGCCAAGAAGTTAAAATGGAGTTGTATGCTGGAGACTAACTTGGGAGACATTGGCTGCCTTGTACTGGTTGGTTGAGGACAGTGTCTCTGAAAGGGTAAAATTTAAGTTAAAACCTGGATATGAGAAGGAGGGTGGCATAAAGATCATGAAGATTTAGGAATTACCATTGGAAACAGAACAGACCTAAAAAAAAAAAAAAGAAAAAGAAAAATTGATCAGCAGAGGTAAGAGACCTGAATTGGGAATGTATATCGTAATGACTGATGGACAATGTGGAAACCAAATTATATGGAACAAAGTAAATGAGGGCGAGATGGCACTGGGTGGGGGTGGGATTGTCCAGTGGAGACAAGGTAAAATAGGTAGGCTAGGGCCTTTATCACTGAAATATAAGTATAATAGCAGAGCATTAATGGAAGTATAAGTATAATGTATACTGAAGTATAAGTATAATAGCAGAGCATTAATGGAATATAAGGCAGAGTCATGATCTGATTTGTGCTTTACAAAGTAGTGGTAGCATGGGAAGGATGATTAGCAGAGGATCAAGAGTGAGATCCAGGGGTACCTGGGTGACTCAGTCAGCTGGGTGTCTGTCTTCAGCTCAGGTCATGATCCGGGGGTCCTGGGATTGAGCCCAGCATTGGACTCTCTGCTCAGCGGAGAGTCACCTTCTTCCTCTCTCTCTGCCCCTTTCCCTCGGGTCATGCTCTCTCTTGATCTCTCTCTCTCAAATAAATAAATAAAATCTTTTTATTTTTTAAAGGGCGAGGGGCACCTGGGTGGTTCAGTTGGTTGGACATCTGCCTTCAGCTCATGTCATGATCCTAGGGTTCTGGGATTGAGCCCTGCGTTGGGCTCTCTGCTCAGCGGGGATCCTGCTTCTCCCTCTCCCTCTGCAGCTTCACCTGCTTGTGCTCTCTTTCTCTCTCTCTCTCTCCATCAAATAGATAAATAAAATCTTTAAAAAAAAAAAAAAAAAGAGTGAGATCCAGATACCAGTTACAAGTTGATGAAGTAGACCGGGTAAAAGATAATGTCTCTAAACAGTGGGGTCAGCACTAGGACTTCCACCTAACATATATACTTCAGTGGTTTTTTGATTTCTTTTCCTTCTTTCCTTCCTTCTTCCTCCTTTACTCTTCTTTCTCTCTCTCCCTCTTCTGTAATGGACACATAAATTATGTCGTGTTGGCTATCCACAAATATCTCAAAAATTCACATAATTCTACATGAAGCCCCAGGGATAATTAGAAAAGTAACACTGATGGGCAACAGTACTGACTATTGCAGGCAGTTGGTTTGAAAATAGAGCTTTATTTCATACTATTTATACTGCTTTAGGGTATATTTGGAGCTTCAAGTGGGAGGTGCCCTCTTTGCAATATACCACTTGCAATCCATCACACGTACCGCAGCGGGAAGGGGCATCTGCATTTGTTGTGTGTTCAATGGCTCGTATAAAAACTGACCTAAGAGTCATCCACAATATTTCAAGAAATACTGGTTATGCTCTAAAGTGTTTTCAAATAACAGTTTTCAGGTTCAGGGTAGAATTGGAAATGTACTGAAATGTTTAGAAATCTCTCTGGACTAGAGGGATTTTGCTATTCGTATCTGGTAGGAAAAGCTGTTCAATAGGCACAAATTTGAGAGTAAGTGTTTGAAAGGAAACTCTAAAATCCGGTCTGCCAACATCTACTAAGGAAGCAGTCCAGGTTATGAAACTAGAAAATTACACTATGGATCTTAAAATACGTTCTTATATCCTATAGGAAATAAGAGAAGGCTGACCCATTCGAAGGAGTATGATTGCAGCCCTAATTGGATTTCTAAGGTAAACACTTTATGAGCACTTGGTATGCACATCACTTCAGGGCACACACACTCCTTAGTTCACATCTGATCACCTCTGCGAGGGCCAGTGTGCGAGTATGGCCAAAGGCTGAAGCGGTCTGGCGCACTATCACGGAGCTGCTATTTACGACACCACCAACCTGTAGGTTAGTTTGTTTTTGTTAATCTCTCCCTGAGCTGTATTTCTTTTAAGAGTAGGAAGGATTGCTCTAAGGATTAATGTATTGGATATTAGAAGTAGCTATGCTTATTAGCATAGTAATATTCATATAAAAGACAGTAAGTGAAAATAAATTGTATCCAATTGAGAAACTTACCACATGAAAAGTGCCACTTACCCATGGTCCTGAGAATAGAATGTGAATACATTGCTCAGTGGTTACTAGGTAATCTAGAAACGAGTAGGAAACACTTGTGATAGTTGTAACCTTGGATTAGTACTTGCTAGGTAGTTTTGAACCAATACTTGACCATTCTAAACTTTGTGTCTTGATTACTAAAATGGCTGTGCTAATAATGTTCAGCTATAGGCAGAAAATGTTTATTGCTGATTCAGTACAGAAAGTTAAGTTCAGTTTATGTGTGCTATAACAACATTCTGTCTGATTTGGCATTTGTCACTCTCAAAGCGTCCCATTTTTGATGACAAATAACATGGTTGACACAGTTTTCAAACCCTTCTCACTGATTTTGTTCAGGTTCTGTCACCTCCGTAAGCAGCCCACACTACTCAGGGCAAGGTGATTCTCCATCTCCAGAAGTGAGTTCAGCTCTCTCTAACCTACAGTGATTGATTTAAGGGCTCCTGCTACGCTCTCTCTTATTGGCACATGGCATTCTTCTGGGGACACTTTAAACCCAATGTTGGGCACATAATCCAAGTTGTCTGACTTAAAATAAAAGGAAAGATTTATTTCATGGTTGGAGAAGGGAAAAATTTCCTATTTCCTTTGAAAATAAAAAGATATGGATATTGTCTGAATGGCTGATGGCATCTATCTTGCAACCATGAGGGTAGGTAGCTTGAAGATAAAGTTGACTCACAGAAAAGCAAAATAAGAAAATCCCTGGAGCCCTGTTCATAGCATACCTGACCACACTCTACCTTCTTAAGTTCTGCTCCTTCAGATAATGAATGTCTTTATTATTTATGTCAGTTTCAGGTAGTATTTTTTAAAATAAATTGCAGCTAAAATAACCTAATAAATACACGCTCTTATAAAGTTCCTCTAAGGATTAAATAAGATTATTCATATCAAATTATTAGCACAATGTTAGGAATAGTATACAGTAATTTATTTGCTTATTTTTAGTATAACTGGGGAGATACTGCCACAGAGAATCTAAGTATAAGCAATCAGATACACAGAATTTTATAGTTTAGATTTGTCACTTTTTTTTTTTTTTTTTTTGAGAGAGAGAGAGAGAACAAACAGGGGAGTGTCGGGGGAGAGAGAGAATCCCAAACAGTCTCCATGCCCAGCACGAAGCCTGATGTGGGCTTGATCCCATAACTCCACGCTCATGACCTGAGCCAAAATCAGGAGTCAGATGCTAAACTGACTGAGCCACCCAAGCACCCCTATCACATTCTTCTTAAAATTAAATATGGCTCACTGTTTTTAGACAGATAAGATACTCTCTTTGAATCATAGATTAGGCAACCAATATCCAGGCAGAAGCTAATAGGCACTGAAATTTTCTTTATTTTGATCCAACTTCTCTTCAGCATATCACACAGTCTCTAACCTGGTTGAAAAGAACATGAAGTTAAACATCAATGGGCTCTAATAACTAATTGTGGTAGACATTTGGGTTTGAATGAGCACGTACATGTGTGTCTTGACTCTCCATATGCAGTCATCTCACTTCCAGTAATAACACTCAAAATGTTGTGGGGAGAGAATCTATCCCTCTCCGTTCTCCACCCCTGTGGTCAGGGAGGACTCCACCCACGGTTCCTCAGGTGGGACATATGTTCAAAACCCAGCTGGAACTAGGACATAACTTTCTTCCTGGCCAGGAATGAACATGGGACTCAAGCCATGTCGGTAAAGACCAACCTGCATTAGAATCACCAGGCTTCTGCAGAAGTAACTGAAGAGATTGCTCTTGAATGTGAGAGCATGAGTGGCTAGAATTGCTATTACCACAAGGAAGGTGGTGCTTCACACCACTGATTTAGCTGTCTCAATCAAGCACTTCTGCAGCTGTCTCCCTCCTCCCTTCTTTGCTGTGTATCCATTGTCAGGCCTTCTTAACTCCCCAATGTAATTATTTCATGCAAAAAGTGAATGTTGAATGAATCTTATCTACTAGGCTCAGCACTGGGATACACGGCTGAGCCAAGATCCTGCCCTTGAGGACTCCTCACCATTTGCAAAGGCAATGAAAATACCATGGCCCCTGAACACCTGTCTTTCAAATTGCTCAAATATTCGTCATTTTATCAACAATCCTTTCTACAATACATTCAAAGAGAGTTGCATGCATATTTTTTTTTTTTTTTACTGTAGAAAAAGTTATGAATTTGGTAATTGAATTATAAAACCATTTGAAAGCTAGTATTAGATTCATCACCTCTCCAACTTTTTCACACAGCACAGCTAGTTCAGAATTAACAAGGATCTTTAGGATTTCTAAGTCAGCAGATAAGGATCAAGCTATCCAGATGTTATTTGTGCCACTGCAGGAAGAATGTGTCCTCAGCAGGAGTGAGGAGGCTTGATTGCATTTTCTCAGTGAAAATGCCCATGAACACCAATACCTAGAAGGAAGCTAGTAGACTTTGAACTTATGAAGACTTAATCAATTTATCCAAAGACATAATTGCTGAATGTATGCACCTTTTGAGATTTTGATTAAAATCAACAAGAGCAAAAAACCAAAAACAGCAAAAACAAACAAACAAACAAAACCCCTAAAACCTCCCTGTCCCTCACTTTATTTTCCATTTATTGGGGAAGGAAAATCAGAGAGTCATCAGCAGAAGAGAGTCTGAATCAGTTCTGTGTTATCATAACAGGATGCCTGACAACTCTACAGGGGAAAGATAATAATATGTTAAGAGCTAAGCCAAGAAGTTTTGCCCGCCAAGCTCAAACCTTTAGAAATGTTAATTTTCACAAGAAGAATAGCAGGATTGTTTTATTTCCAGGAGGAGGGTGATGGGTAGTCTATTCTGATTTTAAGTATACAAGGTAGGGTGTCATATGTCCCTGAACTCTCAATGTAAATGAGCTCTGGATTGGGCTGCCCCTGCCTTGCCTACAGTAGGGAAAACTGCTGAAAGATGAGAAAAATGGCAGGAATTAAGGCTGGAGATTTTGCCAGAGGGAAAGCAGAGAGAGAAAGAGATGATCTGATTATGCATTCAGGGATGACAGGTGAACCTCCACAAGTTCAGAGGTTTAGTTCAGATATCCATCTGAACATTTAGCTGCTCGTTTGAAGCTTTGCCAAGCACAAGGGAATATATTCTGTTTCAGAAAGTGTTGACAATCTCTCAGGATCAGTGGTGCTAACCATTAGGCCTCTTGCTTCTTCTTACATTTCTCCTCACTCCATCTCAAGACAAAAAGGGTCACCAAGACTGCATATTGTAGTTAAAGTTCCCTTTTACTGCATAATTTCTTATCACTGCAACTCTCGGGGATTCTAAAATAGAATGCAATTTGATTACATAAGGAACATTATTACTATTTAAACTTCTCAGGACCCAATCAGAGAAATCATGATAAGAAATGGTGGGTAAAAGTTAAAATATCAATGTCCTAATTTTATGGAAGGTTTTACTGGCTTTATTTGTTTTTAAAGAATGTACGATAAATTAGTAAATAGTTAAATCATCTCCTTTTTGCTGTTTGGCTCTTCTGTCTAATTTTATTGTGGAAAAAATAAAGTTTTTATTGTTCTTTGACAGTACAAATTAATTTTAACATCACAGGCTACATGATTCTTACCACTGCCAGCACTCAGCTAAGAATCTTAGAGTCACTATCTCATTTAATTGTCAGTTTGGCAGATTAAAAAACAACAAACAGAACAAAACAAAATTCCCACACAAAACAAATTCCAACAGAAACAAGTCTAATTCTGTCTGCTGCTAAAATGAAGAATTATCTCTATATGCTTGCTATACAAATTGTGATCTACAGATCCATCTTATCAGCATCACTTGGAAGCTTGTTAGAAATACACAATCTCAGGACCCACCTCAAATCTATTTATGAGAGTCTGTATTTTAGCAAGTTCCTGGGTGATTCCCGTGCACATTAAATTTGAGAAGAAATATTCTATACTACATTGTCATTTTTTCTTGATAATGAAATTTGGTTGGCACATCTCAAAGTTTTTAAGAGTGGAAACCTATTTCTTTTTAATTTAAATTAAAATACCATTTTTCTGATTATAAGAGTACTTATGCCAATTAAAAATAAAAATAAAAACATCCATGCATTTATAATGAATATATAATATCTCATAATCTTATTCCTTGAAAATGATCTGTTAAGAGTATAAAATAAACAATCAAAAGAATAACTACTTTCACCACCAAACTAAAGCAAAACATAGTTAAATCATTTATTTAAATGGTTATCTTAGGAGAAATCATAACCCATTCATAACACTTAGGATCTTGTTTAATTTTAAACAAATATGTAATATCTGGGCCTTCTCCTAAATGAGATTTCAATAAAGAAGTTTTTTAAAGCTCTAAGGAGGGGGATAATGTCTAATCCTTTGAGTTTCTGTTCTCAAATATTTTATATACACTTTATTCCACAAGCTGCTCTTTGTTTCCCATCTCTTCTAATGTATTCTTCTTGTCTACCTCCCCTTTACCTAAATCTACTGATACTTAGCACAGGCAGAAATCATCAAGTGACAGCTTGTTGGAATTTGCTACATAAAAATTACAATATCAAAGCATAACTAAAGTATCAGATGTCAAAACTACAATGTTTATGAGAAATAAAATAATGCTATTTTATATGGTAATATAAATAAATAAAAAGCATGGGTATTCCAATGGGCAAAATATATTAACATATTTATTTTCAAATACGAATGGTAAGCATAGGCAAATCATATTTCATCTTAAAAGAATCAAACAAATGCAGCACCGTTTTTCATGTATTAGTTGGAGATTTAAAAGAATTAAATAAATGGAAAGAGTATGAGGAAATGTCACTCTCATACTTATAATGAGTGGTAAATTGGTATATTTCTACAGTGTAATTGGGTGATATGTATCAAAACCCTTATAATAGGTACAGATATTTACTGATAAATTCTATTTCCAAAAATTATGCTAAAATAATTACAGTTTGTGAAAATTTTATAAAGATTTTTATTAAGGCAGCTCTTATAATAACATACAACTAAAAGACAATGTAGATGCCCAACAATTTTGGATTTCTTAATTTATAATAGAGTCATAAAACAGAATGATGAAAAGTCATTGAAATTATACTTTAAAAAAATATTATTTTATAATAATACCCATTGGGTGGAGAAAAAAAAATCATGACACATTCCTTGAGTGAAAATATAGTATTGTTTTGAACTTCCTTTTATTTTGTAAACTTTGACATTTGGCAGTTTCATAACTGGTAAGTTTTTCTAGCCACCCATTCTTTTTCCGATTGAAAAGGGGTGATTTCAGTAGGAATGAGATGTCCACCAAGGGATATATATTATTCATTTCATATTATGGAGGTTACAGTGTAGTATCTAATACAGTGTTTTAAAAATATTAGAGGGAAGGGGGGAGAGGAGTTCCACTTCATGATGATATTGGCCGTTTGTCCATTCATACCCAAATCAGCATCTGAGGTCATGGCCTGGTATCAAGTCAACCATCATCAATTCTTCAAACCCTGAGAAGGCTGGATTATCAGTCAAAACCTCACAGTCCACAAAATTTCATGCTATTACAGGGCAGGCTACAATCTCTCCCTGTCCTTTCACTTATTATTAATCCTTTCACTCTGTGCACAAATGAGATCACTAACAAAGTATAGAGTAAACAATCTGTCTTCAATTATTTATCTACCTATTTATCTATCTGTCATCTATCTATCTATCATCTATCTATCTATCTATCTATCTATCTATCTATCTATCTAATATCTATCTATCTATCTGATGGTTTTAATTTTGGAGGCTATCATTCATTACTTTCTTCATTGTCTCTGACTTAGGCCACAAGCTGAGAAAATGGGGGATAGATGTGTGTATATTCTAAAGTGGGTCGTAAACATATCAAGGCAGTATAATAAGCATTGTCCATCCCTACCTCATACAAGAGGATGTTACGGGCTTATTGGAGAAGAACGTTCTTTAATAGGATTTTGTGAGAGTAGTTTTCCATCACCTCAACTGTCAAGACAATTTGGTGGAGTGGGGGGGTCGGGTGGGCAGGGGGTAGGTGGGTTCAAGAGAATCTCTTGGAGGATGGGGAAAGCCATAAAAACAGAAGACAGCATCACTTAGATCTAGGTTAAATGCTTGTTGAGCTGTGGGAAATTTCAGGTCTGAATTATGCTGTTAACAGAAAGACATGTTTAAAAAGTTCTTTTTTTTTTTTTTTTTTTTAAAGATTTTACTTATTAGAGAGAGAGAGAGTCAGTGCACAAGCAGGGGGAGCGGCAGGCAGAGGGAGAAGCAGACTCCCCACTGAGCAAGGAGCCTGATGTGGGACTCGATCCCAGGACCCTGGGATCCCAGGAGCTGAAAGCAGACGCTTAACCAACTGAGACACCCAGGCATCCTGTAAAAAAAGTTCTTGAGAGGACTTGACATATGACAAGGGATGGACTGAAGTGGTCAGTAAGCAAAGCAGGAAGAAAGAAGGAGGTGAATGGAAAGGTTCTATGTATACTTTTATCATTTGGCTGGATGTGGATGAATGAGGGCCGATAAGCTAAAAAAAAAAAAACCAAAAAAAAACCTGAATAGTTGTGAGTCACATGAAAGACTCCACGTAAGAGGCCTGCTTGCCTGGATGAGGAGGACTGAGCAGAAAGAGGTGGCGGCTTTGGGAAAGTCCTGAAAAGCAACCATATAGTGCCCCTTGCAACAGGGAGCTACTGTGCAGTGAGCAGCAGCTTCCTTACCTCCTGGTCATAAATAACCTGCTAGAGCACCTTCCATGACAGAGGGTGTTTTATAGTCATGGAATACCCACCAGCTAAGTAAACAAGCCTGTAACTTCTTCCCTCTAATCTCTCCTCCCCCTTCTCTGACCCTAAGAAGAAAGAGGGAGAGGTGGAGAATGAAATACAGACCCAAATTACCTTCTACACTGGCCATTGAGCCACTGATCATTTCAAATGTGAAGGGCAGACAAATTTTTAATGTGGTTGTGAGATTAAAATTTTTATTTAGATGAGACTGAACTTCTGAACACCCTGAAAATGAAACTGTTGAAAGACTCTTCCAAGAGGTGAAGATTACTTAGTCTGTGGAGTTATCCCGACTCGTGTCTGCAGCAAGAAAAGGAGATCTAGTAAATCACCTTGAAGACATCTGTAAGAGAGAGAGAGAGAAAAATACCGTTTCTTGACTGCACCCTAATGAGTTCGGCCAACTCAGCCAAACTGCTTATACACGTGTTAAATATATGGGGCCATTCCCTTGCAAATATGCTTTACACAAATTACTTTGTTTTAAGAGTACGCCAAAACCTTCCAAATACATCTCGTATAGTAGAATGTAAAATAAGGTATTTCCTGTCAAATATAACTTTCAGGAACTTCAAGCACGTTAATCCATCAACAAATAGGTATCGTACATTCATTCATCTAAATATATATTGAGTACGGCAAATAGGCACTAGAACTATAAATATGGGCCTTGAAAGTGTTACATTTTTGTTTCATAATAAGCCTTAATGCTCTTAATACAAAAAAAAAAAAGAAAATATTTGAGAATTTTCCATTTTTAAACACTATGTTTGTTGTTTAGGCAGGTAAAGATGATTAAAGAGCTCTTGCTAACCTCACCATCAGAATAATTAGAATAATTTTTTATTCTACAGAAACTTTGATCACACATTCTCTCTACCACCGTTCCCTTCAATCCTGTGCATCCCTCTTTCAATAATAGGTTCAAATGTCTTAATAGTGGAAAGGGCAAAGGATCTAAAGCCAGAAGTCTGAGATCTGTGTCTTGGGTCTGCTCCTTACTCATCATACGAGCTACTCATTTAACATCTCTGAGTCCCATTTTACTTTTCACATGGACCTTCTTTAAAAGTTGTTGTGAATATAAAATAAGATTTTAAAAATAATTTATAGGCTATAATGTCCATGAATTAACATTTGAAAACTTTCAGAATTAAATCAGTCACTTCTCTATAATACCTTGCATCTAGGTGTATTTTAGCACTTTTTACTATTATGGTTTTTATATCTTTCTCCCCCACGAGGTAATGAATTCCTAAAAAGGAATACTTGTTCTCATTCATCTTTGTAGGCCAAGCCACAGCATGGCCCACAGTGGATGCAAGATTCACTAAGGAATACTTGAAATTAGGGGGATAAGGCTAAGACTAGTTCCATCATAGCCATATTAATTAGAAGCCTAAAATAAATGTAATATAATGTAAAATAACTTTTTACAATAATTTACAAGTTGTAGTGATGTAAAAGGAGTAAATCAGCTGGTTACAGGGATGTTTCAGATGCTTAGGAAAAATGAGTAAGCATGGAGCCAAAATTGTAATATATTTGATCTTTTAAATAAATTAGATTAAAGGTCTGTGTGAAAAAAAGAAAGATGAATTCCCCTCCTCCTCATATACCAAGAGACTGGACTTCTAATAGGGGATTGAATGACCGTAGCAGTTTAATTAATTTCTCTCTGATGGTCTCTTCATCTAAAATGGTGGTAAAACCTTCTTTGATCCATTTCATAGGATGTTGAAGATAAAAAGAAGTTATACAGATGAGAAGCTTGGAGTTTTGTTTTTGGGGGGTTTCTTGTTCTTTTTTTTTTTTTTTTTAGAAAGGCCTTCTAATTTCCAATTCTATGCTCTTTCCACATCTGTGACATTTGAGTTATTGTTTTAATTTGTGTTTCCTTGAGGGCACTGGCCCATGGGTGATCCTGACCGAGGAAATTTGTTTTCTGCACGGTTTCTCTTTGGTTTTGCTGAAGCTGCTGAGCTGGGCGCCAGTCCCATACCGCTGAGCATCTGTCTCAGTGCAGGAAGACCTGTGCTTCTCCTGGGGCCAGAGTTTGCCAGCTGTCTTTTCAATGAAGAATGGCTGGCCCTTTGGAAACCCCTCCTCCAGATGCTGTCCTTCCCACTCCCTCACACTGCCATCGTGGCTGCCATTGCCAGTGCCGAGGGCGACAGCTACCCCCCGTGGTGCTCCTGGACTAAGGACCCCAGGCAAGACTTATTCCCCTCCCTGTAGCAGGCTCACCCTCCTGCTTCTCCGGGTTGACTGAGGTCTTTGTCCTTACCTTTTTGGTCGTGCCGGTGAAAGAAGAGCAGGAATGCCCTCCAGGAGGTCATTGCTGCGCTGCTGCCAATTGCCTGATTTCTGTGTGTTTCCACTGCTTGTTAACATTGCTTGAGTCCTACCTAATCAATAATCAGGGAATTTCAAAAGGATTTTGACCCTTGACCTGGGTCTTGCTTATCATGTTCTGTTGATTTCCACCCCCTTGATCCTCCAAACTCAGTGGTGTTCCTGGGGTCTAGAATCATTCCCAGGACCTCCAGTGTGAAGGTCGGCTTTACAACTCAGCCTGGGTGTCCTTCTACACTTGCCTGGGGGCCAGTGGAGAGCCCACAACATTTCTGGCACGTCGGTGGCTCTTGGAACATATTCAAGTTTCCCTCTACTGTATTGTTTACAGGATTGGTGAGAAGTGCATGGCACACGATCAAGGGTTTGTCCTCAAGCCTCCCTCTCTTCCCCACAAACAAGTCTTGACATTTAAAAAACAGAAAACTCCTGCTTGAATTTCATTCCTTTTCAAAGTGTTGGGAAAGACTGCCCTTGATAGCATGCACTGCATTTGCCCACTAAGTACTTCAGAATCTGTCCAGATGCTCCACATGTCCTGTAATCAGCTAACTGAAACCTCTCTTGTGTTTGCAACACTGAAAACTCACCTGGACCCTTGCCATGCCCACACTTACAATAAACATGATCAACTTCTTTTGTTACAGTTTGTTCTCCTTCATACCAGTTTAAATAAGCCCTTCAAAACTGTATCACATGTTCTTTAATTTACTCAATACAGCAAGGCTACTTTCTTTCAATTTTTTGTTACTTTAAAGAATACATAAGAAAGGATTTTTTTTCTTTTAAATGTTACAAATACAAAGGAAGCTTCAAGAGCAGGGAAAGAATCTGGCTGCTTAACAAGAGTAGCTGTGGTCACAAATACAGAGATTCTACATAAGGGTGGGGGATTTTTTTTTTTTTTTTAAGTAGAAACAAGTCTTTTCTAATTTCTCTTGGCCTTCTCCTCTGGCAGTGCTTTTAGAAGAATTAATGAGATATGATCTGGAAATCACTTTGTGCTCTTTAGAGAAATGCTATGCAAATTTAAGGTAACGGTATGAGGAGTCATTATATTAAGAGGCAGGTCATTATTCGAAGGACTGGGAAACTTAACTCTAACTCATAGTGATTGGAATATTTGTGAAAATTTTGGAATGACTGATGTCCAATTCTAAATGAAATCATCATTGTTGTCAATATCCTTGGAAAACATCATCAGACAATAGTCCTTGCTCTGAGGTAAGTGTCTTATAAACCTAATCATAGTCATTTTCCCACAGGAGAAAATATAAAATAGTTTGCTTTAGGCACCAGTGAAACATTTCCATCGAGAGCTTTTAGTTTACTTTACAATTCACAGAGGTGTTTTACTACAATGCCCAGTCCACAACTCGCTTAACTAGCTTTTCAGTGTCATAAACCTAAGGTTATGCTGGGTTAATTTTCCTCTTTGTCCACCTGATCTGCCAGCCTTTTTTTTTTTTTTTCCTTAAAACTGACAGCAAGATGACTGATTACAGCCAACTACAAGGCCCCTTTTCAAATGCATGACCTTTTCTGGAATCAAGTTAAAAATTCAGAGGACATGAAGAAATCACTGTAAATTAATAAAGGAAAATAGTTCAACACCCACTGACCAGTTGAGCAAATCATCATCATTTTCACTTGCTCCTATATCATTTGCAATGGATATTCTTTCAATTACAGAGAAAATTAACTACCTCACAAGAACCAAATTAAGAAGTACAGTGCAATGATCTGGGAAGGCCTTTATGAATGGTATGGCAACCTGATGAGTGACAATTTCACATTTAATTACAATGGTCTATAATTTATAAGTCTCCCTCTCTTTCACATTACGCCACCTCGGTAGGGTTTCCAGCTGAGGAAGTTATATGCTGGGAGAAAGCTCTGCCTAAGGCAATTTTATCATATCTCTGTGACAAAGATATAGTCAAAGGCACTATAACAAGTGGCAGTGACTTTTACATTGCTCCGAGTAGACATGTGTCTTAGAGCAGATTTTTCAACTAGAGCGCCACGCCTGTGGTTTTGATTACATGCCCTTCCTCAGGATAGTCTTTAGGTCTGGCAAGTTAGGCACAAAGAACTAAGTGGAGAGTATCTCTTACCTTCTCCTCCACTTACACTGGACGGAATGATATCTTCCTTCAGGGTCAAACACATTATCCCCAGAACAAGTTTGAATTTTGGTGGAGTAGGGGGACCCGAGGACCCTGAGGGAGATTAGTTTTGAAAGGGATGGTTTGCAGGACCAGACAGGATCTGTGGGATTCCCTGGAAGAAAGGTAGTGCACTTGATAGGCACACGGTCTCTGTCTTGTGCTCCAGACTATTCAAATCATCATGAGGAATCTTAGGGAATCAAATGTCTCAAATCTTCTAGAGGAGTTTGAGTACTTCTTGGCATGTATTTTTAAAGTGTCCTTTAACAAAGAGCAGTAACACTGGGAAAGGGACACATGCAGATGTTTGTTAAAAGCGGCACAGCCTCTCTGCCTCCATCCCTCACACCATCTCGCTGTTTTTACTGTCCTCAACTCCATCAGAAGATTTTTCATTTTGGAAATAGAAAAGCACATCTCACCATGCAAGAAGTCATGTAGCACAGTAGGAACACCGTTTTAAAAATTAAACATGAATTTCTGTTTTAAAATATAATAACTTTTAATAGGCTATAACTCTAAATGTATATGTATAACATATAAGAAAAGATAAGGAAAGATAAGGAAAACCTCATTTTTGTACAGGTTACATAATTGCAAGGATTTTTTTCTTACAACAGAATCATCCTTCAAGAAGTTTAAGCCTTGCATTATCTATTCTGGGGGCTTTCATAGTGTCCACACTAAAAGGGTCAAGTACTATGAGTAACACAGGGTCTTGGTACATTGAGGAATTCATTTTAACTCACATACTTAGGCAGATAGGCTGAAAATTCTTCCCTGGAGGGCAGCCAGATGGCTTCCTAGGTATGAAGTCACTGTGCCAGTGTTCACCTAGCTCCCTGGTACTAACCACTCAACATATTTACTCATCTGTGTCAGGCACTAGGCATTCTACCTCACTCACCTCTCTGGCCACACTCATCTTTTCTTTGTTCCCCAAACAGACTTGTCTCTTTGCTGCCTGAAGCCTTTATATACTCTTTCTACTACCTGGTAACCTACAACTCTCCCCCCCACCCCTTCCTTTAATTAGAATTTCTCATCATTAAACTCACAACCTTGATGTTACTTCTTCAGGGAACCCTAAATCCTTGAGACCAGTAGAGGTGCTTCAGGTAAGATATTCATAGCATTATGTAGTTCTCCTTCATAACAATTATTTGAATTGGAATTATAGTGTAATTAGTTGTCCAGTATCTGTCTCCCTTCTTCCCTACTTTTCTCCATCTTCATGAGTTCATGATTAGTAGTGGCTGCCATCGAAAACCCAGGCCTTGCCCATCCCCTGTTTTACCACAGGCATATTTGGTGAATGAATGATTTCCATTACTAGAGATCTCTTCTTTTTAGAAATCTATTCTTCCCCCAAAAGAAAACAAACAAACAAAAAATTTGTTCTTCATATTAACTTCTTTCTCTTCAGTCGAAAAGTAACCTTTGACTCATTCAAAGAACTCGCTTTCCCAAAACAAGCTTCTAAATTTTTGAAGTTTTCATGCCCTCAGTATTTTCTCTTCATACTGAACATCATTCACTTATTCATGAGAAAAGGATTTATCGAACATCTGCTCAGACTCTGTATGCATTCCAGGACTTTTCCTCACTCCTCATATGGCAATATGGTTTCCAGACCCTCATCTCAATGCCAGTGTGGAGAGGTCTTCAGAACACAGTGTTTCTACCCCTTATCCTCCAGGTTGTGTTCCATTACTCCTGGTTTTTTTTTTTTTTTCTTCCCTTTCTTTACTCTGCACTTTATCTAGTTTCTGCAGTTAGAGAAACACACTCTTCAATACGCTTCTTGATCTATCTCAGTATTCCCCAAATTTGAGTCTGTCTCCCCAGTGGGTATCTGCTGTTTATTAGTGGGAAGATGGTGGTTCAATTGCAAGATTTATGTAAATTATGGATTTGAGATAGAGCATAAAACAAACATATTAATACTTAGAAATCTTTTCACATAAGTTTTGTTCCCAAAGGAAAGTGAAAACCATTGGAAGCTCTAATATAATATAATATAATATAATATAATATAATATAATATAATATAATAATATAATATTCAAGGTGTTTTCTTTCAAAATGAATATTATGAAGAAACTATCCTTTTTACCTAAGGAGAAAAAAGGTAAGAACTAGAATAGGGAAGCCATTCTACATATAACATGGACAAAATAAATAAAAAGCTTGAAAAATCAGTAAGAAAGGGCGCCTGGGTGGCTCAGTTGGTTAAGCGACTGCCTTCGGCTCAGGTCATGATCCTGGAGTCCCTGGATCGAGTCCCGCATCGGGCTCCCTGCTCGGCAGGGAGTCTGCTTCTCCCTCTGACCCTCCCCCCTCTCATGTGCTCTCTCTCTCAAATAAATAAATAAAAAAATCTTAAAAAAAAAAATCAGTAAGAAACGTGCAGAACCAACATAAAGAAAGCTTTCAATGGACTATAAAAGTAAAAAAAACAAACAAAAAAACAACAAACAGCCCAAACATAATGAATGAAACATATGATAACAAAGTAAAAGTCAAAATGATAAACTGGAAAAAGGTTTAAGTTGATTTCAAAATTTAAGAGTTGATTTTGGGCAAAACTGAGCTGAAACCTACTGTTGGTGTATCCATTAGTATAGCAAATAGCCTTTAGGAAGATTTAAAAATCTAAAACTTTGTGGAATTTGTTCTTCTGCAAATAATGTGCGCTTTTTGATTTTTTGGTCTTTGTGATCCTCTGCCCCAAGGGTTTCATCAAAACCATTGGTTTAAAAGTAAACTCTTTACTAGGGACAAGGTAACTTGGAGGATGGTTGCAGACTAGACATCTGCTCTGAATAGCAGGGCTGAAAGAGAAAACTTCTACCCTGCCCAATCTTCCGTCTTTTTTTTTTCCTTTCCTTTTTTTTTTTTTTTTTTGATCTTGGGACATCTTGGGGAGACTTTTAGAGAACAAAACAACAGCAAGTGCTTGTCTTAGGGGATGCTAAAGAGTTAGGACACAATGCAGTGTGCTACATGATTTATGTCCCTGTTCTGACTTGAAGCGCAGAGCATGCTAAGTGAGAAGTATTCATCAAGGTCAAATTTTTGAGGATCTCTGCATGAGTAATGAAGAGTAAGGCTATCCAGTATGGGAATGGTGGAGGGGTGGGGGGGATTTGGAAGAAGAAAAAAAGAAACAGTAAGAAGTCACAATGTCTTTAAGGGCCTACTCATTTTTTTTTTTTTTTTTTTTTTGATCATCTGAACACGGTAGGATGTAAACTACTTTATTTTTCTGAATTCTCCTTTCAATTTCATTTTAAGTACACTGTTCTTCCCCTGGTCTGGAATGGAATTTTGGATATGTCCCATAGCTTTCTGATCTATTGTACTTGAAGGCCTTTCTCAGTTCAGTAAATAAATTAAAATGTCAGTAATAAATTTTTTCCTCTTCATACTGCAGTCACCATTCTTTCACAGATTGGAAATGAGAAATCACTGCTGATTATATTACCTGTCCCAACTGGGTAATTTACCATTTACTTGTACAATGTGAGTGTCCTTAATTTCTGTTTTCTTTATTTATTTGTTTAGTATTCATTTTTTTTGAAAGAGGAGTACAGAGAAATTTATTATTTAAATATTGATTTTACAGCCACTTCACCCAAAGATGATGTTAACAGGTTCATGGGTTAGGCAAGGTATATGAAGGTGGTCTTCATGGAAAAAATCATGCAAATAATGATTAAGATCAACTCTTGGTTTAAAGATGTTCTCTGCTACCAGCAGGAGGAGTTTTGTGTGGGGGACTGGTGTTTGAGGCAGGACATGGTAAGACCACAGTCAGCCACAGCTCTGATAGAGGACAGGAAGGAGGAGTGAGTGAGCCCCAGTATCATGGGTAGAAACAGCAATGTAGAGAGGAGAAGAAGGACAATTTCAGAAGAGCTCAGAGCCGGAGAGTCCCTAAGGCTCACCCTCAGCATCTTCTCTTATCTATCGTCATCTTTGTTTTTATGAGTTGTGTTGTGTTGTGTTTGTTTGCTTTGAACTCATGTTGCAAAATCCCTAACTTTTTGCCTCTCAGCAAAAGATTCCTGCTGGGGAAGGATTGTCAGTACAGGCACCATGTACTCCTTGGACTTGGCCCACTTTCTGACCCAGAGGCAGTATCCTGTGGGACAACCCAGGTCAGCAAGATATGAGTGTGACCCAGCTAGAATCTACTGAAAACCCCTGACCCGCATACAGTGCTGGCCCCTGCTCCAGGAATAGTATCCACCTTACATTCTCTCCAGAAAGATATCAAATGTTAAATGAGCGTTTGTCAAACTTGTTTTAGCAGTAGAACCTTTTTTGGTTCTTACTCAGAACCCCCCTGTATGTGATGAGTTGGATGAAAGATTTTTGGGGTAGCTTTGGAGGGCAGCCTCTGCTGTTGGGCTAAACTGCTGAGCTCTTGTTTTGCTGAGGGAGAGATATGTTCAGCTGGAGGCAAAGCTGAATCACTCAGAACAATAGACAGGATTTTTATTTTAAGAGGTCTTTGGAATGCAGACAAGGAGCCAAGGGATAAGGCCCTTAGCAGGGGAGAGGAACTTGGGGGGGAAGTGAAGTCTTTGGGTCCTCAGCCCAAACTAGGGCAGAACATCATGACAGATCTTCATTTGTAAATATAAACAATTAAGAGAAACTCACTACTTATTCAAGAAATATCAACATTTGGAGCAAATGGTTCCCGCTGAAACAATAAATGTAGAAGGGAATTTTTTAAGGTCTCATTAGCATTTTCAATGAAATTGGAACATTAATAAAAAGGAGCCTGTAACAAAAATGTAAAACTGAAGAGGAGATAGTTCCTGAATACTAAAAAACTTCACAAAACCCTCAAAATATGATTTTTGAAATGAACAAATCTCAAGAGAGAAACAGAGTTTAAAAAAAAATGGTTAGAGTTGAACACATGACATTTTAAATTAGATGAAGAAATAGGGAGTTTCTTCAAGAAAGCAGGGGAAATTATAAAAGAGAAATAAATTACAAATGACATGAATATACATGAGATCTAATAATCTTAAAATAAAAGGTACAGATGGAAAAATGGTGGCAGAGTAGTTTTCAAAAAAATGAGAAATAATAAAACTTTCCCATTCTAAAGAATGACTTGGGTTTCCATACTCCAAAGACTTCTTCCTTTCAAAGATAACTGTATGTGCATGTTTATTTATTCATTAATTCACTTTTTCATGCACTAATTAGTTTAATCAACATATACTGAAAAATAATGTTTAAGGTCATTAGGCTTATAACATTTTAAAACATATAGCTCTTGCCTCAAAGAAACTGATGATGTGAGGATACCCCATAGCTATAAGTGTGAAATGTGCAGCTCAGAGGTGAACATCCAGCTCAATAAACATTCATTTCCTTCTATATTTTTTACCATACCACATATGATCTTTTCTTTATATTAAAGATATGAAAAGTTTATTTTGTCCTTTGTGATTTTTGAGAGCTAGTTTTTATGTAATCAATGTTTATCTGCAATGTGCAGTAAGATCATACCTTATTTCACAGTAAGCGATTTTATACCATTTTCTTTCTTTGACATATGAACATACTTCTATTTGAAATACATTTACATGGAAAAATATTTTTTTCTTTTTTATTAATTAAGAATTAAATATCTGTCCTCAATGTTCATGATATTTTAGAATAATTTTATTTAAATTATATGGGAGCTAGAATTGCAAGAATAGCAGTTCAGGTGTGTGTGTGTGTGTGTGTGTGTGTGTATTACTCCATTACTTCTTCCTAAAATTACTTGATGCATCCATCTGTTTTCTCATGATACCCTTTTCCTTAGTAAAGTTCCCAGTGCTTAGTAATTAATGTGGGCAGATCTCAACTATTAATGCTGATTGCCTGACTTGATGATACGCCTATATGTCTGACCTATGCTAATCAACATTGTGCAGGGGACAATTCATTTAGAGGTATGCATTTTCATATGTCATTATCAATGCCCTTCAGTAGTGAATTTTTCTCTGAAAATTTTCAGTTAAACCCTTTTTGCCGTTTAGTTAGTATTTCAGAAATTTGTACAAGATGTCAAAAATGAAGAGAAAACAAATAACTGAGTCACTGAGACCTAGGCAATACCTCTACCTGGTACAAGTTTGTACTGTAAAATTGACATTGTATACATATAAACTTTTTAATATACTTTTGAAAATTGGATATCCATGTATGAATAGCAATTTAAAATATCTTTAGAAGTGCCTCCAAACTGATAAGTATACACCTTAATTGCCAAACATATATTTTATTTATTTATTTTTAAAGATTTTATTTATTTATTTGACAAAGAGAGACAACGAGGGAGGGAACACAAGTAGGGGAAGTGGGAGGGGAAGAAGCAGGCTCCCCGCTGAGCAAGGAGCCTGATGCGGGACTCCATCCCAGGACCCTGGGATCATGACCTGAGCTGAAGGCAGATGCCTAACTGACGGAGCCGCCCAGGCATCCTCAAACACATATTTTAATTACCGAAAGTGTTCTCATTCTATTTTATGATTTTCTAAAACCTATGGGTAGAAGTTTTTGCTTATGACAATATAGATTCTCTTAAGGAGGTGACTATCCCAGATTGGTGCAGAATTATAAGCAATATTATATACATGTGAAGTACTGCATATTTTAAGTAGTGTAACTGAAGGAAAAGTTGGGATTTTCCAGAATATGGTGACAGCTGTCAAATGGAACTAATATGTATTAGTGATGTCCTTCTGAGAAGAGGACTTGATGATTAAGGCTGAAGGTGGGAGGAGGATGTCGATAGGTACAGAAATAGAGCTTCTTAGCTAATCTTGAACACTGAGTGTAAAAGGTAGTGAAGTAAATTCTAATAATTTTAACTTATACTGATAAATAGGTTAGCCATAATTATAATAATTTAGAATTTGTCATATATTAATAGTCATTTAGGAAAGAGATGGAAATGAATGGCTGAATTTGTAAGTGGGAGAAACATGACCATACCATTAATCTGTCAAAATAAAATTCTGACAGAACTACTTATCAAAGAAGATAAAATAATGTTGAGGTTAAGTGTATGAATTTCAAGGTAAAATGACTGGGTTTCAAATCCTGACTCCTCCACACAGAATTGCAATCTTTGGAACATTATTTACCTCTCTTTCAACCTCTATTTTCTCACAGGTAAAATTGACATACTGAAAGGATCTATCCCAAATGACTATAAGAATTGAAAAATAATATTTTGAGGTTTTTGAATGTGTACTTGGCACATATGTCTACATAAAATTTTGTTACAGGAAAAAAATGTCTCTAAAGAAATAAGGTGGGGACATCCACCAAACTAAACTATCCTAGGAAGAGCATGATAAGACATAAAGTCTAAAATGAACCATAACTCATACTATTAATTTCACAAAGTCAAGATGCTTAGGTAGGCTGTGGAAAATAGTGCTAAGAAGTATTATCTTTGCAACCAGACTAATTTGGGATTAAATTTAACCTCTCATTCTTTAATATTTGTGAAACTATGGGAAAATTACATATTCATTTTAATCTTCCACTTCTTCATCTGCAAAATAAGTATGATATTTTTGTAAGGCTGTTGTATAAACAGATACTTTATGTAACATATTTTAGTGTTTGGTATATTCTCTTTAAGCTTTCAACAATTATTCTTGAGAAATGACTGTCTAGGATGTTTTGAACCCACCTTACCACATTCAATAATTGAAAAATCTGGATGAAATATATTATTAAAAATCTATTTGATGATATTGTGAAGCTACTAGTGTTAATGAAAAATTATTCTAATACTTGCTAAAAAAGGTAAAGAAGACTTTTTTCAAGACTATAATAATAGGGGTTAAGACCATTGCAATAAGGAAGAGAGATTGAACTCAATTCTGAACACAAGACAAGTGGGGACTTATAGTCAACAGAGCAGACTGGGGGTCAATGGAAAAAAAAAATTAAGACATTATGGGTAGGGAGATTCTTGCCAAACAGGCCCAACAGGATTCTTGCTAAAAGCAGGCTAAGGACTTATACATTGCAGGTAGGGAATGAAGAATTTAATCAGACATCAAATATGATCAGACATCAAGGGTAGGGGATTGACTTAGAAGGATTCTTTGCTAAGACTGGCTTAGTCAGGCTGAGAAAGGATGGCCTCGTTGAAAAGAAGGTTCAGAGGAGCTTGTTTAAAGTTTGGTAAAGGAGTGTGTCATGAGGCAATAGGAATCTGTTCAGGAAAGATGCAGAAGAGGAAAAAAGCCAAGAGAAATAGGCCTACCATTTAGTGCCATGTCTCTGTTGAAAGCATGGCCAATAAAATAAAAGTTGGGGTGACAGGGTGAAATGTTGAACAGAGACTCCAGCAGACTCATGGGAATGGTTTGACAAGAACTGAAGTTCAAGGTTCTCCAATTTCAATTTCAAGGATGAAGGAACCTTGCAAATATTTCAGATTTTTCTTGGGACCTCTTGGAATGATCTGTTTAGGAGTAAGTATAAACTGGAGTAGACCATCCTCTACCGGAATTGATGTTTAGTCTTTAAACACATCAATTTCTTATTGGAGTTGGGGATATGTCCCTATTTTTTAAGCAGAAATAAGTCCTCTCTTTGAAAGGTAAAATCAAAGACTTCCAGTTTCATATCGAACATGCAAAGAGCTTATAGGGAAAACTGCCATACTGAAATCTGGAGAGATAGGAGAATACAAAGAATCACAGCCAAGATCTGCTTTGTAAGATCTGGAGGAGAAGTATCAGGATCCATACATTGGTGGGAACACTTAAATGGTAACTTTGATGGATTGCTGGAGTGTAGGGTAGATAAACACGAGAGTGGGAAACTACCAGGGGGAATCTTAGAGTTAGGGGTGTCCAGTATTTTCATAGATTTTACTTCCAGGAACCCCACAAAATTCTCTTGGTGAGGAGCTAAGAAAAAATCTCCTGGAGGCTATAGCGGGAGGATGGGAAATGTAACCATTTTTAGTTAGACTGTTCTCTATAACAGAAGCCTAGGATCTGGGGGAAAAAACTTTTATCAGGCCTTATCTCAACTAAATGGGAGGGCATTTATCATTTTCTAGCCATCTCTGGTTTTCTTTATCATATAAATGGCCAGGTGGAGCATAAAACACTTGTCAAGGCCCTGGGACACAAGGACACTAAAAGACTGAGATATAATCTTAAGATTAGAAAATGCTTCTCCTCCCCCACACTTTATCACCACATTAACAGGGGATTAAAGCTGAAAGAGCTGCAGAAGTGTAGGCTTCATTTAAGGAATAAGGAAATAAAAAGACAAAACAAGGACACTGGGACATATGAAAAATGATAAAGTCTTGGGTGCCTTGAGCTAGAGTTGACATAAACGAAGCTCAGCTCACAGTCAGATTAACATAACATCTCACAGTAAAGGACTTTTGCCTAAATTCCTATGACCTGATATATCATAGCCAGATTTGAACAGAAAATTACAAGGAATTCTAAGAAATAAGAAAAAAACACGGTCTGAAGAGGCAAATAAGCATCAGAACCAAACTCAGAGGGACTCCCGGGTGGCTCAGTTAGTTAAGTGTCTGCCTTCGGCTCAGGTCATGATCTCAGGGTCTTGGGATCAAGTCCCACGTTGGGCTCTTCGCTCATGCAGAGCCTCTTGCTCGTGCTCTCCCTCTCCCTTTCTTTCTCTCTGACAAACAAATAAATAAAATCTTAAAAAAAAAAAAAAAAAGAAAGAACCAAACTCGGATATGACACAGATGTTGGAATTATCAGACAGGGAATTTAAAATAACATTAATATGTTAAAGACTATGTTAATGTTAATGAATTAACCTTAATAAACATGTTAAGGTTATATATGTTAAGGGAAAAGCAGATGACATGCATGGGGAGATGGATAATGTAAACAGAGAGGTGGAAGCTCTAAGAAAGGATCACAGTGAATTCTAGAAATAAAAAAAAATAGTGTGACAGAAATGAAGGATGCCTGTGATGGGTTCATCAGCAGCCTGAGCACAGCAGAGGAAAGAATCAATCAGCTTGGAAACCTGTTGGTAGAAACTTCCCAAAATGAGATGCAAAATAAATAAATTTTTTTAAAAAAAGGAGAAGGGGGTTAGAACTTCACCAAATCTTTTCTGGGGGACACAATTCAACCCATAACACTGGGTTATAAAGTACTTACATTGCACATGAGGTGGTATGGTGACACTTGAAAATAGATCTAGACTACTTGTAAATGTGTATTGCAAATTCTAAGACAACTACTAAAAATATTGTGAAAAGTATAATTGAATAGCTAAAAGAGGAGAGAAACTAATCATATAAAATGCTCATCTAAAACCAGGAAGGGAGAAAGAAGAGAAGAAAACAAGAAAAAAAAAAGATTAAGAACAATAAATAGAAAGCAGTTGCAGACATAATAGATACCAAACCAATTATATCAATGATCACATTGTATGTAAATGATCTAAAAACACCAATTAAAAGGTAAAGATTGTCAGAATCAGGGAAAAAAATAAAACAGGACCCAACTATATGCTATCTACAAGAAAGTACTTTAAATATGAAAAATCAAATAAATGAAAAGATACACTATGTTAACATTAATTGAAAGAAAGCTGGAGTAGTTATATTAATTACAGACAAAGCAGACTTTGTTTAAAGAAAAATTATCCGTGATAATAGGGACTTTAGGTAATGATAAAATGGTCAATTTCCCAAGAAGACATAAAAATCTTTGATGTGTATGTCCTTAACAATACAGTGACAAAATATGTGAGGCAAAAACTGATAGAATTACAAGGAGAAAGAGACAAACCATATTATATATAGAGACTTCAACACTTCTCTATCAGTAATTGCTAGATCAAGCAGGCAGAAAATCAGTAAGGATACAGTTTACCTGAACAGCACTATCAATCAACTTGATCTAATTAACATTTATAGACTGTTCCATCCAACAGAATACACATTCTTCTCAGGATCACATGGGGCATTCAACAAGGTAGATCGCATTCTGGTCCATAAAATCATAGTAAATCAGAAAGTATAGAAATCATACATGTATGGTCTCAGAGCACAATGGAATTAAATTAGAAATTAATAACAGAAACATAGCTGAAAAATACCCAAATATTTCGAGACTAACACATTTATGTATAACACTTTGGTCAAAGAAGTCTTCACAGAAATTAAAAAGTATTTCGACTAAATGAAAATAATTTATCAAAATTTGTAGAATGTAGTAATTGATGCCTGGAGGGATATTTATAGCATTAAATGAAAATATTAGAAGAGAGGAAAAATCTAAATTCAATAACCTAAACTATCTTTGGAAAACAAAGAACAGGAAGAAATGTAAAGATAAAGCAAGAAGGAGAAAAGAAAAAAAAAAAGAACAGAAATCAATGCAATTGAAATCAGGAAAGTAATAGAGAAAAGCAACAAAACCACAAGCTGTTTCTTTGAAGAGATTGATAAAACTGATAAATTTCTAGGCACTTTAGCAAAGAAAAAAAGAAAGAAGACACACATTACCAACATCAGACATGAAAGAAGGGTCATGTCCTACGGGCATGACAAGGATAATAAAGGCATACTATGAACAACAATTCTATACCAACATTTGTAGTAACTTAGACGAAAAGGACCAATTCTTTGAAAGACACAAATGCACAGTTCTCACAAGAAGAAATAGCTGATCTGAATAGGCTTGTATGTACTGAAGAAATTCAATCAATAATTCATAATCTTCCAAAAATGAAAGCACTAGGCCCAGGCTTCACTGGTAAATTCTACCACACATTTAAAGATGAAATAACAAGTCCATAAAATGTATTTCAAGCACTAGATGCAGAAAGAACACTTCCTGACTCATTCAATGTGACCAGCATTACCCACCTATCAAAATGTAGACGCGGCTGGCTTTAGGTAAGGAAAAGGGGACCTCAGTTCTTTAATCACAGTGAATTCAATTCTGCCAACAACCTGATTGAGCCTGGGAGTGGATTCTTCCCCCAGAGTCTCCATATAAGAGTCAATTTGTCCAAGACCTTGATTTTGATCTTGTGAGATCCTAAGCAGAGGACCTAGCTGAAGTCCCCGGATTTCTGACCTACATAACTGTGAATTAGTTCTGAGAGACTGAATTTGTCATATTTGTTATGTATCAGTAGAAAACAAATAACATCCAGTCTGATAAACTGTGCTTCCCTCAAAGAAGCAAACATAAACCCTAGAGCATATATCAAAATTAAATGTGAGTTTTGGTTTTGACATTAGGACCCAGACAAAAATGTCCATTATTATCATTTCTAATTAATATTTTCTGCTGGAGGTCCATGCCAGTTCAGTAAGGCAAGATAAATAGGTAAATGAGTGGAAGAAGAATAAAGTGTCATTTTTCGAAGACTAAATGATTTTGAATGTAGAATCAACCATTAAAATTAATAGACGTACTTAGCATACTTGCTGCATTCAAGGTCATTATACAAAAATTAACTGTATTTCTACATACTTGCACAAACAACCACAAAATGAGTAAAGATATACCATTTACAATAGTTTCTCAGTCATCAAAAATATACTCTATTTAGGTGGAAATCTACTCATATAAACTGTCCGTTCTCTCAAAGACCGACATTTAGGATGTTGCGGAATTTTTCCAAAGGTTACAATTGCACACTCTTGGCACCCTCAGTCACCTAGGTCTTACCTGAGACATCTTTCTCGAATATTTAAAACCTTTAAATTTCCATTTCACATTCGAGCTCTGTGTTTCTGGCATTTTTTAACCTGTGAACAGTGACTGCCGCCAACACCTCTTGTGGATTGTTTAAGCTTTTGTTTCTCAAGTCTGGCCTTGATATAGCATCACTGGGGGGACTGTGCAAACATACCCTACCCTCTGGCTTTGGGCCCAGGCATGGATATGTTTGAAAAACTTTCCGTGGGTCTCTAAGGTACCACTAGGGTTGAGAATTGCTTGCCTAGGCCTATAAAACCCTTCTCAACTATCACTGCACATTAGAATCACCTGGAGAGCTTTTCAAACATACTGATGACTAAGTCCTACCCCAGATTAATTAAATTGCAATCTCCGGGGTGTGTCTGTGATAGCACTGGTTTTAGAAGCTATCCAGGTGATTCCCGTGTGCTGTCAGGGTACAGATCTATTCATAAACTCTCCCTTTTAGGGAAGTATTTTCACTCATCATCATGTTTGTTTCAGTTGGAGAATCATCCTTTCCATGTCCTCACCTGAGGCCGTTGATGTTCTCAGAAACTAGCAGAGACCCACACCATTTGCTATTTGTTCCTCAAGACACTGGCTTTCCACAGATTTTGAACATCCTATGTATTGATTATCATTTCTTCTATTTCTTTTCCTGAAGTGGTGGGATCTATTTTTCCATTTAACTGTACTCTTTCTATATAACTTTCAAAAAGATACAGTAGCTTCGAACATCTTAAACCTTCTAATACAGTTCTCTAAATTTTGCTTTGTATTCTTGTTTAGTGAGAAAAGGGATGTCATGAAGTTTTGAGTTTGATAAAAGCATCTATGATTTAATTAAATCTTGTACTTCTTCTTTTGGAATTGGATAATTCCACACAGGGGATATGCTGCCAGCAGAAACATTTAACCCAGGGCTAGATGGAATCTGTCCTCGCCTTCCCTGGCTCCCCTGCTGTCCTATGTCTCACCTTTCCTATACCATGCCTTAAGGTCTTAATTCCAGAGACAATTAAGGTAAAATACATACCTGTATTCTTACTTTACTATGGTTGTATTACTCTGAAACAAAAATAATAATTCGTTGTTGTTTTTCTTCCCCACTGATCTTCCTATTTAAAATCTTTCCAGGGTTTCTGCAACCACTTTGTAGAGACAAATTTGTATGAAGTAGTCCCCCAACTGCTCTTATTCTAAATTCTTTTTGTGTCTGAGGCTACCTATGAATACTTTCTTAGATCCTGGCACACTCTGGAGGATTATTTCTGATTTAGATTCTCTTCTGTTGGATACTTCTTGTTCCCTATCAATTTTACTAATTTAAGAGCAGTGAAACACCCCTCCTCATTTGGATATCTTATTTTAAGAGAAGCTACACTGAATGTATCTTTTCTTTTTCCATTTGTCTCTCTTGGCCTTCAAGATATAAATTTTCTCTTCATAACTATCTAGTTTTTATCCTAGTTAGTAAACCTTCCTTCTAAGGAAATTTCCCTCCCTACCTTGAGCTGAATAACTCTGTCTTCCTTTATTTAGTTTCATCCCTCTACCACTTGGTCTGAAAGCAAAACTGAGCTGGATTTTACTATTAAAAAAATATAGTTTATCTTTTAGACAAGTTCACAGCAACATTGAACATAAGGTACACAGGCTTCCTATATGTCCCCTGTTCCCACACATAGATAGCCTCCCACATTATCAACACCTCTACCAGAGTAGGTACATTTGTTACAACTGATGGACCTACCTTGACACATGGTTATCTCCTACAGTCCATAGTTTACATTAGGATTTGCTCTTGGTCATTTACATTCTATGGATTTGGACAACTTTATAAAGACATGTATCCACGGGGTGCTTGGGTGGCTCAGTCGGTTAAGCATCTGCCTTTGGCTCAGGTCGTGATCCCAGGGTCCTGGGATCGAGCCCCACATTGGGCTCTCTGCTCAGCTGGGAGCCTGCTTCTCCCTCTCCCTCTACCTGCTCCTCCCCTTGCTTGTGCTCTCTCTCTCTTTCTCTCTGTCAGATAAATAAATAAAATCTTAAAAAAAAAGACATGTATCCACACCATTATAGTATCATACAGAGTAGTTTCATTGCCCTAATAATCCTCTGTGCTCTGCCTATTCATCTAGCCTTCCCTACTAGCCTCTGACAAATATTGATATTTTTTACCATCTCTATAGTTTTACCTTTTCCAAAATGTCTTATAGCCGGAATCATACAGTATGTACCTTTTCAGATTGGTTGCTTTCACTTAGTAATATGCATTTAATTTTCTTCCAGGTCTTCCCATGCTTGATAGCTCTTTTCTTTTTAGTGTTGAATAATATTCCATTGTCTGGATGTAACACAGTTTATCCATTTGCCTACTGAAGGGCATCTTAGTTGCTTCCAGCTTTTGGCAATTGTGAATAAAGCTATAAACATCCATGTGCAGGTTATTTTTTGGACATATGTTTTCAATTATCTTGAGTAAATACTAAGGAATGTGATTGTTGGATCTTATTGTAAGGGCATATAGAGTGGTTTTGTAGGAAACTGCCAAAGTGTCTTCCAAAGTGGCTCTACTGTTCTGTATTCCCACCAGCAATACATGAGTGTCCTTGTTGCCCCACATCCTCACCAGAATTTGTTGTTGTCAGCATTCTGGATTTTGGCCATTCTGACAAGTTTATAGTTATATTTCATTGCACATTTTCAATACTGTCTACTGTTTTTTTATTACATGTGTAAATTTGACTTCTCAGTGTTTCAAGAACAGGCTTTTGAATTGCCTTTTTTGTCTTTGTATCTGCAATAATTTAAATGAGTTGATTTTCTGCCCCAAGAAGAAAAGATAACATTTTTCTATTTCTAATATAGTCTCCTTCTATTTGTGTTGACTTATACAATCTATTGCTATGAGAGAATCAACTAGAATCTGTAGTTAGAGCATATGTAATTTAGTCATCCTGAGCCAAGTTTGGAACAGGTAGAGCAGACAATCTTAAAAAGATCATAAAAAGTCATCTTCCTCAGCTTTCTCCTTTGGAACTTAATACAGTTTAGAATGTAGAAAGAAAAATAACATGATTGGGGCCAGTAATATCAGGCTGAAAGCTTGGGAAAAAAACAGAAAATTTGTGTGTGGCCATCTAATTTCTAAGAGGTCTATATAAGAAAGGACCCTTTCCTTAATTCAATTTTTGCCCCTATGTGCTCAGTGAATGCTGAGCCAACATAGATCAAGGGGAAGCTACAGAAACTCCTCATTAGAGCCTGCATAATCTAAAGCTTGAGGTTTTGCTGATTGTGACTGGTCTGCCTTTGTAAGACTAGTGAAGACTGCTATGGTTGAATTTATCTTGTTGATGCCCTTTAGATCTCTTGGAATTTGCTAAGGCCCAGCACACTTGAATAAGGCTAACTGGCTCATTTGAACCATCCACTAGCCAGTAGAGCAAGCTAGTTTTATCAGTGAAAAAAGTCCCAGAACACCTAGGACTTAAAGTGATATTTCTAGGATACAGAAGTTAGTACTAAACTATGACAGTCGGTGGGCCAAGTCAGGATTTTCCAATTAAAAAAAAAAAAAAATCATGGGTGAGGTAGTACTTAACAATCTTCCTAGTTAGCAGTTAGTAGCCAACTCAAAAACCATTCATACAGGACAATTTAAACTGATGAAATCTACCTAGTTTCAACTAGAATTTAGGTGTTATTATGTTTCCCAAACTCCACTTTTTTACCGAATCTCAGTTTGAAACTCAGTGTAATAGATCCCTTCATTTTCCTGATATAAAATCACCTCCATACTCCTTACTCCCTGCTTCTTGTGGGAACAAACCTTCCCTTTTAGAATATAAGGCACAAAGGAAGAAAGAATGCATGCTGTCTGATGTCTAAGAGGAAGAGGACAAAGTGACTGAGCTAGACATGTCCATGACCTTTCCCAAACTCACTTCTTCCCCAAAGAAGGAGTGAGGAAGGAAAGAGTGATCTGGCATTTTACCATAATAATGGAACCTCCTTCACGGAGAGGACAGGCAGGAATAGGGAAGGAGCATTCATTTGTTCTCTGCATTATCCTCCCCCTGCCAAAAGAAAACAAAACATGGTAAGACAGAAAGGACACCGTAGAAGTTTCCTAGGAGTCTTGCTTCACATGCTTAGTGATTGAATTGGCAGATTGAACAGTTTTCTACTAAGACGTTTTGACCAAAAAAGAAAACTAAATTGAACATAAGCAAGTAAATAAATCTGAGGCTAGTTCATATCTGGGAGAACCTGTGTCTCTGAAAATTATAAGCTACTTTTTGTACTAAGTTGAAGGATGCTTCTCCCCGGATTAGAAAGCTCAGTTAATACCTGGGAGAACTGGGTGGGCCTAACAAGAAGGAACATGGTTTCCAGGTTAGGATTGTATGGGGGAGAAAAAAATAATAGACAATCTCAGGAAAATTTTATGTAATTCTTTTAAGTGTATGACAACCAGAGAACTTTGTCCACAGACGGGGGTTTTTTTTTTTTCAGGGACTGTGTGTGTGTTTGTTCTTGTTGCTCAGTTGCCTCCATTTTCTTCCTGATTCACCAACATTTGAGAAAACCGTACTGTCTTTCTTGTGTGGGTGCTGCAGAGACCAGTCTTTCCATATTATCTGTTTATATTTATCTCTTGTACTCAGTATGCACCTGAATTTTGTTGAGGTTTTATTGCTTTATAGAGATATACATTTTTAAAAGATTTTATTGGGGCGCCTGGGTGGCTCAGTCATTAAGCGTCTGCCTTCAGCTCAGGTCATGATCCCGGGATCCTGGGATCGAGCCCCGCATCGGGCTCTCTGCTAGGCGGGAAGCCTGCTTCTCCCTTTCCCACTCCCCCTGCTTGTGTTCCCTCTCTCGCTGTCTCTCTCTCTCTGTCAAATAAATAAATAAAATCTTTAAAAAAAAAAAAAAAAAAGATTTTATTTATTTATTTTAGAAAGAGAGAGGGAGAGAAATAGATTGAGAGAGAGCACGAGCAAGGGGAGGAGCTGAGGGACAGGGACAAACAGACTCTGTGCAGAGCGTGGAGCCCCACATGGGGCTCAATCCTATAACCCTGAGATTATGACCTGACCGGAAATCAAGAGTTGGATGCAAAACACTGAGCCACCCAGGTGCCCCCTGCTGCTTTATATTTTATTCAGTTTAAACAGGAAAGAAAAATGAGGACTTGTCCAAGAGGACTCAATAAGCTGAAAAGAGATGATTAAGTATTAATTGTTTGACTGGGTTTCCACTGAAGTAGAGCAATGGAAAAGAAAGCTTGAATACAAAGGCATGAGAAAAGATATTCATGGCAAATATAAACAAAATGTAAGCAAAATGACACTACAAATATAAGACATAACAGAATTCAAGGACAACATCATTAAACAGGACAGAGCTTTTTATTATATAATGATAAAAAGTGCAAGGTGAGAATAATCTGTAATTAAAAAACTTTATGCACCAATCAACATACCACACAAGTCTATAAACTCCTAAGAATACAGAAGAGATTGTATAAGACTTTTAATATATAGTGGGTTATAGTAATATAATGTCTCTTTCTGAATTTGACATATCAAATTGATAAAAAGAGGTAGGTTAATAATTGATAATTTTTTTAATAGATATACATAGATGTTTATATTCTAGAAAGAGGAGTTGCTTTTGTTTTGGGGATATTTAATAAAATTGTATCATATTTGCCAGAAACAATCTTATAAACCAAAAGAGATTTTGTGAAATTCTATATTTGGAATAAAATGGATTTTTTTTCATAAAATAAACACAAATTGATACAAGAAAAGGAAGAAGCTATGAGCGAATAATAACCATGGAAAGGAAAAATAAAAAGAAACAGGACTTTAAAGCTAAATTCTATTTAAATCTTAAAAACAATATTCCATATGTTATTTAACTAGTCCAGGTTATAGAAAAATACGGAAAACACCCTAATTCATGTTAAAATCCGTAGACAACCTTAATACCAAAGTCTGATAGATACAGTGCAACACTCTTAAGAGAGATAGAGAAAATACCCTTTATAAAATAAGGGCAAAGCAAAGTAAGAAATGTATTAAGAAAACTAACACACATTGAACAAGTATGAAATAACACACATTGAACAAGTATGAAATTGCAAGAATGGTTCACCACTATGGAGACTATCAGAATAACTTATAATATCAGTGTGTCAAAGAAGAAAAAAATATATGATTGGATCAATAGATGCTCAGAAGACATTGATGAAATTCAACAACCTTTTCTAACTGAAGCTCTACATAAAGTAGGAAAAGAAGAAGAGTACTTAAAATAAAGATTTTCTAACAAAAATCAAGAACAAATACAGTAAATTGTAAAATGCTAAAACTTCTCTTAAAATTAGGAATGAGAGAGAAACACCCTTATGACTAATATTATTTAGCATTATAGGGGAGGTCCTATTTAATAAGATAATATAAACATTAAATAAATTGGATAAATATTGGATTGACAATATTATTTTGGCTCCAGATTGTATAATTACCCGAAAGAGGCTCTATTAAAATATTTTAGAATTAGAAAAACTATAATGTGTCCTTTATAAAAATGTGTATACACAAAGATCTGTAGCTCTTTTCTATATTGTTAATCAACTGGGAATGGAAACATAAAAAACATCCATTCACAATAGTTTTTAAAAGTATTTGAATTAAGTTAACTAAAAAACATAGACATTATAAATTCTCATAACAGTAAATAAATAAAATTTCCACAATAGAGCAATGTAACGTATTTCTAGAAAAGTGAAGTCTTAAAGCTGTGAAACCTTTATAAAGTGACATATGGTTTATGCCAACCCAGGCAGTACCCTGGCGTGCTGACAATACTGACTCCAGCTTTGGCCCTCCATCTTGTTCATCTTTACCCAGTGACCTTTCTTGGGGCTATGTTCCAGATCCCCTGGAGATTAATATATGTACCTTAAAATTCCCTGCTAAGACTGGGATCGGGAAAGGCATTTTGACCCCCTATGAATCTGTTAGAGATAACCTAGTTTTTCCCCTTCCTAATAAACAGGTGGTGCCACAAGGTTAGATCGAATTAAAGGTGGATGCAAGCCCCTTGAGGTGCATGCACACCTTTTGATCTCACTACAATCCCCTTCTGTGGGTCCCCTCATTCTATAAAACCTGTGAACTAAGGTCCATAAAACTTGTGGACTAAGGTTCAGGTTTTGTGGAGATTAACTAGGCAGCTGCCATGGATAATTCTCTGCCTGATCCCCCTATCACTAAGTTACCCTGAAGAAAACTCTGTAAACTGTATGGAGTGGCCTGCTTCATTTTCTGGTCTCAAAAGTGTCTTCTCAGGTTGAAGAATACTATCTCTCCTCCACCTTCTAACAGTGTATCTAGTCTGCCACAATATCCAAGAACAGTTTGAAAAGGTATAGTGACGACTGTTTACAAAATACTGTAATTTGCCATATAGCTGCTCCGTTACACATAGTATATTATATAGGAACAAGATAGCTTCCATTAGTAGATCCAACACTCCATGGGAACTTAGGAACTCATTTTAATTTGGTGGGAGTGAATGATTTCTGGTTACAACAGTGTCAGATTTTGTGTTTGCGCTGGAGACAAAGGAAGAATACTTAAGATATAACCAGGGAATATTTACAAGACATGGTTTTGCTCAAAACCTATCTCTATTTATGAGAAATAGAAAAAACAGGGGCACCTGGGCGGCTCAGTCAGTTAAGCGTCTGCCTTCGGCTCAGGTCATGATCCTGGGGTCCTGGGATCGAGCCCTGCATCGGGCTCCCTGCTCAGTGGGAAGCCTGCTTCTCCCGCTCCCACTCCCCCTGCTTGTGTTCCCTCTCTCCCTGTGTCTCTCTCTGTCAAATAACTAAATAAAAATCCTAAAAAAAAAGGATTTAATCTTTTTTAATCTTTAAATCTTTATCTAAATATTTTATCTTTAAAAAATCTTTAAAAAAGATAAAATCTTTAAAAAAAATTGAAAAAACATAATGGAGTAATAAGGATGAAACTAGATAGGACTCTGGTTCAGGCTCAGAAGTCAGCAAAGTGGCTAGGGGTTCTGTTGTACAGGGCATGAAATCAAAACTCCCCACTGAACATGGGAACTAGAACTGGGCTTCCTGCTTGAAACTTACACCTGAAACACAGGCCAAAAAAGTTGGATCTAATGTTGATGTGAATTTGCACACTATAAATGCTAGAGGACACACACAGTTCCTGGTTTGGAGGTAGAGCATCTCAAGTGAAAATAATGAGTAGATCTGTGGTCTCTCCAATATCAAGACAGGAAAAAACTGATGGATTGGAGGTCTGAGAAGAGTTAGTGGAGGCAAATGGCTAAATTAACTTTGTCAAACAAACTCCCAAAATGCATGAATAAAATAACAATGATTTTGAAATATTTGTTTAGGCAGTGAAAGGCAGAATATCATTTGTAGAGAATGATAAAACATTATGAAAGCGATGGCCAACCAACCAAAAACTCAGAAAGAACTAACTATTGTTAGATATGAAAAGAGAATATTTTAGAATTCCTGAAAGTTAAAAATATAGTTTTTAAAGAATAAAAAAACTCCATTAAATGAGATAGGCTCAAGTTTGGACATAGTTGATAAGAAAATTATTTAATAACTGTCCTGGTGTAAGTGGCTTGCTTGATGAAGGAAAGCAAATATAGAGGCACCTTCTTTCTACTACATATCAGCATAAATTTCAAATGCATTGGAGTTTTAAAATTTTGGTTAAAACATCTAAGAAATTTTTAAAAAAGTATTTGGAAGAAAAAATTTGAGAATAAATATATTCTGGTATAAAGAAGTGCAAGACTGAAAACACGTAGGCTGGAAGGAAATTTTATATATATCTATAAATACATTAAATAATGCCCTGTATTGAAAACTGCATAAAGTAAAAAATGCAAAGAAACTGTTTCTAACATTTATATACATATAGATTCTACAAACTGATAAGTAAAAAGCAAATAAAATAGAAGAGTGGGCAAAAATATGAACAGAAAAAAGAAAGCCAGATGGGCGAAAAAACTATTTCTTGACTGGCAGGCAGGAAAATGCAAATTATAACTACAATGAGAACATTTTTTTCATATACCAGATTGGTGAGTATAAAAAAAAATTGATATCCAATATTGGAGAGTGCGATGGGTAATATGTGGTCTCAGAGATTGCTGGTAAAAACATGAGTGGTTACAACAGAAATGGAGCAGGGATGTCATCTAATAATGTCCATAGAATTTGAAATACCTTTTAACCTAATGCAGTTTGGTAATCTATTATAAACATATTAGTTTATAAGGATTTAGCACTATTTGTAGTGAAAACACATTGAAACCCTGATGGAGGAGAATGCTATGCCTCCTGCAGCTAGGCAGACTTCGAGAACATATGGGAAAAACAATACTTACCAAGATAGTAGGTTTGGCCAGTTACTGCTAAGTCATATTGATATTCTCTGCAAGGATAATGAGAGAATGAAAGTTGTTAACTAGAAGTTACTTGCTAAGTTTGGCAAGGAGAAAGCCCAAGTAGTGGTTTATAAAGAGGCTATAATCACCTGTAGTGGAGGGGTAGACATAATTCAAAGACAGCCTGAAGATCTATCTTGGGCTCCAAAATAGTTGGACTAAATCAAGGCAGGTCTCTATGCCAAGGTCAGGGTCCTGGTAGGGAAAACCTAAATTCTTGAAAACAGGAATGGAGACATCTGGAAGGATGCACCTGAGGATGTTGATTCTGTGGTCCCTGCAGATCCCCAGGCCTGCAGAGGTAGCCCACATTTCCCTAGTAAGAGCTAGCATACCCACTGTGGTGGGGAGTGCTGCAGAAGCCTCTCCCCAACACAGCAGCAAATGCTCCCACCAAAATCTTCCTAGCTCTTCTCCCAGCTCCCATGTTGATAAATAGGATTAAATCCCAGTATAACTCAACTGGTGATATGCTAGCCCTAATAAAGGAGAAAAGAGACTACATATATAACGAATCATAATTACTAGCTGGCGTACACTTGCAGGAGACAGGAAACTATTCTGAAACTGGATGTTGAGTGCTTGATCAAAGGATTCAAATGTTAGATTAGAAAGCAAAAATTCATTGACCTGGGGATACTTTTTCTAACAAGATATTTAAGACCCTAGCAAGAACCCCAAGGGATGGGTTAAATTCACTGCTGGGTAGTCCTTAGAAACCTGGAATAAACAATGGCCAAGTATCAGTAAAATAGATGCCTAAGTTTCTCTAGTGCAGCATAGAGGAAAGAATATAAAGGGTGAAGGAAATAAGTAGCAATGATTATTTATTAGGTAAAGCCAAATTTATTTTTATTTATTTATTTTTTTTTAAAGATTTTATTTATTCATTTGAGAGAGAATGAGATAGAGAGAGAGCATGAGAGGGGGGAGGGTCAGAGGGAGAAGCAGACTCCCTGCTGAGCAGGGAGCCTGATGCGGGACTCGATCCCGGGACTCCAGGATCATGACCTGAGCCGAAGGCAGTCGCTTAACCAACTGAGCCACCCAGGCGCCCAAGGTAAAGCCAAATTTATTAGATGAGGTCAAAAAAATCCCCTGGAGGAGTATGAGCCATGAGAGGGCTTATCCAGAATGTGGTGGTGAAAGGGTCACCAACATTACTAAGAAGTTCAGTGGTGACTCTTCTGTGCAGGCCAGGTATGACAGTAGAAGAAGCTTTCATACAGTTGAGCTCATGAACATCTGTGGGGATAAAGGGCCCTGAAGAAGTCATAGAGGCCAAATGGCAGTACTTAATCACTAGAAACTAGGACTCACAATTACCAAAAGATGGACAAAGAAGGAGAAACCAAAAAGACTTGACTTGTAGGAAATTGTAGAGTTGGGTAATGGAGCATAGTCCTTAGAGCTAAAAACAGATGGGAAACAAACAAATCTTAAATTTCTGCTTTAAATCTATAATACTAAAATAAATTAGAAATGTTCAAGGAGGCTGGGTGGCTCAGTTGGTTAAGCATCTGCCTTTGGCTCAGGTCATTATCCCGGGATCCTGGTATCGAGCTCCACATCCGGATCCCTGCTCAGTGGGGAACCTGCTTCTCCTTCTCCCGCTTCCCCTGCTTGTGCTCTCTCTCTCTGTCAAATAAATAAATAAAATCTTTAAAAAATAAAATAAAATAAAATATTCAAGCAAGCAACTGAGAAGGGTAAACCCACGAAAAAGTTGCTGTCACTTGCTGAGTTCCAAGATCTGAGCCAATTTTCAGATTCAGAACCCACTGACTGAAGAGATGGTTGGTTCTCTAGGAAGAGGGACCCTGAAACACCATGGCAAATATATATTGCCATGATTCACGCACCCTTTCAAAATGACCTACGGCCATACTTGGGCTACTGTATGTTGGGAATGGGGAAGAGCCAAACATTTTGAATATTATTGGACACAGGGTCTGAATTGACTTTGATACTTTAAGACCCAAAGCCTCCTCATAGTCCTTTTGATAGAGTGGGAAGTTATAGGGGTTAGGTAATAACAGGGTCCTGGCTAAAATCTGGCTTGCAGTGGGCCCACATATCCAAGATACATTGGATGACCAATTTCCCAGTCACTGGGTGAATAATTGGCAGTTGGAAAAACTCATGCATTGGGTTCTTGGTCTGTAAAATAGCATAGTGGTGAAGAAAATATAGTGGTAAAGGCCAAATGGGAACTTCTGTAACTGCCTTACCTGCAAGATAGTAAATCAAAACCAATACCATATCCTGGAGATATAGTGGAGATTAGTGCTACCATTGAAGACATAAATGATGTAGGTTGGTGGACTTTTTCATAACTGTTTAATTCTGACCTCTGTAGAACTCAGAGGGATCTGGGAGAATGACTGCAGACCACACTGCAGATATAGCCAGGTAGCAGCCCCATCATTGTTGCTGCGTCAGATATGGGATTATTGCTAGAGTGAATTAATAAGACCTCAGGTACATAGTATGCAGTATTTCTATTTCATCCCAGTTCAAAAGGAGGATTAAAAACAGTTTGCATTCACATAGGAAGACAAAAATATTCTTTAAAATTTTGCGTCAGTGTTATGTTAACTTCCCCGCCCTCTGCCATCATATAGTACAATGGGATCTGTAGCACCTGGATATCCCATAGAATGACACTCTGGTCCACTACATTGACAACATCCTGCTGACTGAACAGGACAAGTAAGAGGTGGCTACTATACTGGAATCATTAGTAAGATAACATGTGGTATACATCTCCAGAGTGTTGGAGATAAGTCCTATAAAGATAGAGTGACTGGCCAATTCAGAGAATTTTTTAAGGTCCAGTGATCAGAGGCATACTGGGAGATCCCCTCCAAGGTAGCAAATGGCTGCATTTCCCATCCCCCACTACAAAGAAAGTAACTTTTTTTTTTTTTTTTTTTTTTTGGAGGCCAACTTGGGCTCCTGAGGCACCAAATACCATACCTATATACTTATATTGCAAGTGACATGGAGGGCTGCCAGCTCTGAGTTGGGCCTGGAGCAGGAAAGGGTAAAGCACTAAATCCAGGCCCTGCTGCTTGGGCCTTATCTTCTATCTTATCTACTAGTCCCAATGGTGTTGGGGTTGTCAGTAGGAGGCCATGATGCAGTAGGGAGCTATGGCAAGCTCCAGTGATGATGCATTCCCTGGGACTCAAAAGCAAGGCCTTCCATCAGCAAGAGAGGATTAACTTCCTTTGAGAAATGTCTTGTTATACAATTCTGGTTGAGATGAAATTCTTGACCACAAGATACCAAGTTACCATGCATCTAGAGTCACCCATCAGTCAGAGAAGCCAAGTCACAATTTGGATGGGCCTATTTCCTTCCACATAAGCATTTTCATAACAAAATTCTTGCTTTTTAATCTTATCTGAGTATCTGCTTCTCAGAGGACCTGGACTAACACATTTTTTATTCACTTTTTCCCCAAATATTTATTGAGAAATTTTCAGATCCCAGAATGTAGTTCTCCAGAACATAAACTCCATGGAGACGGGGACTTCTATCTGTTTATCTGCTTCTGGAACAATGCCTGGCTTCTATTGGCACCTAACAGATAGGTGTTCAATGAATGAAGCTGTCCCACAGGGTAATAAAATAAATAGGATGAGAGTTTCAAACTCACATATATTCTCTGACTGAGCAATCAATTATTAGAGTGTGGGACAGTAAGGAGCAGAAGGGGCTGAGTAGAAGTGGAAATACCCTACTTAAAAGCACTTAAGCTTTAATGTTTTAATAACATTTCACTGACCAACTAAAACAAGGCTAGTGGTTAAATCTAGTTAGTGGACTGCTGGTTCGTAACCTCTGAGGAGTGTAAAGTAAAAAGCGATTCCTCATGGTAATAACCTGTAAGTTGATGAGGTTACCAGAGTGAGAAACAAGGGCAACTGATAACATGCAGGACAAAATTAGCCAGCAGTCACTGATAATCTTATAGCCAGTGTCCAACAAAAAGCAGCATGTTTCCATTCACCTCAAGGAGTTTAGATTAAAAAGATAAGACATATGCCTAAGAAATAACATGAGAATAATTGTGATGTTTTACACAGTTAAAGGAAACAACATAGGGTCAAACATATGTACTAGATGTGCCTGATTTATATGGTGATTAGCAAATTGTACCCCTTAAGTTTGGAACACAAAGTTCTGTTCTGTGTGAATCATAAAAGCTGAATCTAGGGGCTGAAGAAGTAAAGTTCCAAGTTATAAAATTTAATTATTTTCTATTATGTTTGGGAGGGCACCAATCCAAAATAGGAATTTTAGAAGCAACTCATGTATTAAAAAAAAAAAAAAGAAAGAAAGAAAGAAAGAATTATTTTGGCACCTCTCAGAACCCTTTAGTTTCACTGCTAGAAATTACGTACATGATGTCCAACCACCTCTCTGCAGGGGAAGCCAGCAGTGGTTTGGGAACCATTCTCTGAAGTGTAAACTTTCTTAAAAATGCTTATAAATGTCTTATAAAAGGCTAGCTACACAGAAAGTGAGATTCTGACTTAAATTCTCCCTCAAAGTCAGAGATAACTCATTCTCATTGTTCAGTTGGTAACAATAAGATCTTTGTAAAAACAAAACAGAACAAAACAAAACAAAAGCTTTTAAGATAAGGTGAAGGAGAAAGTAAAATTTTTTTTTAAAAATCTACAAAAAAATTAACCTGATTTAATGATACTTAAGCAATACTGATTTTTCAATAAGATGAGAGTTTTGCCTTTCTTTGCCAGATGACAAACTCAGGCAGAGAAAAAAAGGAATGAAAAGAGGCCTGCAAGTTGTTTCATTCAAATATGAACGACTCTAATGAAAGTCAGTTAGTGACTATCAAGAGAAAAAATAATAGACCTAAAAAGTTCTTATGGATCCAGAACAGCAAGAAATGAAGATGGTTGTTTTCACAGATGCCTCCAAAAGAAGGCATGAAAAATGAAATTTCATTTTGTACTTTAAAATGTATGACAAATGCTGATTAAATTCACCTTGAGAGCATGTCAATTTGAAAAGGGGATTATAAATGTACATGCCACCGGGTGCTCTCTTTTGTGAGGGGGTGGGGGTAGCATGTATCCATTTAAACACTGTGTTAGCACTGGCACATTTAGAACAAGAGCAAAACTGGATGAAAATTGGAATAACGTTGGCCTTCTGGGGGGTTAAGGAGGCTGTCCCTGCAGCAGGTTGGCAATTTGTCACATCAGCTCCTTCATGAACTATCAACCTCATTACCGTGGTTCACTGCACAGTTGGCCCTTGGGAGTCTAATACTAATAGCATGTAGAGGGTGATGAGGCTTGTGGTCTCAACTACTTCATTATCGATTCACTTAAAAACATACCACCTACATATTTGAATAAAATAGGTAATATATTAGAGAGGTAGAAACACCAAAACATCTAAAATCAATTGAAGTAGGGAAAGAAAAAAAACAAGAAAGGGATGTAGGCAGTAACAGCACTGTGAAAGCAAGTCGTCTTGGGAAGATAGAGGGTGAATAATTTTGTGTGACAGCTACCATTTGTTTACTCTGTTGTGTGAGGCCATGTATCAGCCAGTAACAGCTATAACTGTACATTAAGTAGGACTACTGAATGAAATAGGTCTTGGGGATATTTTTAAGACACTGCAAAACACACGGAGCTAGGGTGTTTGAAGGACATATATTTAATCAACAAAAAAACATCCTGAGACTTTTTTCAATGACTTTATCCAGAGAAGAGCAAAATGGTTCATTTCCAAAGCTCCAAGCTGATAGGGAATGCATGGGAATATACTGATACATTAGTAAATATGAAATAATTTCCTTTTGTGTCGATTCCCCAACTCAACCCCTTCACAGAGACCCATCTATGGAAAAACAACTCATGTGTTAGAAATGACTATCCGGTCACTTAAGGTCCTCTCTTTATCCAGCATCAGTGGATTTTTACTATATTGATTGCTTTAAACTTTGAAAGAACAAATACACACACACATATATATTAGGATGCTAAGTTTCCTTTGTATTTTACATGTATTGATTTATTGATAATGCAAAAAATATACAAGCAAAAAACTTAATTCTCAAAAAGGTTGATATACACTGAAAACACTTTTCAACTACTTGCAAATTTTATACTGTACTGTCCAATACAGTGGCCATTAGCTTCATGAGGTTCTTGAGCTTTAACTTCAAATTCATTGAAATTAAATAAGATTTAAAATTTACTTTCTCAGCCACACAAGCCATATTTGAAATGGCCAATGCACACGACCTGTGGCAACTGTATTGGAGAGCGCAGGTAGAGGACATTTCTATTAAGTACCAAGTTCTACTGGATGGCAATGCTTTGGAGCATAACGCCTATTTCCTTTCAACAAAGCCTCAAATAATATATCTGAAAAGAAATTCAAAGTAGATTAAAATACAACGCACATTTGAATTTTCATAAAGTTACATGTTTTTTCTGGCGTCAGTCACTCACTGTATTTTCGACACCATCATCTAAAAATATTTTGCATTTAACACATATATTTAAATTACTCTTGGCGAACATTTGTAAAATGACTAAAATATGGTTCTCAGATTTGATCATGCAAATGTTCTTTTTTACATGGAACTGTGGATTGAGGCAGCTAAATTTTTTTGGTAGAAGGAGGGAACCTTTTCTTGTAATTGCAATTATAAATAGTTTTATTACTAGTCATCACACTTAGATTTTTAAATAAAGCAGGATGGAATTTCTAGTTGGAAAGTGCCAGCTGCTGAAAAATCATTAGATTTTCAATACTTGAAGGTATACACAGAAAGGTCTGCAAGTGCTTTAAAGCTGAGCCATTCTAAATTTAGAAAGTCAATTAGAACGTGGGTTAGCGTGGAGCTTTAAAACATGTCCCTATTTCTAAGGTCATTTCTATGGAAGAACAAACTAATGAGATAAAGTGTGCACGAGGCCCCGCACCAGGATATAAAGCTAATCTCTTCTGATATTCTTAAAGATTTCTGTAACTTTTCTTTTCTACAGGCTTTTTGCTGCATGGAGTGTGTGTGCATGCGTGCCTGCACGTGTGTTTTAAGATAAGGCAAACCCATATTTCAGGAATAAAAGGAATGGAAGTTTTGAAACAGTGTGAAAAGTGGTTTAGCATAGCTGGAGGCTACCTGAAATCTTAGGAGGATTTGGATAAAAATATTTCTAGCTCAGTTTGACAGGATTCTGAAGATGGAAATTGCATCGGAACTTTTGAACCTGAGGCTTTGTTCCCTCTGACTGTCCCCTTTGGGGCTGCAATAGGCTTAAAGAAAGAGTATTCACCACATCCAAAGTAGCTTGTTTCTGTACGTCGCATATTTTTCTCAAACATAATTATTCCTGCTCGTAATTTCTTGGGGTCTCTTTTCCTTGAATATTCCTTAAGTTGAAATACCTTCATTTCCCTTTTTATCATCACTGTTCAAAGAAATCTAGAAGATTTCTGTATGGGGTTACTGCTTCACAGTGTTCCATTTCCTTTATTGTTCCCCACTACTTTCAAGCTGAAAAATAAAGTCTTTAGGTTAGCATTCATGGTTTTCCCCAGTCTTTGTTCAAGTTCATGAGTCTCCTTTATTCACCCTCTGCTTCAGTCAGACTAGTCTAATCATTTCTTCTCCCAAGTCCTGACCTTTTCACACCACTATCCCATTAGAGGGACTCTGTCTAGAATAGTCCCCATTCTCAAAATACCACAGCAGCCTTAAAAATTCCATAAAACCGTCATGACCTATTATCATCTAATTGACACTCCTTTCTTAGTTCTCAGAGGAATATATAGCACAATGTTTAGGAAGATTCCAGGTCAGACTGCCCCCACTCTTAACCGAGCTGGGCTAGACTTTAGCTTCATGACTTCAGCAAGTCTATCAACATCTTTAGGGCCTCAGATTTATCCATATACATAATTCCAAACTCTATCTCAAAAAATAATTGGCACAGAGTGAGCGAGCACTCAATAAATAGTAACTACTATAATTGTTTGGTACTTTTATTACAGACGCCTTTGTGACAGGTCTCATTGCCTAACCAACTATAAGAGAAACTACTTGAAAGCAATGACCTATTTTTTTTGGTATTAGTGGGTTCATTTTTTCCCTTCACAACATCTAGTGCAATACTAAGCACCCTTTAGCTACTTATGGCTGAATTGTATTCAGTGAGTGTATTTCAAAGTATGTTATATACTTCAAAAATTCTTTTAATTGTGGAGCTCTAAAACAATAAATAAGATAAGGAAAATATAATTAACTTCCAAATTTCAAAAGATTATGGCTTGTACCTGTGGTAGCAAATCAGAGCCTGACAAATAATACATCAACTTTAAGAACAATAAAAGTAAAAACATCTAAAAGTTAAGTCCAAGAGTCATTTTTATAGTAAGGAAAGGAATGATGCTTGCTGATGCTGTAATTAAAATACAACATGAAATAGAAGCAGCAGTATAATTTTGTTAAAGGAGACAGAACTCTGATTATTTATTGACAATATGATTTTTAATTGAAATCCTCAAAGAACCGAGTTAATAGAATAGTTGAATAAAGTGGCTAGATATAAGATAAATATCTAGCCCATTGGTTTCCCATGTACCACCAGTAACCAATTAGAAAATATAATAGGAGACAAAAAGAGAATAAGGTACGTAGTATGCAGCAGCAGTTGTTTTAATCTGCTGAAATTATGGCTTTCTATTTCTATAAAAATAGAAATTTATGAACTATATCATGAGCATATTTTATTTTATTAATATAAAATAATGGTGGTTTAAAAAAAAAAAGGAAGATAAACATTGATCATTGAGATTGGTAGTAATAGTTGACTGCGTAACTTCAGCATCTCCTTCATGGTCCGAAGTATGATTCCCCAACAAGCTCAGAGTGATTCTATATATGATAGGAATAGTCAGTTTTGTTTAAAATAATTAAAAACTCAAGTTTTTATGCAATATTTCTCTGTGCACATTATTAAATACACACATTTTTGAATACCACCACTTCCTTACATGTATTCACATCAATATATCTGTAGCATTAGTAGTAGACTTTTTTCCCCTCACAAAAACAAAACAAGATTTTGAGCTGTTATTTATCTTTTATGTCCAACCCCACCTTCTATACTCTTCCTGTGATGCTGGAGCTGGGTCATCCCAACGTCTTCTTCCTGGGCTCCCTTTTCAGCTGACTTCCAGTTGGCTGGGGGGGGGGGGGTTGGGGAGAAGGAAAGAAGATAGGTTGTAAATTGCAGGTGGAAAGAGGGGAGAAGTCACTTTCTTCGTATTCTAGCTTCTGTCAGTGGCTCTTCTGCAGGAAAGGACAGCTCTGAGTCAAACCTCCGACAGGTTTGGCACTCCTAGCCTTGACCACCCAAACATACGAGATCCAGCTAGCTGTATCCATCCTGGTAATTCAAACACCCGTTGCACACCATGGAATTTTTTAAACTTATGTCTCAGAAAAATTACAAACTACCTTAGTCCATTGGCTTTTGTGATCACTTGCATAATCAAAATAGATCTGTTGAAATGGCAAGCATCTATTGTATCCAATAGAAGTTTGAATTATGAGTGTTGTTCCCTTCCACTTTTGTGACACCAATTTAATATATTAAACTAATATTACTAATAGATGTTCATATTGTCAGACAAAAGTAATTCAAATAATAATTTGTAATACGTAACTAGAAATATACTCTTAGTAAGGTTTTAAAATGTGTCTTTGAATTCCATGCAAAAAATAAGAAACAGCAAATAATCACATATGTACAATTATTTACATATTTATAAGTAAAGAATAGACTTGTGAGGGGTACCTGGGTAACTCAGTCAGTTAAGCGTCTGTCTTTGGCTCAGGTCATGATCTTGGGGGTCCTGGGATCCAGCCCTGCATCAGACTCCCTGTTCAGCGGGAAGTCTGCTTCTCCCTCTCCCTCTGCTCTTCACCCCCACTCATGCTCTCTTTCTCTCTCTTCTCTCAAATAAATAAATAAAATCTTAAAAAAAGAAAATAGACTTGTGAATCTCCGCAGAATTTCAGCTCTATGTCAACTTTGCTTTTTGAGACCTGAATTTATCTCTATTTTGTATTTTGCCTAAGACTAGAGAGCTCACCAATCTTTTCACATTCATCTTATTCTTTCCTAATTTACCTCAAACCCTTGTATCCTCCCAATGTATCCTTCCTCTCTTTATGGGATTTTGATAATGATACATGATTCAAAATAACTTAAAGGATTTTATACATTGTACTTCCCTTGTTTATATACAAAAGATGGAATTGTTATTCCACCCATGAAAATACTTTCACTAAAATAAAAATGTTTTATGATGTTTGTGCTTTTGATTAAGGTAGATAATAGGAATTTACATAATTCAAAATAACAGATAATACCTCAAAACCTGTACATTTTTGTCTGCAGGTAAATTTTCTATTTGTATTAATATACAAATGTGTTTGTTGTTCTGCTAATACATTTTTTTCAAAAATAAAAAGAATAAAAATAACATTGTGAAAAACCAATTTAGAAGCAACTGGAAAGTTATTTTGCTTAATTCATTTTTATCTTCCATTTCACAATGCAGATGGAGAAATTATGTTGTATTTTTAACCTGAAGACTCACATTAGCATTTACATTTTTCCTGCATTTCCTTGGGGAGTAGAGAATTTACTGGGGATCAAGGCAAAAATGGGAGCAAAAAAATAGAATATCTTCAATTTCCTCCTTTTTGTGTCTTCTAGGATGGGGACCCTCACTTAGAATAAGACTAATGTGAATCTTTAAGGAAAAACAAAAAATTTTTTTTGTCTTTGTGAGTTTAAGACTTTGCTTGGAATTCTGCATTAAAAATGGATTACCTATTTATGTATAATTTAAAAATAGCTGCAATTTCAATCTTGTTTCACTTCAGATTGATCAAAGCCAAATGGGGTAAATGTATAATATAACTGAGAACAGTTTTGATAGTGATAAATAGGATTGTCTTCACCATGTTGAAATGTTGAAGCATAATATGATTTTTGGAGGTCTGTAATATTCGTTTTTATCTGTGTTTCAAGCTTATGGATGTTCCCAAATGAATAGCCTATTATTAGCTACACAAAGGGGACGATTCCATTTGACCCCTGAGGTGATCAGTCAGAGCCTCAAGTGGGAGAGTTCATTACCTGGAGGTTGACATGAATAATGATGAATGCCATTAGTCATCATAAAAATTTTCAACAGCTTTCAAAATTTTAGCCGCAGCATTTGATTCAGTGACCTCCTATGACAATTAACCCCACAGGCTAACTGTGTACCCTGTAATGAAAGATTTTTTTCATTTATTTTATATTAATATACCATTAATTTCATATGCACTAGAAGACAATATATACATAACACAAACTGTTAAAAGTATTCAAATATTTTCTGGATCTAAAACCTTGAAGGAATATAAAACAATATCATTGCCTCCTCAAACATCTTTTAATAGGAAGATTATTTTATTACCTATGGGCTAGGACCAGGTTTCCTTAGCTTTCAAAATAGATCTTACATTGACACATTATTTACATTACTCTAAGATTCCATTTCATGATTTACAGCCTGACAAAGTTAGAAGAGTTTATCATTTTCACAATATATGTGCAAAATTTTTGCAAACAAGACATGATAGTGTGGACTATATTTGGTAAATTTTCAGTCCCTTCTTCTCTCAGCATAAAGTGTACTTCCCTGATCCATTGATGTTGGACTTCACCATGTGACTTGATTTCTAAAGAAAACGTAACTAGGAACTGGGCATTTTCAGTTTTAGCTGTTTACCTCAGGATAAATTTCAATCATTTTTTTCTGGAAACAATAAGTTAGAAAATGATATCATGGATGCATGGATTGTACTTTAAAATATTTGACAGTTATGAGAGAGGAAATGAAATAAGTAGGAACAGCAAAATAAAGTATATCTACCTTCTGTTAGATATTTTTGGTAGTTTAGCTATTTTTCCAAGTTAATCCTCTGTTGATTTTTTTTTTTAATTGGTTATCTGGTTAGAGTAATTTGTTATCTTCCAAATTCCTTGCAGTTAACAACAACAAAAACAACTGCACTGACTTTTCCTCCCCTTCAAATGACTGGCTCCTTTTCATCCTTCAGACCTCAGCTTAAACACTAGATTATTAGAAGGGGTCTTCCACAAGCACTCCTTCTAAAGTAGGAACCGCACACTAATATTTCTTCTCTCTTTTCTTTTCCCTTAAGACGATTCACCAGTACTTTAATTTATATATTTATCTATTAATTTTCTTGTTTAAGTCCTATCTCTTCCTCTAGACCATGCACTCTTTAAGTACTGGGTATTAGCAAGTCAGCACTTAGGGCGTAGAGTAGTTCCTGGCTTCTCTTAGGTAGTAATTAAATATTCCTGACTATTAAACAGAGAAAGTCAATTATCATATGGTTTCACTTATTTGTGGAACATAAGGAATAGCATGGAGGATATTAGGAGAATGAAGGGAAAAATGAAGGGGAGGAAATCGGAGGGGGAGACGAACAATGAGAGACTATGGGTTCCGGGAAACAAACTGAGGGTTCTAGAGGGGAGGGGGGTGGGGGGATGGGTTAGCCTGGTGATGGGTATTAAGGAGGGCAGGTACTGAATGGAGCACTGGGTGTTATACGCAAACAATGAATCATGGAACACTACATCAAAAACTAATGATGTACTGTGTGGTGACTAACATAACATAATAAAAAAAATTAAATTAAAAAAATATTCTGAATAATAGTTAAGTATTTCTGAATCCATGTACTAGGTGTGAGTTTGTGCTGTGGGCAGGAAGAGGGGGTGGTGGGATCTGGAGGAACCCTCATCAGGAGTGATAACACTACAGTCGCTCCTACAAAGAGGCCCAATCTTGTTCTCTAATAATCCACACAGGCCACGGCTCTTCTCCTTTAGCTTTGTAACCAGCCTCTGAAAGCCCCAAATCCGCTTTTCCATAGCAGATCAGGAGACAGACATTCTTCATATTTTGCAGACTTCCTTTCAGAGGACTGTAACTTTCTCCCAGCTTGGGGCCCGTTTTTAAACAGAGGTACTCTAACAGAGTGGCTGGGGAACAAAAGGGACCAGGGCAGCCGCTGTGCGGGCGGTTAGCCGTCGGACGCCGGCCAAGGAAGCCGCTCCTTCACGTTGAACGGCTGGAGGTGCGGTCTGAACGCTTTCTGTCTCCGTCAAATTCACCATCACTTTATTATTAATAATATTATACCACAGTGTATTACAGCAGCTTGTTTCTCAAAATCTTTGATCTAATCTAAAAGTATAATTTACTTCTTTTGTCTAGAGACCACTCCACCAGGCCTTAGAAGTATACTATAAATTCTGCTCCAGTCTACTGAAGCTATTTTCATTTTTAAATGAGAAAATGACACTTGTCTACCCTATACAATTCATTCTCAGATATGACCAATAAAATGATTGCAAGTTACTTTTCCAGGGTTAACACAGGTGGGAAATAGGGATGATAACAACAATAATTTCCCTAGAGACCAACCAGTTTTATCACACAGGAGCTTAAAGAAACTCTAATTTTGTTTTTACTCTCCACTAGAACAACAAAAAAGTGCCTACATTAATTAAAAATATATGAAATATAATTATTAAGTACCCAACTAAAGCAAGAGGAACAGAGCTTAGTAGATTTCACGTTGGCATCATCAGGTTTAAGTCCTTTAGATATAGATAGAAATTCCTTTTTGTCAATATCTTACAACTCACAGCAAAGTAGTCTTGGTTCATTTTTTTTTTTTAAGTCTCACTGTTGCTCTTTCCAGAAATATTTAATGGAATGATTCTATATCTTGCTTTTGAAGACATTGCCACGGGTGGAGTTAATTATACTAACCCTCATATTACTATCTGGTTTCTCTTTAGATGGGGCTTTAAGTGATGTAGGAAAAAGAGGGACTTACTACTTTTACTAATCAGAGCTTCCCAGGGAGAAGAAGGTGGGAATATAATAATGGCTACTTCTGCCTTCCATAGACATCTCTTTCATTCTATCTGACTTTCATGACCTTTCACTTACACCGCTAGTTTGAAATGACCATTCTCTTAGTAATCCATTCCTCTGATCTTGTATGAAACGGCATTATTCTCAAGGAGCGTCTTGTGAGCCTCTACCCCATGACATTCTCTCCTTGCACTGGATGTCCTTGGACAGCCCTTAGTTTATTTCACCACTTTGCATTAGACTGATAAAGCATTTGTTTTATGTTCCCAAATGAGACTGTCAGATCCTTTACATCCCTTATATCATGTAACATGGTGCTTTGTATATAATACATACTCAATAAATGTTTTTAAATCAAATTGAATGTTGTCCACTGCTCACATTTGTCACAAAATTGAAGACTTTATAATGGTGATTATGACTCACTCAACCTTTATGATAAGAAAGAATTTGAAAGATTAAGACACGATCTCTTATTGACCTTCTTTCTGTTTCATTCCTATTGGCAAAAAGTTTCCTTTGCCTTTACCATTTTTTTCCCATTGTGACTTGTTAATGTAGGTACAAAACTCTACAGTATACATATACAAATTGATGTTTAAGTGAAATTAAAAAGTTCTTTTTAAAGAAACAACTCTTGAGAGGTTAAAGTATAGTCGGGTTGGGCAGCAGCATTGCTTTTTTCTTTTTTTGTAGCAGCTTTAAGAAGATGTTGGTAGTAAGTGAGAGTTATTTATATATTCATAATGGGCTAAAATTAGCCTTTATTTTCCATCTTTCATCTGTGTCAAAAGAGAGTCACACAGACTTTTGAAATCCTTCTTCAGAAAATCGATTTTGAGAAAAGATTATTCTAATGTGCCATTTTTACAGCATATTTGCCCTACATTTTTATGAAATAGGGATGAGAGGGATGATCCATCAGTGACCACAAACTTTGTGCTACCCTAAAAGCTAATTCTGCTCTTTAAAGTAAAGGTCTGTTCAGTAACTGGAAGATGCAATTCTAAACAACAGGGCAACACTTCCTAGCTTTGTAATCAGGCTACAAAACTTCCCCAACCCCTACCCCCAAATGTGGGACCACTTTGGAGTGTTTAATCTGTCTGTTCATAGTTGTTCTAGGTCAGGTTACCTAAGAAACAGACTCTGAAAGGGAGATCAGCAAGCAGAAGGTTACTGAGGAGTTTTCTCAGGATTAGCACCTGTCAGTGGAGTGGAGGAAGCTGATTTGGGCAGAGGGAGATATTGAACTGGGTGTAGTCACAACAAAGGCCTAAGAGTGCCAAGCCAAGGGGAGCTCTGGAGCTGGGATGTCTCTGCAGAGGTAACACAAGTTGGTACAAGGAGGTCAGGCCCTTATACCCCTGTGTTGATTAGTCACTGGTCTTTGGCTGTCCTTGGAAAGGGGGCACAGACCTGGACAAAATGGTTCTCTTTGGACCACGGCTAAGAGCTGTTAGCTATTAATACTCCCAGTAGTTGGGGGAATGAGTGCTTCAGTCCTCAAGGTGGAGAGATGTGTAGTACACTGCAGACCTAGGACAATTGTCTACAAAGGGAAAAAATGATAAAATAAGAATATATTAATAATATATTAATATAATAAATAATACATTTGTGTAATTACATATGTAAATATTTTCTTCCAATTATTAGAAAATTTTGTTTTTAGAAACTCTAAAAGTCAGAAGTGATAAATTACCCTTATTATTAAACCAAAAGTATCCAAATAGAGAATCATAGGCATTGGTTTCTCCAAATGTATGAATTTAAACTGAAATAACACATTAATAACAACATATGATCTATTTTATATTTTCATCAGTGTTCTAAATGTTCACAGTATCGTTGATCTTGGATTTAGAACTAATCATTTCTTCTAATTATGGAGTGATACTATTTAGGAAAACTTGCCAGGAAGTTGTATGTAAATTCACTGAATCCAAGATAATTTATATCCTCATAACTATTATTTTAAAAAATGAAAATATTAACAATTTTTTAAAAGGTCAAATATAGATGGATGTCTGTTGCCTAAAAACTACTGGGAGGATAGATGAGTGGGGTGGGATGTGAACAGCTGTTAAATTGAACAAAAATGTGTAAATACACATACGTGTATATAAGCAGATCTATGTTTATATGTATATGCGTGTGTGTAAAAGTGGAGGGGATTTTGCTACAATGTTCATTATAATAACAAAAAATCTCTGGCTAAAGACACCTTGATAATTCTTATTTTCTGTATTTCTTTTCTACAGGTTATATACACATGTATATGCACTCTATCAATTATCTATCTACCTATTGTCTATCGATCTATCATCTATCTATCTGTCATCTATCTCTACATCAAATAGACAAAATCAAATGTGTTCCTTGGTTCACATTACATAGGAAAGCAAGCAGAGAATCAAATTCGTTTTCTTTCCTCTTAGCTTATATACACTAGGGCATGAAGTAGAAGGAACTCTAAATAGTTCTGTCAACTGGAGCCAAAGGAAAAAAAAATAAATTCTTTACAAAAGGTAATAAAGATCACAATGTCTTCTTTGTAATAGCCTTCACATTTTCTCTTGTAGAAGATGCTTAAATGACAAAGGTGAGTGACTGAATGAGGTATTAAAATAACTTTCTCTCCTCTCTAACCCCAATGAATAATCATTTGATTTCAGGATTTTGCTGGTATTGGCCTTACAAGGAATGTTTTTAGGTTTTAATTTTTCCATGTGAAACAATATTATTCCTTATTTACATTCTTTGAACCTCAGTCCACATGTCTGTTTTTATTTACTCAGTTACATTTTGAATTATGATTTTTTATTTGATTTTGCCTTTACTTATATAATCATCAAAACATTTATCCTAAGAGATGTGTTTAAGAACAGAATCTCCAAATAGTTCAGAAATAGCTAAACTTTCCATTTTCACTTTTCATATATTTTGTTACTTGTCACCTAAGGAGTTACTAAAAAGTGCTGTTGAATCTCTTGTTTTCCTCTCACTCAGCACTCCTTTACTTCTTTCACTGATAACACTTTACAGATTGGCTTTTTAGATAGTGGGATATAGTCAACACTGATGCTCTTTCTGATCCATCAAACCAGCTTCCTTTGTTACTCACTGGCGACAGGGTTAGTGATTTTGCTCACATCACTGTCAGACACAATATTATTGAAGTTTTTAAAAATGTATTTTCAACTATTTTTTAGACCAATTTAGAGACTGAGGGAAAGCTATAAATATGCAATCATTTTGCAAAACTTCCTGCCCTAAATGATTAGACATTGAGGTGAGGCTTTTTTTTCCATTGCTTCAGGAAGTTACTTGACAATTCTGATGAATTCGTTGCAACAAAGTTTGGTGGTTGTAAAGCAGAAGGATGGATGTCTCTTAGTAAATAAAAAGCTCATTCTGTGCTGAGACCCCAAACTTGAAATTTACCACCATCTGTGTGCTAGTTCTCAGTTTTTCAGGCCTAAGAACTCACCTTGTCTGTTTCCTAAATTTGATTAGAGGCTGGGATCCTTAGATTTACTGTATCTATTGTAAATGTATGGGTCTTAATTTACAGTGAGAATTTTATCAAGTGGAAAAACAATCCATATCAGTTCAACATGAGGACTTTCTCCCTGCAGCATGCCAAATGTCAGTGGATTATTGGGTGATCGTAGAATCAGGACTCTGTAGGATACAAACTTAGAATTTTCAACGGTATCAGGTTAAGATAGCTTATAAGTTTATTTCTCAAAAGGCATATCCTTACCAATATAATTCTAACTTCAGTGTTCCTGGTAAACATTTCCTCTCTCTTGAATAACTCTTGAAAGAATACTATGCCTTTCTTCTATTACTCTCCATTTTCTATTCTTCCATTAACCATCAGTTCTTTTTCTAGTAGATAGATACATGTCTTTGGTAGAGATATTAAAGGTTTCATTAAGATACAATCACCTTTTGGCCCCAATACATTATGTGTTCATTTGTAGTTTAACTTTTAGAGGATAAGATTCTGTTTCAAATCCCAAGCATCACCTTATTTTGTTTCCCCATGACCTGCTTAATAATACCAATCATTTTTAACTTCCTAGCTTTAGTGTGGTTTGTCAACCCTGCATACACAAAGGAATCACTTAGGGAAATTTTTAAAAGATAGATACCTGGGACTCATGCCATTCCAACTAAATTTGAATTTCAAAGTGAAATGGGAAAGCACATTAAAAACATCTCCACAAGTTATTGTGATGAGCCAACATGGTTTAAAACCACTAGCATATACACTTGGTTCAACCACCAAGGTGTGTGACTTTCTAGAAGGATGAGAGGAAATCTGTTACAGTTTCCAACCACCTGCTGCATTTGATAGATTCCACTCCTGACCTCAACTATTTCTACTTCTGTGAGTCCAGAGTAAAGTCCCATCATTGTGTTCCTTCTCTATCATACACTGAAACATTCCACCAACTGTGATGAAGGGTGCTGACTGTGGAGATGGGTTGAAATGCTAACAAGAGCTTTTATCATGAGGTGACCATGTACCGGTTACCTGGTCGTTCACCACCACAAACTTCTCCATTCATTTTGTCTGTTTCATTTGGCAGTTGTGTTTTAAGTAATTGGTGTGTAGCTTTACTTCATGAATTAAACACCTTACAAATAAATAATATAATTGATTCAGAATTGAAAAATATGTTTTTTAAAAAGATTTTATTTATTTATTTGTCAGAGAGAGAGAGCGCGCGAGAGAGCACAAGCAGGGGGAGCGGCAGGCAAAGGGAGAAGCAGACTACTCGCTGAGCAAGGAGCCCGATGCTGGGCTCAATCCCAGGACCCTGGGATCATGACCTGAGCCGAAGGCAGACGCTTAACTGACTGAGCCACCCAGGTGTCCTGAGAGAATGGAAAAAAAAATTATTTAAAAGGAATAAGGAGGGGGCGCCTGGGTGGCTCAGTCGTTGAGCGTCTGCCTTCGGCTCGGGTCATGATCCCAGGGTCCTGGGATCGAGCCCCACATCGGGCTCCCTGCTCCGCGGGAAGCCTGCTTCTTCCTCTCCCGCTCCCCCTGCTTGTGTTCCCTCTCTCGCTGTGTCTCTCTCTGTCAAATAAATAAAATCTTAAAAAAAAAAAAAAAAAGGAGTAAGGAGAAGAAAACTTCAAAACTAGAGTGTGCTGCCTACTAAGAATATACATTTAAAGTATTCATCCCTCTTTACAACCCTAAGTGGCAAGCATTATTTTCATCCCTATTTTATAGTAAAGCACATGGAAACACAGAGAGCTCAAATAAATCTCCAAAATGCTGGAGCTTGTAAATGATGAGAAGATTCAAATCCTTAGCCGAACCCTACAAGCTTGCTTAAAAAAAAAAAAAAAAAAAAAAGAAAAGAAAGAAAGAAAATATTTTATTCTTTCATTCTTCCAAACAAGGGACAATACAACTCAACCACCATGTGCATTACTAGAAAAATACAACTGCAGTTATAATTCAAATATTAAGGAAAATAATTTATAGAATTTATAATCACACTTATTCTAGAAATCAAAGTTAATTTACTACAGAAAATAAACTAAATATTAAATACTAACCTTTTCAGTTCAAACATATACAGAAGTTAGACTAACAAGATTTAAAAAGAGCATTGGGTTTGTTGTAATAATGATAATGAAAATTTGAACATTTTAATAAGTCATTACACTTGGAGGAGGGTTATTTTTCAGTACTGTGTATCTGTGGTATGTGTGCATGACTAGATTTTCCAGAAAGTGGTAAAATCAGTGGCTAGAAAGAACTAGGTCTTATGTTAGAACATTAATCATTGTTCTTTATCGCCTCCATTAACTCAAGATGCATTCAAGTTAAAACAGAACACAACAAAAATAAACATGAAACAAAACAGAAAACTTGGTTCCTTCTCTCCAGGAACATATGATCTATAGATGACAAGCCAATATATAAGGAAATTCATGATTCTACTAGAGATTTATGTACACATTTATAGGTAAGTACTGAGAAAGTGAGGTGGCAAAGGTTCAAGGAAGAGAGTAATCCTGAGGAGCAATGACAGGAATAGAGATTTGGATTAGAGAAATAGAGAGAGCGTTTCACTGTAGGAAAGTATGCATAGTGATAGGTGGGCAGCCATACGCAAATGACAAATGATTGACAAAAGGAAGGGGCTAAGCCAGTTGGGTTTCTCTGGGACTGGCTTAGCTGCTTCCTTTTGTCAATCATTTGGGGCTGGGTAGGGGATACAATATGGATTATTTCCTTCTTGGGACTGAGTTTATACAGGGACTGAGGAGACATTTATTTAGGCTAGTTAGGGAGGGCTCTCTTTTGGCATCCTAATGCTAATGAGAATGCCCATCATAGGAGGGCCCCAGGAAGGTGACTTGGAATGGGACAGTAGTGTACAGGTTTATTGGGAGGGCCCTCAGGATCAGTGCCTGGAAACAGCCTGCTCAGCGAGACTTGAGTTGTAAAGCAGATTCACTGCTGGCCTTAGCCCATCCCATGGGAGGTCTGAAGCTGACATAACCCTTCACAGATGTCCCCAGGTAGGACGAGGGGCTGGGCTTTGGTCCTCATGATGCAGCAAACCCTTGGGTGAAAAAGTCTCCTTCAGTTTAGGCAATTCCTTCAGGGGGCAGTTTATGCCTTTTTGCCAGCAGCATTGAGAGCAGATGGGGGGAAATAGATCCTTAATTTCTGAAGGGGGCCTGGGTGGTGCTCCACTGTGTTTAGAGATCACTCCCTAATAAAATAGTGGTCCTAAGCATCAAAATGAACTCTATTAAAAAACAACTGTAAGTCCACTAAATCGGAATCTCTCAAGCTGAAGCCCATATGAGTGAATTAAATAAAAATCTCCACAAGTAATTCTGTTGATTATCCAGGTTCAGGAATTACTGATCCAAAGGGCATAAATTACTCTCCGAGAGTTTTGGAAATAACTGTGCTTTTCTTCCTTGGCTATTCAGCAATCTCACACAGTATACACAACTCTTTAATGCAGAACAGAAAGATGAATGCAGAAATCACTTTATGAATAGCTCTGGATTCAGTGAAAGGGCATGCATGCATTTTAAGTGTATTCCACATTATATAAGAACAAAAGGACAAAGAACAACAGGAAGCCCATTAAATTGCGATTGCATTTAGAAGAAATTAAAGGTTACATTTAGTCTGTTATGGAGTAGACATAAAACTGTGTTAATCTATAAAATCTTCAGAGAGATATACAATGAGCTACCTGGGCAAATAGGTAATACAAATAAAATCAATTTATGATTTTGCAATACAGGAGCTCCTTTACTATGGATATAGCATGCTATCTGTAGAATTTTAGTTCTAATACTTGGGGACAGACATTTAGCAGAAATTTACACATTAAAAACATGTGTAACAGGATATTTTGTCTGGATTTGTGGCCTACTGCTCAGAATCTATTACTAGGAGGGCTTGTTGTTACTCCCTGCTTCAAATATTTGTCAGTATTTGATATTTACTGCTGTATGTTTTGGGCATGTACCTGTCATCTCCAAATACTTATTTGCCTCCAGAAATTTGTGTCTTCTCTCTCCTCATCCTTGAACCCTTCCCCATTGAGTTTCAGTGATATGATGAATTTGATGGACTGGGGTAGATCTGGTTCAGACACGATTGCTGGGTGGAACAGGGCTCCCCTCTTTCAGAAACAATATGTTGCTTGTGGGTGGGTAGACTTAATTGAAACCTGATTTGCTTGATAGGACACAAGTGCCCTGTTTTTTTAGACACAGCATGCAACTGGTAGGCATTCATCTTTGCCCTGAAATCAGTGAGGCGTGCAAATGGAGGTAATGTGTGAACGTTTATCAATTTAGAAAAGCTGGACAATTCCACAGCCAAAGCATTTGGGCCCTGCCTGTTTTTCTGTGGAACACCCATGACCAAGCATTATAAGAGAAGGAGGTAATATTTCTTCCTCAACTTTGTGGAACATCTCTTATCTGGACCAGGAAGGAATTGGAGAGATTCCAGTAGCTGTAACAAAATTGACACTGGGTTTCCAGCTCCTTTGGGTGGTAGGGATTTAGCCCGACTCCTCCAGTGACAGTTTAGTATCGTATTTTGATACAGCTGAAATGAGTAGGAGGTTTTGTGGTAAACAGGATTAGATCAAATCAAGGGAACTAGTGAGTTCTGAGTTTAACCAGGAGAGGCACCTCTGAGTTCCCATGAGAGAAACTACAGGCCATGAAAAGGACAGATTCTTTGAGGAATACTCACTAGGGAGCTTTGGTGCCATCAAGAGAAGACAACCTTTTGAAAAGACAGAATTTCTGTTTGTTAATTAACCACTGCTGTGTAGGATATTGATAAAAGTGACCTCATTTCTAGGAGCAGAGTGATAAAGTCTGCCCATCGTGTTTATATGAAGAATCGTTATGCTTAGGAAAGATGCCGAAATGCTCTTTAGAAAAGGCAAATGATGCAGGGATTGCATTATGGAATAAAGGATATGCAAATATTCTCCTTCAGTTTGAAAACTCTCCTAAGAAATTATTTTGCCACGTTCCTAAGTGTCATAGTTTAGTGCTAAACATAATTAAGCAAACTATTTCAATGGCTAGGAACTTTTACTTAAATTGGTGACTTTAGGTCAGGAGCAAGAAATATAAATATACAGTTATTCTCCATTGAATAACTACAGCAATTGTGTTCTTTCATTGAAAGCAGTATTTTAAGTAGGAAAATACAACAGTTGTTTTGGACCTCACTGTCTGTAGCAGGGCATGGATGGGGTTTTCTAACGTCTTAAATGTATGACTTGCCAACTGAACTCTGTGGATTCACCTGACACTTCAAAGAACAGAGTTCACACAGGAAGTTCTTCCCCTGAGACTTCTAGGAAGATCAGACCCTGAGGATAGACAGCCATTCATGCATAGAAACATAAACTTCTCCTTTCTAGGAGAGGCACCTACCTACTGTCAGTTTTGAAGAGAATGCTGTACTCTCTGGGAGAATATGGTCCACTGGGTCCAATTCCCAGATGGTGGCAGCTGCAGTTCTCTCCCGCCTTGCAGTAACCAAAGAGTCAGGCTTTTTGCCAAAATAATATGCAGTTTTATTCCCAGTCTCTTCTTCTTTCTTGGATAATATGAACACTATATTCACTGGGATTCTTAAGGTACTATTGCAGACCAAAGGTATGCATCTTCCCACAGAAGTGAGATGATTCAGCTGTTCTCACTGTGTGTATGTGTATATGTGTGTGAAAGAGAGAGAGAGAGACAGAGAATGTGTGCATGATTTGAAAGTCCTCAGAATTTTTTTATCTGATCAAAATCATTTGAATATGACCATTTTAGATGTGATACACAGTAAAGGGCATTTGGTCACTCTTCCTGTCTTTGTACCCCATGTGGCCTGTACTCTTTGACACCAGATAAGCTCAGGTGACCTCCTTTGTCTCCCACTGAGCAAAAAGTTTCACCTAAAATGCTCAGGGAAAGAGTTTTGTGAGTTTTGTTTTGTTTTGTTTTTGGGTTTTGTTGTTGTTGTTGTTGTTGTTTTTACAGTGTAAGGTCCCGCATCTAGATGCTAGATAATTTTCTGAAAAAATTTTGGCTCTCATGATAATGAGATTCTGTCCTGGCATCTCCATCATCCTGGGGTGGGTTGCTATGATTTCTTTCACTGAACTCTTATTCATTAGCATTTATGAAGCCAAACAAAATGTGAACTGATATTGAAGTTGTATGAGTTCAAAGGGCACGGTGAGGCTTGTCCTACTGAAGAACAGTATTGCCTTAGTCGTATGTGCTGTGTTTCCTTTTGATTTAATGTGATGTTCCTGACTGAGTCAGTCCCTTGGAGTAGACAACAACTTCTAGGTTTTTGTGTTTAGAATATCATCATTACAATCAAAATCTATTAACTGAGGATGAAGGGAGATCCTGAAGTTTTATTTCAGTTTTCCAACAGGTGGTAGTACTTACATGTACCTTCTTAGCTAGTTGCCATTTTACAAGTCACAGGATGGCTGAGGTACAGGACTGCTAAATCCCAGTGAGTAAATGTAAGTAGTGCACACAATCGTGTTAATCATTTACTGTAGCAGTCACTTGGTTTATGTAACGCAGAAATACAGGAGTGGCTGGTTGTCCAGTGTTTAAACACTGAATGAGAAGAGATGAGAGATAGCCAAGAGACAAAAGTAGTAATTGCTTGAGTTTATGATGAATTTCTGGTTCCTGGTTCTGGGTCCCTCCTACAGTCTGGTAGCTCTTACTGCCCTTGGACACTCTGCGACAATGCTCTATCCTAGCAATTAATCTTTGTATTAGTTTGGAGCTAGTCTGAATTATTTCCTGTTACTTCAAGCTAAAAAAAGTCTAGATAAGGCAGCAAGAGGTATTAACTGGTAGATATCTGCAGTTGTCAGGAGTGTATTGTATCTAGTACAATGCCTCGTCTATGGGATATGCTGAATAAATACAGAAAGACGATCTGGCTAGGTGGTGGCAATGAGATTGGAAAAGACAGAATGGAAACTAGAGATTGGTGATACAAGAAAACCCAAAGGATCTGGCAAGTGATAACATATAAAAGAGAGGATTGATGCCTGTGGTGAAGATTCAGGCTAGGGAGAGCTGACTCTAGAGGTAGATGACCTGTCACGTGTTCCTCAAGATAATCCTCTTCCAAAGGTGTGTTTTTTTTTTTTTAAAGCACAATAACTAATGAAAAAACATGGACCAAAATAAACAATATTACAATATGTAGAGTATTTGTAATTTTAAAATATTTGTCTCTTTCTATGCATTTGATGCGAAAAGTGATCCCCTCCCCCCCTTTTTATCCTTTGCTTTGTGAATACTGCGTAATGTTTTTAGGCATTAGAATGGAAGCTAAACAGTGCTTTCTTTGGAAGACAATTTTTTTTTTTTTTTTTTTTACTTTTTAATGCACATCAATTTAGCCATATACAATGCAGTTCAAAATGGGGTGTTTCTACTTCAGTGAAGGTGTTGGGAAGACAGTAAGTATAAGGGACTTAGCTGTAAATAGCCTCAGACACAGAAAGTCATAGCTGAAGGACAGTGTGTATGCATTTATGTAGGATGGAAAGGACCATTAGTCACATATCCACCTTTTCAGTCACCGAGAGAACAATCCCCATTAGTAACAGCATGTTTGAATAATAAGAAAAATGTATGTATGTCCTTGGAAATTCAATAAATAGTGAACCTTACCCCTGAGAAATTTGCAGGCACCTGGGAAAGTTAATTAACTCTTTTATACCCCACAGTTGTATAGAACATTTTCTACATTGCTAGAGGAGTATATTAAGATATATCTTGGTGATCACGTAAGTACAGCCCCACAAGAAAAAGCTGAGAGAAAATATGTGAACATTACTTAACACAGAGTCTGCACAAATAAGTTGCTGATGATAAATTAATAAAAGAAGAAATGTTTTCCCAACCCATTTCTGAGTTGATGTACATGGTGTAAGGTGCACCAGAGCCCTGCATCATAGTAGTTAGGCCCACCTCTGGTTTGGATCACTGCTGTGGACCCATGCTTGCTGAAGCTTAGACTCACCAAGGGCTGACCGTGGTGCAACTCAGGTTCATGCTGCTCATTTTTCTTTTTTGCACCCAGGAACTCCTCCAGTGCTGTCCCCATTGAACCTGGGTTCAACCTCAGCTAAGAAATGTGGAAGAATTTACATCCCTAATGGCAACTCTTAAATGGGAGAAGGAGCCAGTGGAAAAGCGCTCCTGTCCTTCAGGTGAACAATGAACACAGGTGTTCCGCAAGCTTCCCCAGGTGGTCCTGACAGCATTCAACCCAGCTAATGCCTCCTCGCTCTGGCTTCTCCTTCCTTATCTCACCTTCCTTGTTTCCTCATTTCAAGTAAAATAACTGTACCCAAGTCCTTGTCACTCGCTCTGTTTTCATGGGTTCCTAAATTAAGGCCATAGGTCATTGTAAATTAGAAGGCTAAAAAAATAATTCTTGAAGATGACAATGCAATACTTTATTTCTATACCTATGGAAATGGGTATAAATCATTTTATACTCTGTGTTTATGAAAAGTTATACCTGAATTAAGTTTTACAGGACAAATCAGTCATTAGGAATTTTCTCAATTTCTGAAAATTAGTTTCTTCTATCATTTTAAATTTATCTTTTTCCTAAGTAGCTAATAATTTATATAAATCAATGCATCCTTTATTAAATACACTAAATGGGAGAAACTTGATTTGTAAGTGAATAAATTGTTTTAAAACAGGAATAATTCCCTTCTCAATTGGTAAGTGCTAATTTTGATATAATAAATTACTTAATGTGGGAAGCCACGCTTATTCTGCAAATATTGTACAGAGTGAAGACTTGAATTTTCATCTTGAAATAAATCCTTTTTAATTTCTTAAGGAATATGTGAACTTTAAAAGGACAAGATGGGATTGCTCTTCATGAATTAATTTCACTACTATTAAGATTCTGTTATTATAGAGCTTATAAAACTGCCTAGCATACACTTTATGAGTTTCAATTGGTAGCATAAAATAAAGTTTTTTGAAGGGAAAAATCTACTTAAATCAGACTTTGAAAACATGGCAATATTGGGAAAATACAAAAGGCATTTTAAAATGTTATCTAATTGTTGAAAATAACTTTCTAAAATGAATGAGAAAAATTAATTCAAAATGAAGGAGAACGCTAGTGTAACAGTTTATAAATATTTCAATTATTTACTCTTAAAAATATTCTGTTTGAATAGCATCTCTGGAAAACAACCGCATTGGACATGAAAACTTTCTCTATGTGTACAAATTTAGTTTTAGAGAGAAACTTGAGTTATTAAAAGACACAGGAATCTATTAATTTGGAAATTTCTCTTATTTAGTTTTGAAAGTTTTTTTTTATAGAGTTCTGAAATTTTTACTTAGAATCTTTATTATCAACAAATATATTTATAATGTGTCAATAAAGAACAGAAAATTGCAATTGCATGTTTATTTAGAAATAATGTATATTTATTATTATTAGCTAAAAATAAAATGGTTGTAAATGTCAGGTAGAAGTAAGCAATTACTGATGTGGGACTCCCAACTTAGGAGATATTAATATTTTTAAGGTAACAGGGCGCCTGGGTGGCTCAGTTGGTTAAGCGACTGCCTTCGGCTCAGGTCATGATCCTGGAGTCCCTGGATCGAGTCCCGCATCGGGCTCCCTGCTCGGCAGGGAGTCTGCTTCTCCCTCTGACCCTCCCCCCTCTCATGTGCTTGCTCTCTCTCATTCTCTCTCTCTCAAATAAATAAATAAAAAATCTTTAAAAAAAAAATATTTTTAAGGTAACATGTATTCATTACTCCGATTTTTAATTTATTCCAACTTTAAATCTTAGGTTTTATTCTTAGTCTTTGTCGGTCTATGATGGGGTTAAAAAATGCAGACTCCCTTTTGATTAACAATTCATAAACAGATAATTTAATTATTTCTGCTATTTGGTCAGTTGTTCAACCACATATGACTCCTGGTAACATGGTATAGTTTTTTGTATTTCTATACTGACACATTCACCTTTTTGTATTTCTATCTAGACACATTCACCTAATTAAGTATAAGGATCTTTCATCAAAAGTGGTTGTAAAAAATAAAAACCCACCTATGTGATATACATAGGAAAAAATTAATCATACACAAATTCTTTTGGTAGCATAAAATAAAGTATTTTGAAGGGAAAAATCTACTTAAATCAGACTTTGAAAACATGGCAATATTGGGAAAATATAAAAGAAATGATAACGTATTTACTATTTACTCTATAATTTGCAATAGAAAATGTGTGGTATATTTATCTTAATTTCCATCTTCCTTTCTTACATATGATATAACATCTTGAAATTATTATTCAGAGGATGTTGTATTAGTATACGTGGAGAGTGGATGTCAGCTAAATTCTTTCTTTACGGGGATATGAGAGGGAAGATATTATATTCACTATGTAGTAAAAATCTCCAGAATTTCAGAGAGCAATGTTACTTCTAGAATCAAATGAGACCAAATTCAGGGTAGGAAGGTAGGAGAGCACCACCTCTGGTTCATGCAGTAAGAGGATGCATTATTTAGTAGGGAATTCAAATGAAGTTCTAAAACCTCATTAAACAAGCCTGCATTTTCTTTATACAATGTGCCAGTGTTTTTAAATAATTTAAGAGACACAATACATTTGTCCATTCCTGAAAGTCTTTTGTATTTCTCAGTTCAAAATGATTGCAGAACTATTATTGATTATCTCTGTCCCCCTGTCTCAAATTATGTACTTAAAATTAGCCAAATTAGTACAGTGTTTATTCCCCATGGGAAAAGGAAGTGGTGGGGCTTAAAAGCTGTCAGTAGTCCTGTCAAAACTAGAGTGAGACTATTACAATTATTTGCCTACATGTACTTCTTTATGTATTCATTATGTGAATTCAAGAGAATTTTCAATCATCCAAGGACACAAGGGCAAAATTAAGTTTTATAATATAAGATCCATGATTAAGAAAGTTTATGGATACTATTTATTAAAATGTCTATTAGATATATCTATGTGCCAATAAAACAATAAAAATTTGCACAAACAATAGTCATGAAATCAGGTAAATTAGACAATAAATATGATAGAACCATATTTTTAAGTTATGACCATATAAAGTTTTATTATTAGCTAAAGTATTATTATGAAACATCCACAGAAAAAGAAAGTTTGCTAATCATAAATCCTTAGTAAAACACATGCTAAAACATTTCCTTTAGCAACAAGGAAGTTGAAATCAAAAGGAAAGAAGGAAAAGTAAGCATGCTGGAAAGTCTAAATAAGTACTAAATATAAAATTAATTGATTTCTGGAAGCAGAATATAGTGGACACATTGAACATTGAACAATAACATTGAAGATGGGAGGTTGAAAGGCAGGGTTACATATAATAAAAAAAAGGCAGAGTTACAATATTCTAAGGCTTTGGATTATTATGAAATAGGTTAGTATTAAGTATCCTTACACATTTTTAGTTTAAAGATATATAGGTTAAACTATGTAACAGTTACCAGAACAAGCAGAGGAATTAGATGTTTAAATTCCAAATGAGTAGAAGTCAAAACAAATGTGAGTATTTATAAAATTAATCAATATAGTAGTATCCTAAATAAAGGAAAATACATAAAAGAGATATTGAAGACAAATATATTAATAACAATAATAAATATAAGTGAAATAGACATCTATTTAAAAGACAGGGATTATCATATTAGATAAAACAACCATCACCACTGGACAAATCAGATTCTATATTATTTGAAGACATGAAGCAAAATACATAAGATAGTTTGAAAACAAAACATAGACAAAAAATACCAAGACCATACATACCGAAAGAAAGCTGGCTTAGATATATTATTATTAAATTCAATTTAAAGCAAAATCATTAATACAGATAAAAGTCACTACAAAATGACAATGAAAAAACACACTGAGAAGAGCAGAGAAAACTTCAGGTAATGACATTAATACATAGGAATATAGAAAGCAGCAACTGAGAGAGTTTGAAAGGAAAACTTGAAAAATTAATACTCATTTATGTTAATAATTCTAACACATTTTTTCAGAAGATTTATTTTTATTTTTGTTATTTATTTTTTTTCAAAAGCTGATTTTTAAAAAGGATGCATATTATCTCTTTGTTGGGTACACATTATATTACAAATGAACCATTCCCAAATATTGGCTGACACAGGCCACCAGCACCATGAATCACAAAATCACCTCACATTGTTATGTACAATAGTTTCTCTGGCCATAATGCCGTTAAAGAATAACTATAGTTCTACATATTATTAGGAAAAACACTTTTAAATAACTTAGGAGTTAAAGAGCAAGTTAAGGGATATTTAAGATGATTTTGAATAAAACTATAATTTAAATTTTTGTATAAATGTATGTGGTATGCAGATAAATTATTACTTAGAGGAATGCTTATGGCTTTAGAAGATTCACTAATCAACAAGAAAAACAATAAATTGTGAAAACAATGAGGTAATTATTCAACTCATGAAGCTGGATAAAACAAATTAAAATAGTGAGGAATATTTCACCCACATTCAATCATCGTCCAGAGGTATTATACTGGAGATTTGGAAATTGTGGAGTATATAAAAACTGTTTATTGTAATATGCTATCAGCATTTAGTGCCAATCGGCCAGGGATAAAAATGTCCTGCGGTGTACTGGACAGTTCCATGTAATAAAGGATTGTCCAGCCCGAACTGACAAGAGCCTTTCCATTAAGAAACATTACAGACGAACCATGAGAGACTATGGACTCTGAGAAACAAACTGAGGGTTCTAGAGGGGAGGGGGGGTGGGGGGATGGGTTAGCCTGGTGATGGGTATTAGAGAGGGCACGTACTGAATGGAGCACTGGGTGTTATATGCAAGCAATGAATCATGGAACACTACATCAAAAAGTAATGATGTAATGTATGGTGACTAACATAACATAATAAAATTAAAAAAAAGAAACATTATATAATTATGTTACTTGGCTTTTCCTTAAGGAAACAAACATGACAAAACTTTTGTTAATCTTGTCTGATGCTTACATCATTGTATGTTATTCTCTGTACCTTGATCTATTTTTTGAAACATAATTTTTCATTAACAACTTCAAGTTCATTGAAGTGTAGTGTTTAAATTTGCATGGATAATAAAGTAAATAATAGAATCCACACTGAAATAAGCTCTTAATTATAGATCTCTATGTATTATACTATATGGTTTTTTTCTTTCTTTTTCCACTAATTCCTAAGTTTTTTTCTCTTGCACTGAAATTTTGGACATTATTAGTTCACATATTTGAAAACTTTCTTAGTTTAACTTTTTCTGTTTTTTAAAGATTTTATTTATTTATTTGAGAGAGAGAGAGAGTGAGAGAGAGAGCCCAAGAGGGGGTAGGGTCAGAGAGAGAGGCAGACTCCCTGCTGAGCAGGGAGCCCGACGTGGGGCTCCATCCCCGGACTCCGGGATCATGACCTGAGCCGAAGGCAGTCGTTTAACCAACTGAGCCACCCAGGCGCCCTAGTTTAACTTTTTCACCTGAGGGTTAAATTAACCAGATCTTTTACTCTTAAATACCAAGGCTCTCTCCCCACTAAATGTTGATTATTTTTCTTCTCCTCTTTACCTTCTTAAAATTCTAAATTTTGTAAAATCATATTATAAGGTATATTGATTATCTAGTTTTCCCTATGTCCTACCATGTGGCCCAGATCTAAAAATACATTTTATGTGCAAGGCAGTTTGCCAAGGGTTTTTTTTTTGGGGGGGGGAGGGGGGTACATAGAGATACAGATCTTGTTTCCTAGGAACTTATGGTTTAATAGAATGGGAAGTTTGAAGGGGAGGTAAAGTTTATGTATTTAACTTTATCATAGAGTATTAAAATAGTATTAAAATCTCATAAATAAATTGTTTTAGGTAGAGTATGGGAATGGGGAATCTTGAAGTGAGGGAGATTTAAGTCAGGGCAATATAGTCTATTGGAAGAAATAGTATTTTTTTAAAAAGTAGGAAAGAGCAAGATATCTAGTTTCAATGTTTTGTCAAGAATATTGTTGGGAAAGTGACCCTTTAACCACATTGTGGATGGCTCTGGTTACCTTGGAAATGAGTACTTAGTTAGTTCTGTAGGTAAGAGGAACAGATGAAAAGCTTTAACCCGGGTATGTGGGTGGGAAGTGCAGATGACCATTCGAACCTGTGATGTGGGGAGATTAATTTAAAAGTTTATGTAAAAGCTCATCCCAGTCTTCTCTGATTCATTGTGACTTCTCTGACGGCAGCACCAGCACATCACACACTGTTTCTGTTTATCTCTTTATGCCATAGATACTCAAAAGATGTTGAATGAAGGGACAAAGGCAGCCATCTATTTATCAAACATTTACTGGGTACCTACATGCAGCAGAGGATTCCCTGAGTTTTAGAAATATAGTCAAGTGGAGGCACCCATCCATTTTACTGACTCCCCTCTCTCTGCTGTCAGTCTTGCTTGATGACAGATGTGTCCCCATGGACTTTCACTTGGTGTTAACTGGAAGACCCTTCTAAAGCCAAACCATTTCTGTGACTATCTTTTTGCTCGGTGGTCCTCCTTTAGCCTCTAACTAAAGAGCCTTGAGATCATCCTTCTTTGCTCAGGCTCAGCTTGTCATCAAATGAGCCCTACTTCTTCTCTAGGGAAGTACATCTCCTTCCCCAACTCCATCAGTGGTGTGATAGGAACTCACTTATGTTTATAAAGTAAGCATAAACATCAACATCATTTATAATATTATCAAGTGCTTAAGATTTAGAAACTTCCTAAGGAAATCTCTTTTTTTTAATCAAGATGTTTTACATATATATTTGTATGTATATGTATACATATATACTATATATAATATACATAATATACAATATATTTTATTTATTATAAATATATACACAAAAAATAGCATGGAATATTTATCAAGCTTATCCAGGAACACTGAATAGAAAACCCATTTGTCTGACATCTGTTCACTTAGTAGTTCTGATGTTGGTGACTTCAAAATTGTGAACTGCTAACTGATTTTTAGTGGAATGGTTTCTTTACAGAAAATAAAAGGTACAGATCCAAAGCATTACCTTTCTCCTCATACTTTAGAAACTTTCGGCATTATTAGGTGGAAAGGTGACTTTGCTATCGCTTTTTGATTACTAGTGTGTATTCTTCCCTATAGAAGCTTCTCGACAAATTTAACAAAGGACTAGAAACCAAGTTGTCCCTAGAGATACAAACCCAGGAGGAGCCCTGTGACATTTTCAAAATAAGTGCAATGTGAATTTAAAAAAAAGAAAAAGAAAAATATAAAAAAAATTTAAAGCATTCTTCCCTGTCTTGGCCCATTCCTCTGCTTGATTGGTCAGGAATGATGATGTGATTCATCATCTTCACTTGAGCTGTTGGGATTAAAACTTCCAGAAATGCTGGCAGGATAGGGAGAACTCTTCCCCTTTGTCTTCTCTTAAACTCTGTCATGGCTAATTTAGCTGTGGTGGAAGGAGTGAACATGAAATTCTAAAGCCACATTCCTTTATACAAATTGTACTGGTCTTTTTTCTTCCAGATGCCAAAACTGATAAAGTAAACCATCATCAATTTACAGTGATAAAATTATGAAGAAGCATTATACATGTAACAAAATCATGCTTGCTCCAAAATAGCTGACTCCCTCAGGAAGACTGCTTTTGATTACAACAAAGAAAACACACTGGGACTTTGTCATTTAGAAACAACCATCATGTTTTCTTCCTTCCTCTTCTTCCCTTTTTTTTTTAAAAAAAAGAGGAGATGATTATATCATGTATGCAATGCTGTTATGATCTAAAATATTAAATCTCCAACTTTTCTTTTAGTTTACTATCCCCTGAGCTTTGAATTTATGTCTTTGATCAGTATGAAAACGCCTGCTGTTATTCTGAGCAACATCAGCTTTAGCCTGGAGGCTCTTGTAATCAACTTTTCAAGGACATTTGAATTTCAAGCTCTCACTATCCAAAATGGGTGGAATATAGAGTAACCTACAGGTAAAAGATGTAGCATATAAAGTATTACATAACTTTTCTGAGACATGTAAAAAGACTCAAATGATGAAGAAGGTAGTATGGTTCTTGGGTAGGAAGGTAGAATATTATAAAGAAATTTGTTTTTCTAAAATGAAGTATAGAGTGAAATAAATTTTCTTTTATAATTTGACAAAACTACTCTTAAGTTCTTATTGAATAAGAAAAAATTGAGAAAAAAATGGAGAAAAACTTAAAAATAGAATAACAGCAATCCAGGGCAATATCTACTAGTCATTAAAATGTGATTGAATTCAGTCCCAAGCCTGAGCAGAACAAATAGTATGAAATAAGACAAAAACATAAAACAAACTTAATTTGAGAATTATAAAATAATAAAAAATAAATTCATTGATCGATAGATTTTTAAGAAAAATCATTAGACTAATTGGTTTAATATTTTAAACACATAAATTAAGATCACATACCAAATTAATTTTAGCTGGTTTGAAGTACTTAATGAATGCTATTAACTCTAAAAACTTAGAAAAAATGTATATGCCCTTTCTGTCAGAGGGAAGGTTATTCTTTGTCTGAAATTAGTGGTAGAAGACATAAAAGAAATACAGATATGTTAGAGTAAATGATCCTGTAAGAAACTTTATTATAGCAAACTAAATAAAAAAGGCTAATTATAAATTAGGAAACATTATTAATAATAACTCAAAATTACTAGGTATATAGTTAATATTTTTTATCATAAGAAACTTATACTAATGTATCAATAATATATAAATGAAAAAGGAAATAAAATAATTTAAAACTAGTAAAATACAAAAAATTAGAGAAGTTAGCAAATTCTATATTTTTATACTAGAAGTTACACATGAAAGTTTAAATCACAGTCTTTTTTTTTTTTTTTTAAGTAAAGCAGCCATTTAGAAAAGATAATATAAAATACTGAAGAGGGGGTACCTGGTGGTGCAATCGGTTAATCATCAGACTCTTTGTTTCGGCTCAGGTTGTGATCCCAGGTTCATGGGATCAAGCCCAAAGTCAGACTCCTGCTTAGCACAGTGTTTGTTTAAGATTCTCTCTCCCTCTTCCCCTGCGCCGCCCCCCCAATAAATAAACAAATCTTTAAAAAATAATAAGATATTGAAGAGGTTGTGGTAAAAAAGATGTTTTCTTACATTGCTGTTGGGATTTAACTTGAGACAAACTTTCAGAAAGAAATTTGACTATATCAAGCATCATAAAAGTAATAACGCTTGAGTAATACAGTTTAGAAATCTTCTCTAAGAAAATCTAAATTATAAAAGATATTTATGCATAAAAGTGTTATAACAAGTTACCTATAATAGTTAAATTTGAGAAAACACCAATTTATGTTTAAGTAAGATTTTTAGCAAGTAAAACTAGATTTATACACAATTTAATAATAAATATCTATGTCATATGAAAACATACAAATAGCACATATAGTATGTCTCAGCTATATAAAACATGCATCAAATACATACAAAAGAGACATAAACTAATATTTAATAACTTTTTTCTTACATGTGTATATCAGTCTTCTCTAAATTTTCAATAACAAGCATATAATTCTTTCACAATGAGAAAATAAGATAATCTAAATGAGTAGCAGAGGAATGCAAATGGCTTATTTAATTGAAGTAAAAATACCCCAAATATATGTTTTTACAGATAAAAATTTTGAATAAATTCAAATTTTCAATTCTTCATTAATTAATGTTTTATTGATTACAATAAAAAACAGTGTGTTTTTATATTGACTAAATTCAAGCTTTCAATTCTTTGCTATGTTTTACTGATTATAATTTAAAATCATTTTTTTATTGCCACCTGCCCATATAATTCTAAATGTCACTTATATGACTATACAGATGAGAATAGGAATATTTTTCAACACTTTAGATGCAGAATTCTATGGAATATTAAAACATAATTACAAAACCACAACTATTTAAAATCTCCATAAGCAGTAAAAGAGAAGGAAGATTGATGGAATCCAGAACGAGTACCTACTTTGTGTTTTTTTTTTTTAAGATTTTATTTATTTGACAGAGAGAGACACAGCGAGAGAGGGAACACAAGCAGGGAGAGTGGGAGAGGGAGAAGTAGGTTTCCCACTGGGCAGGGAGCCCGATGTGGGGCTTGATCCCAGGACCCCGGGATCATGACACGAGCCGAAGGCAGAGCCTAATGAATGAGCCACCCAGGCACCCCGAATACATACTTTGAATATTGTTTTTTATATACAACTATCTTCGCCTGGGTTCCCAACAACTTGAAATGAAGTTTGGGGTTAACCCTTAGGAGGCACAGCATGAGGGTAATAAGAGCAAGGGACAGGGGAACTAAGTCGGGGAAGGAAGAGAAATCATGAAAGATGATGCATTAATGTGCTGGCCACTGCATTCACTATTATTCTTTAAGACAAAACAGTTGATCACTTGGCAGTTCTGTCTGTTGGGCCTCACCTCACTGCACATCTGTACACAGAAATCTACCTTGTTGGAGCACCTGGGTGGCTCAGTCGTTGGGCGTCTGCCTTCGGCTGGGGTCATGATCCCAGGGTCCTGGGATCGAGCCCCGCATCAGGCTCCCTGCTCGGCGGGAAGCCTGCTTCTCCCTCTCCCACTCCCCCTGCTTGTGTTCCCTCTCTTGCTGTGTTTCTCTCTGTCAAATAAATAAATAAAATCTTTGAAAAAAAAAAAAAAAAAGAAATCTACCTTGTTGCTGTCCAGGACGAAGAGCGAGGAAGGAGGCTCCTGTTTCCCACTCATCAAATTTTTGCCCATAGGAGGTGACATCTACATCCCTCCTGAAACACACACACACACATAAACACTTCCAGGTTGTATTATTGGGCCCCTTTGGTGGTTGCTTGCGGAACTGAATCTGTTCCCCTATAGTGTGGTGCATTATTCAAATTCAGAAGGAAGGAACCAGAAACTGAGGGCAACGACTGGCTACCCTGTGCCCTGGTGGTTAGAGTTACAGCGAGGCTTCATGGCCCTAAGTGGAATGGGTCAGCCACAGCAGTCCCCGAGGAGGAGCCAGCAGGTGCGGGAAATAGTGGTGTTAAGGAAATCTGAAGAAGTGTGTATAACCCATGTAATGGCTATCCTGCATGGGCTCAACTGTGCTGTTAAAAAACAAAAACTAAAGCTCAGACAGTAAAAATTTAGTGATCCCTCATTCTTCATACCTACCATCCTTGTCTCTCATTTACAGTCAACATTCTCAAAAGAATTATCCATAATCACCATGGCACTTATCTCAATTTCCTTCCAGCTGTTACTTGGGGTTCTTATTATATCAGTTTTTACAAATTTCCTTGGGTATTCTGATGGTGGTTCCACCAGTCTTTCACTATCACCTCCCAACTCTGCCACCCCGGTTCTTGCATTTCTCTTTTTCAGCTGGGATCCCATCTTTAAAAACTTTCTGGAATCCCTCTCTGTTCTTATCTCACAAGCGTTTCGCAAAACTAATCACTCTCTCATTTTTCTTCATTATCTTCATTTTCCAGGCTTCATTGGTAATTTCCCCTGTTTTATCTCTAGCTTCACTAGCTATTTTATCTCTTCTTTTTGGGTTCCTCTCCTCTGCTCCATTTCTAAATGCTGGCATGCTGCAGGGCTTTGTCCTAATGCACACGGTGAGGGGTGAGTACTATTTCTCTACATCAATCAACTCTGTCTCCCTCCTGTCTCAACTTAGCTTGTGGCCAGGTTGTTCACCCTAGCCACAAACTATTATTTTGGTTTCTCAGAAATGCCAAGATATGGTCATTCTCAGGGATTGTGCTCTAGCTGGTCCTTTCTGGCTGGAAATCTTTTCCCCCAGGCCTTTAAACGATAACTTTTCCTATACTTTAGATCTAGAGTTAAAGTATCATCAGGGAAGTCTTCTTCACCCACAAATCTCTATGATTCCTCAATTTCAACCACATTTTCCTGTTTATTTTTCAACTTGGCATTTGGAAGAATCTTATTTCCTTTTCATTGCTTCATTAGAGTGGGATCTTTCTCTCCCCACTGTAAGAGGATCTGTTGGGAACCAGGGGCCTTACCCATCTTGCTCACCACAGTGCATGAAGGAGCCGTAATAATGTTTAACTCACAGTAGGCATGCAATGAATAGCTTTCAATGAGTAACACTAACACAACATCACTTGTACTGAACAAGCAACCTAACATTAAAAAAAAGTAAGTATCAGGGCTGGTATAAAGGTTAAGTGTTGTATAATAGTCACTCTTATACTTTGAAGTCCCCCAGTCACTACTGACTTGTTTTAAAAAGTATTTTGGTAATACACAACAAACACTTCTATATATGCTCTTAAATTATAAATAATAGCCAATTAACTAATTGCTGATTGATTCTTAACAACTTAGGAATTTGTCCCCATAACAGTAATATTTTATCTATGGGTAAAAATTACACATATAGTGTGCAATTATCTTGAGCTTGCTTTGTAATATCTTCACTTACGTTTCAGTGATACTTAGGGTTTTTTTTTATATTTCCAATTTATTGAGGTATAATTGACAAACAAAAATTGTATAAGGTTTTTATACACATATATATTGTGAAATAATTACCACAATCAAACTATTAACCTATCTATCACATCTAGTTATCATTTTCTTCCTGTATATGTGTGTGTGTGTGTGTGTGGTGAGAACACTCAAGATTTACCCTCTCAGCAAATTTCAAGAATGCAGTGTTGCAAACTAAAGTCACATTGTTGTATATTAGATGTGCAGAACTTAGTCATCTTGCATAACTGAAGCTTTGTACCCCTTGACCAATATCTCCTCTTTCTCTCACCCACCAGCCCCTGACAACAACCATTCCACTCTCTGCTTCTATGTTTCACTATTTAGATTCTACACATAAGTGAAATCATGCATGACTTTCTGTGTTCGGCTTATTTCATTTAGCACAATGCTCTGCAGCTTCATGCATATTGTTACAAATGGTAGAATTTCCTTCTTTTTTAAAGCTGATTAATATTTGGGGTGTGTGTGTGTGTGTGTGTGTGTGTGTGTATCACATTTTCTTTATCCATCCGTCTGTCAAAGGACATTTAGGTTGTTTCCGTATCTTGGCTATTGTGAATACTGCCCCATGAATGGGGGAGGGCACATACCTCTTCAAGATCCTGATTTCATCTCCTTTGGATATGTACTCAGAGAGGGATGGTTAGATAATTCGTTAGTTCTATTTTTTTAATTTTTTGAAGAACTTTCATACTGTTTCCCCAAATGGCTGTACCAATTTAAATCCCTACCAGCATTGTGTAAGAGTTTCCTTTACTTTTGAAAAATGTCATTCAGGTCCATTCCCTATTTTAAAAATCAGGTTATTTTTTTTAAATGTATTTATTTATTTTTGCTATCACAGTTGTAACAAGCATTTTAGCTTGACATGTAAACAAAAAATATATAATTTGCTGGTATAGATTAGGAGGATATTACAGATCACTACACAAGTAGTATGTTTACAAGTATCTGAATCCATCAGTCTGGTTAGGAAAGCACATTATGTAAACTGAAACGTTAATATGTTAGTTCCTTTTGTCTTTTTCCCAGTGTGTGGTGTGTATCTGTCTAAAATAGTCCATTTTCAGTTTATCTTTCAACATTCCTACTTAATACGATATAGTAAATATTACACACACACCACAACTAAATGAATAGAATAAGTTGAGATTTAAATGGAAATGCAAAAGGAAAATTTCCTTTGTAAACAATAAATTTTCACTAACCTACTAATAGAATAAATCATATAAGACTGCCATGAATATACATTATTCATGAAAAAAATGGGCCTCAGATTCTTGTACAATTTAAGTGACAAGTACTGTGTACACCAACACAGAAATGCTGTGATGTTTTGGATAAGTTACATTATATTCCTGGTGTATATACAGGTAATGCTAGCACTTAATAAGCCTGAACAAAAGTATAAGAGGCTCAATTTGCTTTTAAATATAATCTACCAAGATATATTATAGCTTCTGCTACTTCTTAAACAATTCCTGTATAGATGTAGATTTATAATTAGCTGCAGCATTTATATATCTATTTATAGCAATTGTACATATAGCAATTGAATTCACGGAAGTCATTTTCATGTAAATTAAACTGTTTATATTTAAATTAACCTTGTATTTTTTAACAATTAGAAATACAAATTTAGCTCATAGTAATAATATCAGAACCTGATTGCTGTGCTCTTCATTAGTTCATCCATTAATGTGTTGAAGTCTTATATGATTTATGCATACTGAGTTTTTATCAAAAATGGATTTTAATTTTTGTTAAAATGTGCTTTACCCACATCTTTTTAAATGCTCATAATTTTTCTCTTGAATTTTTTAATGTGGTGAAATATAATGCTATTTTTTAAAATTAGTCTCACTTTGTTATTTTTCCTTTTTCTTTCTTTTTTCCTTTCGACCTCCTTCACCCATTTCTCCCACCCAGAAAAAAAATGCTGGTTTTTATGATGAATATTGATGTATTCTGTGGATAAACCCTATTTTATCACACTATTTTTTAAATCATATACTACTACATTCAGCTTGCTAATATTTTATGTACTATATTAGCATTTACATTCACAGCCAAAATTGATGTAAACATTTACTCTCATGGACAGTTTCTGGTTAGTTATTGCAATGGACTGAATGTAACCCCCCAAAATTTATATGGTGAAAAATAATCCCTGGTTCAATGGTATTTGGATGTGGGACCTTTGTGAAGTGATAGGTCATGAATGGGATTAATGCCCTTGGGGAGGGTGTGTGCTATGGTGAGCGCTGTGAGTTGTGTAAGACTGTTGAATCACAGACCTGTACCTCTGAAACAAATAATACATTATATGTTAAAAAAAAGAAGAAGATAGTAGGAAGGGAAAAATGAAGGGGGGGGAATCGGAGGGGGAGACGAACCATGAGAGACTATGGACTCTGAGAAACAAACTGAGGGTTCTAGAGGGGAGGGAGGTGGGGGGATGGGTTACCCTGGTGATGGGAATTAAAGAGGGCACGTACTGAAGGGAGCACTGGGTGTTATATGCAAACAATGAATCATGGAACACTACATCAAAAACTAATGATGTAATGTCTGGTGATTAACATAATGTAATAAAATAAAATTAAAACAAAAAAAAAAAATAAAGGGGGCCCCAAAGAAATACCTCAACCCTTTAATCATGTACAGCCACAATGAAAAGAAGGTAGTCAATGAGGACATGTGCCCTCACCAGTCACTGCATCTGCTGGCATCTTGACCTGGGACTTTCTAGACTACACAGAAGTGAAAAATAAATTTCTGTTCTTTATAAACCATTCACCTATTGTATTTTATTATAGCAACCTGAATGGACTAAGAGAGTTATAATATTAAGGTTATAGTTATAAGGTTATAGTCTGTATATTCTATGTATTTTCTTATTTTTTCCCTAGAAGAATTTGTTAAAGATTGAATCACCTCTTCCCTGAGTGTTTGTTCTATTTTGTCTTGAAAACTGTCTGGGCCAAGATTGTTATCTTTGTAGACAGATTTTAAGCTAATTTAATCAGTGCAGTACCATTTACTGTTCTAGTTTCTTTTGAACCAGTTTTATTCTATTTTATTTTCTATAAGTTTGTCTACTTCATTTAAATTTTAAACAATATTGGTATAAAATTATTCATAATATTCTCTTAGTTTTAAAATCTGCTACATTTGTAGTCACATCCCATATTTTAAATTCAATACTTTCTCACTTTCTTTTTATTTATTTTTAAAACATTTATTTTACTAGAATTTATGCATTCTCCCTCAATTGTTTTGGAAGATAAACATTTATTTTACTAGAATTTATGCGTTCTCCCTCAATCGTTTTGGAAGATATACGTAATTTCTACAGTTTTTATGTTCTTTGTTCATTTTGATTTTTTTCACATCTTAAATGAGATGCTTAACATATCAGTTTGTAGGTTGCTTCTTTTCTAATATTATCAAATAAGTCTAAGAATTTTTCAGTTGCATGTCACATATTTTGGTATGTGATATTTATTATGATTCTGTTTCAAGTTTTTTTTTTCTAATTTCTGCTATGTTGACTACATTAATACACAAGGTATAAGGTATATAGGGTTTTATAGTGTTTGTGGGTTTTTAAATTATCAATGTCTCTTTTTATTGCATTTAAGCAGACAATGTAGCCTGTATAGAACCAATACTTTGAAATATACTTATGTTCTCTCTATGACCAGTTGCATGGTCATTTAACTTAAATGTTCTTTGTGAGCTTGGTATAGACTGCCAGGTGCAAGTTCTATGTAAGCCCATTTCATTAACTCTATAATTTGTGTTGCTCAAATATTCTATATCTTAACATCCTTACAGTCATTTGTGTCTGTTTGGGTATATCAATTAGAGAAAGAGCTACATTTGACATCTTCTACCATGAGCATGGATATATCAACTTCTCCTTTTATTCTGTCAGTATTTCCAAGGTACTTGTCAATTGTATACAGCCTTCAGGGATGGCTTGTCTCTCTATCTGGGAGGTGAATATCTGATGGTTTTTATAGCTTTGTATCCATGAATCACCCTATTGTTAGGCTCACCTAGATTTTAGCCCTGGTCCTCTACCAAAACTGCTATTTCTGGACCTTTGCAAGTGTATGTTTTAACAATGATTCCATGTCCCTTTCTCTGCTCTTGTCACAGTACCCTCCTGAAATTGCTCTAGCTTCTTTTAGTTACTTGTACTACAGTAGTTCTAAACCCTGCTTGATTGCATGTCCCACAATATTGGCAAAATTCCTAGAATACCTATGGCCAATTGTTTTCTCTAAGCAGAAGCTGTGAAGAAATATGAGAAGATCTGATTATCTCTTTCTCCATCCAAAAAGACTCTAGACAATAACCTAGGCAAAACTACCTTTCCATTTGCAAATATACATTGAATATTTAATGCCATATAAATCAGTTCTCTCAGTGTACAGTATACTCTAAAATTGCACTTCTCATTTTAGTACTGGTACCAATATATTTCTTAAAGCTTTTGCTAAATACTAAGAAATACAAAGTCTCATGTCTGAGAAATGTATGTGCTAAATACCATGAATCTAATAGTTAGGAAGTCATGATGAATACATACCCTAATTTAGTACTGAGCTAATTATTTTAATCTAAAGTGCATTTCTAATTTGTACCTTTGGTGTAACTCAAATTTAGATGTCTCTCAAGTGTGACTATAAAAAAAAATCATGGGTCCCCTTATGGCTCAATCTCTGCTCAATATCACGTTCAAAGAGACTACTGTTCAACTCCAGAAACCTATAGTATTTATTTTAAAGTGTGCTTCACATAAAAAATCTTTCTTAAAGGCTTTAATTTCTCTGGGAAAGTACCTTTTGTAAAGAACATCTCTGAAGTGTGTAAAATTGATTCTATGGGGAGTAAGTTTTGAGTGTCAAACAATGACTGATTAATACATTTTTGGATGAGAGATTTTTTCCTAACTTTGGAACTACGTGTATCTGCTTTTTAAGTAAAATAAGACATGGTGCCTTTTCAAGGAGATTAAAATCTAGTGGAGGAAAGAAAACAAAAACTAACAATAGTAGTACTGATAAGTATATTGCATTTATTTTGCACAGTGGTTTTTGAGAAATCAGGAAATAAATTTCTAAATGGGCTTGGGAATGTGGAATTTTTCCTGGAAAAAAAAAGATGTTTAAGCTAAGATTTAAAAAATAATAAAGAATAATCTGATGGGAAACAGAAGAATAGTCTTTCCAGGGAGATAGAACAGCCTGTGTATAAACACAGTAGTTTGAAGCAAAATGGTGTTCTGAAAATTGCAAATAGTGTAGTATGGCTAGAAGGAAGAGTGTTTGCAAGGGAGCGTTTGCAAGGGAGTGACAAGAGTGAGGTAGAATGATGAACAGAGGGCATTTTTCCAAGAACTTCTATTTAACTAAGAAACTTAAACTTTACTCTTGACTAAGTTAATCAATTTAAATTAAGAGAAGGATGTAATATTTGCATTTTAAAACAAAATGATTTCATCAGCATTATGAGCCCTGGATGCTGGGTATCAGAATGAGAACTTTTGGGGCCAGGATGTCACTTGTGAGATGTGCTATAATGAGAATTTGCATCATCATATTGGAGATAGGTAAGGGGAAGCTGATCCTCAGGAAAAAGGCAGAGCTCTTGGGACGCCTGGGTGGCTCAGTTGGTTAAGCGACTGCCTTCGGCTCAGGTCATGATCCTGGAGTCCCGGGATCGAGTCCCGCATCGGGCTCCCTGCTCGGCAGGGAGTCTGCTTCTCCTTCTGACCCTCCTCCCTCTCATGCTCTCTGTCTCTCATTCTCTCTCTCTCAAATAAATAAATAAAATCTTTAAAAAAAAAAAAAAAGGCAGAGCTCAGAATGATTCTAAAGCTTCTGTGCAAATATAATTAAGACCTACTATCAACAGCTGGGCAAGTATGCATTCAGGTTTGAGGGGTACCTAAGATCATCACAGAAAATCTTTCAAGCAATGTTTTTCATCTCAATAACCGAGATATTTTGCAATAATTCAGCTCCCAGAACACAGAGCTACCTTCATTGCAGAATGAGACAGCAGTCTCCTTCTCTAGCAGTATCCTATCATTCACTGGATTAAAATCTCTATAGGATCACTGGCATACTGCATCCTGCATTAAGCTCTGGAGAAGCTGGTGGTTTCTGGACCTGAAAACATCTTGTACTCCACTCACGTAACTCTTCAGTGATTGGCTCTCCCATCACCATGGGTCTAGGTTGGAAAGCACATGCTGTAACTTATCTGGATTTGATTCATATCAAATTATTTTTGCCACTTGGGTAGGAAAAACTTGAATGGTATTTGAAAACATTACCTTAAAGAAAAATCAATTTTTGCTATATTATATAAAAACATTATTCTATTATGGTATATTCAAAGTTATAACAATCATTTTTATAAATGGAAGTAGGCTGTTTGAGAAATAGTTCAGCTTATGAATAATACACTAAGGATGTTCTACATGCTGACTCTCCTGAACTTCAGAAATAGAGGGGCGGATTTCACCTAGCTCTAGCAGAGACTGATTAGCTGGTCACCATTTTTTTAATCTCCCTGATATATACTCAGACTATATTTCCCCCCTCCTTTATAATTATATATGGTCATAACGCTGAGTGTTGACTTATAGAAGGTAAGTCAAAGTGATTTTCAGCACTTCTAGGTCTGGTCCCATAGTAATTTCCCTTGAGGACTCAACACCCTTGACTTTCATATCAACTAAATGCAGAGGACTACAGTGCTCCAGAACATGCTGGGGACATTAGATGAAATAAGTCTAGATCATGGAATGACTACTTAGTCTCTCACAGATTAGGGGCATTCATTTAAAAATTAAATTTTCAAGAAATAAATTACAATTGTATAAAATTTACTGAGATTTTGGAGTTTACGCATTTCAGCATAACAAACAGAATTGTTGCTCAAACCCAGTTAATGTAAATTACTTACTGCCCTGAGAGTTTCCTAAACAAGGAGCACTATCAAGATATGGATAACCCTAAACAAAAGCTGTCTTTCTTCTCTAGAAGTTTCTGTAATGTGCAATAATTTGTCAAAAATTGTGAAGGGTTTGAGATTTTTGCCTTAATTGCAAGCTAACAAAATAGTCTGTCATAATTTCATAGATACCGGCAGAAGACACATGACTCCTATGTCAGAAGAAAGGACATTTTTTTACTCATTGTAGAGCAGATAGCATCACCTTGGATCCTCTTGTCCTCATGTCCCATAGAAATGATGCAGGTATAGGCCAAGATGAATCCTGCACACATAGTGAGTTTGTGCCAAAGCTGAGGAAGCTTGAGCGTAGGTCTCTATGTCTCCCAACTGGGGTTGCTAGCAAACTGCCCAACTTTGCCCCAGAGGGAGTCATCATCCTTATGATTGCGTTCAGAAATAAAATCCACCCTTTTCCCCAGAGGGTGACACTATCAATCTTCCAAGGCTGTTTGCTATACAAACACCCTTAATAAAGATAGTTTAGGACAAAAGCTGATACTAGATGTGCAAAAATATCATGGAGAATACTCTGTCAATATGTTTTAGATTCCAGGTTTGGTAACTGAAGAGCAAATCATAGAAAAATGTAGTGAGAGAGCAATTAGGAGATTTTGGAAGCCATTCCCTTTTAGGATGAGGGAGGAGATAGAAATTCAGAAGATAACTGACTTGGCCAAAGCTACAGAGAAATCAGTGAGAACCTGACTCTATTCTTTCTATCTTGTTCCCAAAAGAATCATATCCAGATTACAGATGCATATATATTACTGATGTTAATTCATGTACACACCAGGCTTACATTTTGAGGTTTAAAAGCAGTACTCTGGAAGCAGTGCTTACAACTGTCTGTATTGAGAACCAGAAAATCTTTGCTCTCATCACAGTCCCGACAATAAGGGGTTAATGAAGCCATTTTGATCGGGCCAGCTTCAGGGAAAATTAACTACTCTCTTCTCTTCTTTCAGAGTACATCGTTCATATCTCTGTTATGTTAAATTGATGTATTTGATTATGAATTTTTTAAAGGCAAGACTATTTCTAAAGAACTACCTGAATAAGTTGAAAAGTACACGTGAAAAAAAATTAAAATGAGGATCGTTGCAGTGTGACTGCTATATCCCAGCTGTTATATTCTCTTGTTTTCTAATATCTGGGCCGTGATTTATGCCATCTTTCAGTAATCATGTTTAGTTGCCTAGCCAAAAAACTGAATAAGATATCTTTTCCATTTGCGTTCTGTTACTTTGAATTGTAGACTGAAGCTCCCAGAGATAATAACTAGTTGCTAGAAAATATACCTTGTCTCTTCCCTACCACATTAATGAAACAATTGGTGTAACTAACCACAGCATGGCCATTAGATTTCTGCAGTTGGTTTATGCTCCTTTGAGGAATGAGATTGCTAAATTAGAAAAATGGGAAGAAAACGTATTTTTCATAAATCCTGTGAAAATTATCGGCCTGTGCAATATGGCTAAATAGTAAAGTTCTTATTAGATTTTGCCGTTTTGGCAGGTCTAACAGAGCATTCCACACCTCATCTCATACACATCCACGCTCACCTAAAAATGAAGGTAGATGGGGGCAGACAAAGGCAGGAGTTTAAAGTTGGGGATGTGGTTGCAGTAAGTAACAAACTCTGCTTTCTCCAGAGAATTACATTTTTAAAGACATCCACCTCCACTCCCCCACACAACACTTTAGTTTGTTCCCATGTTTGCTTGTTTTCTAGTCCTTCCCTAATCACACCAGGAATAATTTCATCAGCCCATCATTTACTGATTATACATTACTGAGAATGAGATTTTAATGTGACATGAACATATATTTTGAATACAAAGTATATTCTCAAAATTATTAAAAGTTGCTACCTAATGGCAAGTCGGTGTTCGACTCAGTTATTTCTGTTTACACAATTTTTCACTACGAACTCAATTTATTTGTATAATCAGAATAATAATAAATGGTATTTAGAAAATAATCTAGGACACAAGGGTGGTATATGAAACACTTCATCATCGTCCAAGAACATATATGCTCTGGTTTCTTAGAAGCTATTAGTCATATCAAGCAGTATGATCTCTGTAAATTCCCTTCTTGAACAAACTCCAGTCAGGCTCCTCTAAGTCCTCTTATTAACTAGGTCCTGACTTTTGGACTTCTGTGTCCATTTGCAAGGCCCACTTTTAGCAAGAATCCTAAGTTGACATCTACTGGAGTTCCTCATCCTCCATCATTCCCCCAGGGAACATCCCATCATGCCGGCCTATTTTCATCGAGACACCAGTTAGGTGGTTTAGGCAGAAATCTGTCCTTATCCCCTGGTGTTTCTTCTTAGTCATTTTCCATCCACTAATCCCCATCCTCTTCTTTGGCTATAAATTCCTACTTTTCGGGCGCCTGGGTGGCTCAGTTGGTTGAGCGACTGCCTTCGGCTCAGGTCATGATCCTGGAGTCCCGGGATTGAGTCCCGCATCGGGCTCCCTGCTCAGCAGGGAGTCTGCTTCTCCCTCTGACCCTCCTCCCTCTCATGCTCTCTGTCTCTCATTCTCTCTCTCTCAAATAAATAAGTGAAATCTTTAAAAAAAAAAAAAAGTTCCTACTTTTCCTTGTTGTATTCAGAGTTGAGCCCTATCTCTTTTCCCTAGTACAAAAATCCCATTGTAGTAGCCCCCTTGAATAAAATATTTCTTACTTTCTTTAACAAGTGTCATGAGAATAGTTTCCTTATCAGTAGGCAGATTGATGTCTCTTTATTTATTTATTTTTTGTCCCTTTTGAAAAATGCCCAAATTCTAATTCTTGGAACCTTATGGATATGCTAGTTTATATGGCAAAAGGGAATTATGTTTGCAAGATGGTATGAAGGATACACAGGAACTGACATTACAGTAAAGACATTATCTTGGGATATCCAGGTAAGAGATCAGTGTTATTACAAGGGTCTTTAAAAGGGAAGGAAGGAGGCAGATCAGATAAGAGCCAGAGAGATGACAGCAAGAAAACAATTCAGCTTGAATTTGCTGGCTTTAAAGATGGAGGAAGGTCCTGAATCAAGGAATGCAGACAGCCTGTAGACACTGGAAAAAGTGAGGAAACTGTCTTGGAGCTTCCAGAAGGAACACAGCTCTACCTTCACCTTAATTTTAGTCCAGTGAGACTGTGTCAGACTTCTGTCCTACAGAACTGTAATATAATCAACTTGTGCTGCTAACAGGCCTTCGGTTTGTCATAATTTTTCACAGCAGCAATAGGAAGTGAACACCATCTTCATGCAGTTTGGCTAGAAATCAGAGGCCAGTTCAGGACCGTTTAAAGGTCTCTGAAGAGGAGATAGAAGAACACATAAATTCTTGTTGGTTCCTAGAAAGATTGTAGGCACTTTTTCATTTCTTCCTCTATTTAGTTCAGTTCCATCCCCTAAAAGAAGCGGGGTATATTTTATCAACCCTCAGCTTTGGAATTGACCAAGTGACTTGCTTTAGCTACTACAATGAAGCAGAAATGAGAAGCTACTCCTTCAGACCAGGCTTAAGAAGCCTTGGAAGGTTCCCTTGCACTCTTGTACTCTGATATGTCTATGAGGAAGGCACACCCCAGCTGGTCTGCTGGTCGCTGGAGGAGGACAAATGTCACATGGATGAGAAGCAGACAGCCTGAGCCAAGCTCAGCCGACATCAGCCAATCCCCACTGACCTTCAAATATCTGAGAAAAGCGTACATGATTGCTGTTCTAAGCCACTGAATTTTGGAGTACTTTGCTATGCAGCAGTAGTAAACACACATAACTCCAGTCTAATGCTTGCTGCTCTGCTTTGTTTTGTTTTTGAGTTATAAAGGAGCATAGCAACTTTCATGCCATAATGGCCAGCTTTTTACTTGGAGGCCTAAATCTGGAAACTGCTAACGCTCAGTTCTCCCCACCAGGAACCTTCCCTCCGAACTGACAGTCCACAAGGCCTTCTCATTTTCCTACTTTAGAAAGGTCAGGTTTTTATTAAACATAACTGCCCTCCAACTTCCCCTGGGGATCTTAGATCTATATTTTCTGGGTTTTGGCAGAAAGTATGCTATTTTAGTCAGTATTTAAATGTCATATTTGTACCATAATCCTTTCTACTGATATCCTGGATGTCTGCCGATGTTATATGTATATTCCTTCTGATAAGATTTCTGAAATGCAGTGGTGCCAGCCAAGGAGCAAATGTTCTTGTTATCACTGAGGGAAGCACTGGGGATTGAAGAATATTTTAAGTAATGGCAAAGTTTCTTTTTAGCGGTGGAGGAAAGAAAAACCCCTTACCATCAGCTTTTGTTCTCTCCCATGTTTTGTTCAGCTCTCATTCCATTATACGATGTTTTACATAGAGACTGCTAAGACACCACTTTGCCCCCAAGTTCTGTAGTGTCTCCATAATGTTGATGTTCTGCCCTTTCACTCGAGAGGAATGAAGAGAATGAAGAGTGAACAAGTAGGTTGGAGAAAACTGAATCAAAGTTGCCACATTTTCCTACTGTGCTCACATAGTCAATAGTTTTAAAGATTTAACATGCGGGTGCCTGGGTGGCTCAGTCGATTAAGCGTCTGCCTTCGGCTCAGGTCACGATCCCAGGGTCCTGGGATCGAGCCCCGCATCGGGCTTCCTGCTTAGCAGAGAGCCTGCTTCTCCCTCTCTCTCTGCCTGCCGCTCTGCCTGCTTGTGCTCTCTCTCTCTCTGTCAAATAAATAAATGAAATCTAAAAAAAAAAAAAAATAGATTTAACATGCTCCCAAATTGGGCTTCTTAAATCCTAAACATATATACAGCAAAAGGAAAAAAAAAAAAAAGGGATATAATAAAAGATGTGGCCAGTTCAGATTAACTGTGAGACTATGAACTTTTGGGTCTCTCTTCTGCTAGATCGGAAACTTCAGGAACACAGGATCTGATCCATGTTGGTTGGTTGTTTCGTCCACAGTGACTAACACAAGGCTTGAACCGTGTATCAATGATCAGTAAGTACTTGATGAATGGGAATCAATAAGTGACTGAGTTGCCTTTTGGTACGTTAAGTCATTTATGTGTAGCACAGGACTATTTCCATTTAAAAATGGAAGTTACTACTAACTATATTTTGGGTAGAGTTCCCTCTTTTCACTTGAAAGAAAAATAATGGGGCTATACAAATAAATCAACAAAAGAGTATATAAGAGAGGGGTTTGGAATCAGATATGAACCCTGGGAGGTATATAGCCTACTTTCAACTTTTACCCAAATTGTCCCTTTGAGGAGCCATTTTACATTGAAAGTCACAGCTGCAAAGAGAGAGTTAGATATGCCATTGCAAATGGGCATGATTTTATAATGAATGCTGAGCAGGGGTTTGCTATTCATGAGTTCAATGATAACAATTTTATAGGATGTTTTAAAAACGCCTGATTCTTTTTTTATGTAAAACTTGTGACAAGTGCTCTGTATCACTTTAAACTCTTAAGGTATAGTTTGTAGAGTAACAAGAACAGAAAAATTGGTATTTTTAAAAGTATTTTCCCTTCTAGCACATAAAGAGGATCTCTCCATGGGTAGGGCCCAAGGAGAAAATTAAGGTTTTCTCATTGTCTGTAGAGGAAAGATGACATATCCTGAAAGACAGAGCCAGGATGTTGGCATTGCACTGGCTGACTGTGCATTAGATCAGACAGCAAATTAGATATTGATAGAACTATTTTGAGCAGTCTATAAGCTTTTTGATGATTGATATCTTTATGCTTCTTGATAATATCAATGCCGACATTTAGGAACTAGAGAGAAAAACTGTAATATAATATTCTCTTTGTGGGATCCTTAAGTGTAACCCAAGCTCACAAGTCTCATTACTTAGATAGCAGGGTTTACAGAATTGACTTTCACAGGAACAAGGGAAAGAAAATTAAAACATCACCCTTCCCTTTGTGTACAAAACTGTCCTTCCAGCCACCCTTCAATTTGAATCAGAGGATGAAGCAGTCAAGTTCTTTAAAGTTCTTCTGGTATGAGAAAAAGAAAAGTGGTTCGCAGAATCAGTCAGAAAAAAGTGTATTTTAGAGAACAAAAATAAACTAAATGTGGAGCAAATGGTTCATTTCATTATGTGACTGTTTCTGGTAGGACATTCAGCTTAAAACTAAGTGCCCAGGAAACCACAAAATATATCACTGTCCACTTCTAAATAATATTTTCTGAAATGTAATCAGGAAAATGGAAGATGATGTAAAAGAAAAAAAAAGGCACTGTGATTTATATAACAATCTCAGTTTTACTTGCTCCTGTCTCCTCTCCCCCATCATTTTATCTTTCAGGAAGAACTTTTCTCCAAGATTAATTAATTAATCACTTACATAAAAACTTGTTTATTCATTCTTCCATTTATTCATTCAGCTCATATTTGGAAAATGCCAATTTTGTACTGGCGTTGTTATAAGAAAACAGCAGTGGGCAAAGCAGATATAAATATTTACCCTCACAAAACTTACCTTCTGAGGGAGAAGACAGATTACTAGTCAATGGATAAAGTACATAGAAGGCCTATTGGTGATTAGTGCTAAGCAGGTAAGTAAAGTGGGTAAAGAAGTTAGAAAATGTCATGAAGTGAAGTTTGCTATTAGGAATGCCAGATAAAATATAGGATGTTTAGGTAATCTGGATTTCAATTTTTAAGGAACTAAAATAATTATTTTAGCGTAAGTATATTTCAAATATTACTAGGTGAACAAATGGGAAAGTGATTGAAGATGAGACCATAATGGATTTGGTGAGCAAATGATGTTATGGTCTTGAATAGATGTTGAAAAATTAGAGAAAATATTGAACAAGTTGTGACGTAAGTCACAAGTTGCAAAAAATGCAAGTTTAATTTTTAGATGTGAAAATTAAAATGTCTGGGATGAAAAATATGCTAGGTGTAGCTAATTGCAGATAAGACTATCCTGAAGAAAAGATTAATGAACCTGAAGTCACAACAATAGAAAATATCCCACATAAAACACAAACCATAAAAAAAGAAAAAGTAGAGCATCAGTGAGCTGCAGGAGAAATTCAAGTGATCTAACATAAATATAATTGGAGTCCTCTAAGCAAAGGAGAACAATGAAAAAAAAGGAGAAGAAACAATGGATGAACTCTTTCCAAATTTGATAAAAACTCTTAATCCACAGATACTAAGAATCTCAACAAAACCCAAACACTAGAATCATGAGGAAAATTACACCAAGGGACGTTATAATCAAAGTGCTTAAAACCAGTGATAGAATATTTTAAAAGCAACCAGAGAAGCATGGAAGATTATACATTTAGGGACAAAGATAAGAATTACAGCAGATTTCTAATTAGAAATAATGTATGCAAAAAAACACAAGGCATTGCATTGTTTTTGATTGGAAACCCACTGTGCTAAGAGAAAGTAAAAACAAAATAAAGCAAACTCTGACAATCTGTAAATCTATACCCAGGGGAAATACTTTCAAAATATAAATGAGAAATGTATTTTCAGACATACAAAAGCTTAAATAATTCATTGACAGCCAACCAGCACTACCAAAAATACTGAGTAAAGCCCGTCATTCAATGAAGGAGAAGGAAAATGACACCAGAAGGAAACATGGATATACATAAGGAATGAAGAGTACTGGAAATGGTAGCTATGGACATAAATATAAGACTAATTTTTAATTTAAACTTCTTGAAAAGATAAGTTATTGTTTAACATGAAAATAACCATGTAGATACAATATCTACTGTATAATCTATGTAGAAATAAAGTGTATGGCAAAGACAACAAAGGCCAAGGGGGCAAGACATAAAAATATTCTATTGGGAGATTCTTTTTTTTTTTTTTTTTTTAAAGATTTTATTTATTTATTTGACAGAGCGAGAGAGGGAATACAAGCAGGGGGAATGGGAGAGGGAAAAAGCAGGCTTCCCGCGGAGCAGGGAGCCCGATGCGGGGCTCGATCCCAGGACCCTGGGACCATGACCTGAGCCAAAGGCAGACGCCTAACGACTGAGCCACCCACGCGCCCTATTGGGAGATTCTTACGTTATACCTGAAGTGGTATAGCATCACTTCAATTTTGACTGTGATAACCAGACAGCTTCCATAACAGCTCTAAAATAATCTCGTATTTTTAGTAGCCACAGGGCAGATATTGCTGAAAATCAAACACAATTTTTAATCATGGGAGTTGTTGTATTACAACAACAGTTGAATTCAGTCTCTCTTAGTTTCTAATATGACAAGGCATTAACCAATAAAGAATTAAATTCTGAAACTAGAAGTGGGGACATCTTATTGGAGCCAGATGAAACTGACAATCTTGAATCCCCCGGTTATTCTGAGACTCCCTTAGAAGTAGAAGAAATTTTCCATCACTAAACCCATAACTACAGTTGAATCTCAGCATACTCCAGTAGGACAGGCATTCCTTTCCTCCACACTCCAGGAGGAAAAGGAAATAGCGTAGCCATTGAAAGATTGTCAAGATCTTGCTAATATATAAATCAGCAGAAATCTGAGAAAATGTGCAAATAGATGTTAAGAGCATTTGGCCAGAGAGGGCTGAATATAACACAACATTGGACTGACTTCATTGAAATGGGTACACTTAATAGAGATTCCAGACATAACACATTAAGGTTTGTGCAGCTAGATGTGGCTCTAACCACTTCCTTGTTTATTTGAGTGGCTATGAACTCAATCATAGCATCCATTTAATGAAACAGATTCCAGAGCTTCCCTGATATGAAGTGAGAAGAGAATCCAAAGTCTCAGGGGGATGGAAATGTTGGACTAGAGCTATTATGTATAAATTGCACAGCCATCCCAGAATTAGGATCCACAAGAAGACCTAGGAAAACTCTCATCACTAGGGCACTGATAAATATATTAGGGACAGGAGCATCTCTGAAAGATTCTGTGGTCATTCTCCATTTTAGGCCAGGTGTGACTGTAGAGGCTGCCACCATTCAGGTGGGATCCCTGATTTCAAAAAAGAATGATAGAATCACAGAATAGCAGATGTCAAGCAGCAGCACTTAGGCATCCAAGTCAAGGTGGTTACATCAACCATAAAGGGAAACAGGGATGTGTCAGTAATTAAAATGCATTGGCCTGCAGAGATCTTTAGTGGTGGCTAATTGATCACAGTGTCTCTAGGAATGATATAAATGGACAGCCTACTAGGGTATTGTTTGATTTACATAACAGGAAAAACTCTAAGTCTACTAACAAGAATCCTGACTTGGATTGCCAAAATGGAGAAATATGGCTTCTTACCCAGTTTCCAGACCTAACTTCATTCACAGACTCAGAGCCCCTTGATGGCAAGAGTTCTGGTAGCTTTGGGGGAAGAGACAGCACTATATTGTGCACACACAAGCTGTAAATCTTCCTCTAAGCCTTTCCCAGAGATATCCTCACCTAGGTGCTAAAGTGACTTTGTGTTGGGGAAAAGAAACACCCAGATCTTGCAGGGATTATTTGACACTGGCTCTGAACTGAGGCTTATCCCTGGTGCCTTGAAATGCCACTGTGGCCCACCAGTCAAAATAGGGGCTAATGTTGGTTGGGCGGAGTCTTAAGTGTGAATCCGAGGTCCCGATAGATTTGCAGACACAATGTGGTTATCTCCCTAGCTCCTGAATATATAATTATATGGGTATGTAATTGTATGGATTTGTATATTATAATTGTATGGATTTGGCCTCCCTTTTCATAATGCTTCTGCAAGCACCTTTACCCATATATCACAGAATGACTTATTTAACATCATGACATTCCATATGGCATTGTGTCAAATCGAAGTCATTTCAAGTGAAGGAAATGCTGTAATAAGCTCATGTCCATGAATCAATCAGCTTATTTTATATCTCATCACTCAAAAGTGGCTGCTCTTACGGAATGGTAGAATGACTTATTAAAGTCACACTTATGGCTATATTTGAGAAAAAATATCCTGAAGGTATGGAGTTCTATCTTATAGCATATATTTTATGCTTTGAATCAAAGATCATTTTATGGCGTTACTTCTCCCATGGCGGGAATACATGGGTCCAGGAATCAAGCTTTGGAAGTGGGAGTGGCTACTCTATTACAACTAATTACTCATGCAGACTTTTACTTTTTACTCTGTCATCTCTGAGCTCTGCTGGCTTGATGATCTTAGTGTTCAAGAGGAAAATGCTTCCAATGGGGAAAATAACAGTTTCACTAAATCAAAAGTTGAAACCTTCATCTGGCCATTTTATTATATTCTATTTTTCCAAAGACTTATTTATTTATTTTAGAAAAAGAGAGAGTGAGTGGGGGAAGGGGCAGAGAGAGAGGAAGAGGGAGAGAAGCAGACTCCCCATTGAGCCCGGGAGCCCCATGTGGGGCTGGATCTCATGACCTTAAGATCATGACCTGAGCCAGAATCAAGAGCAGGTCGCTTAACTGACTGAGCCACTCAGGCACCCCTCATCTGGCCATTTTAGACTCTTATGTCATTGAGCAAAAAAAGGCAAAAAAAAAAAAAAAAAAAGAGAGAGAGAGAGAGAGAGATAATCTACTAGTTGGAATGATTGATCCTAATAACCAAGAGGAAATCAAGGTTGCTGCTACACATGAAGGTAAAGAAGACTATGTATGGGAAACCAAGGGGATTCTCTGGAGGGTTCCTCAGCATGACAATAGTAAAAATTGATTGAAAACTATAATAACCAGAAAAGGTAGGGCGACTCAGGATTCCAACCATTAGGGAAATGAATATGCATTTGGGAGGGAATAATTGCTAAGGGAAGCAGAGGAGCTGAGGTTCTGGCTGAAAGCAAGGGAATTATTGAATGAGTAGTTGAAGAAGAAAGCTGTATAGATGAATTATGATCTTTGGGCAAAATAGAGAAATGGGGACTGTAGTTGCTTTATGTATTTTCCTTATGCTTGTTATATGCATGTGTTTATTTGTGTCTATTAATCATTGTATTCTTCTTTCTCCCTCCCATTTCTTTTTTTTTTTAATTCCTGTATAAATTACTGGAGTTTAACTTTACAATTAATCTTTTGGTAACAGAATATCAGTAGGACCATGACTGAATTTGGAGAGTTATTAATATTGTCTACATTAGAAACAAAATCTGTTGGGACTGTGCCTTCTCATTTTCGGGAAAAATGAGAACTTCTTATAAGAAGGATACATGTATCTAGTTAGTAGAAATACCTTGTTAAGTTGTTTGTTGTTGTAAGGGAGTTAAAATGGATATGGAAGAGTACATGTGGAAACTGAATAGACAAAAGGGTAGGTGACGTCAGTTACCAATTTATTACCTCTCAGTTCCCATTTAACACTTCAATGTATGCTCTGTGATAAAGGAGAGGATTTCTTTAACCATTTCTCCATTAAAGTGGGTTTTCACGACCATATTAATAGGCTGAAAAAGAAAAACTGTACAATCATCTCAATAATTAGAGAAAAAGTATTTGAAAATATCCAACATCAACTCCTAAAAAAACCTTTTGGCAAACTAGGAATAGACTGGAACTTCTTTAATCTATTAGACTTTCTACAAAAAATTGTACTTAATGTTGGAAGACTGAATGCTTTCATCCAAATATGAAAAAAAGAAGTGAAATCTCTGCTCTCACTACTTTTCTTCAACATTGCATTCAAAATTCTAGTCAGTGCAATAAAATAAAATAAATACATAATAAATAAAATATATCCAGTTTGAAAAGAAAAAGTGAAATTCTCTTTATTTGCAGATAACAATCATCTATGTGGAAAATGATATCAAAGCTACAAAATTGCTACTGGAACAAATCAGTGAGTTTAATAAAGTTGTAGAACACAAGATCAGTATACAAAAATCAATTTAATATCTATATACTGGCAAAGGACATATAGGGAGTGTATTTTTAAAGTAATATTATTTAATGGGGCACCTGGGTGGCTCTGTCGGTTGAGCATCCGACTCCTGATTTTGGCTCAGGTCATGATCTCAGGGCCGTAGGATTGAGCCCCATGTTGCTCTATGCTCAGAGTGGAGTCTGCTTATCCCTCTCCCTCTGCTTCTACCCCACTCATGCTTGTTCTCTCCTTCTCAAATAAATAAATATCTTTAAAATAATATTATTTAAAACAGTATCAAAACGTATGAAATACCAGGGATATAATTAAAAAAAATTAAGAACTGTACACTAAAAACTATCAAACATTGTTGAGAGAAACTACAGAGACCCAAATAAATGGGCATATTGTACGTTTAACAAATGTTGCTGGAACAATTAGAAAACAATTATGTAAAGTAGCAACACCTTAATACACACCACTAGCTATATAGAAAAAATAACTCAAAGTGGATCATGGACCTAAAGGTTAAACCTAACATTACACAACTTCTAGAAGAAAATATAGGAGAAATCTTGTGACTTTGAGTCAAACAAAGATTTCTTAAAACAGAATCAAAATCATGATCCAGAAGACCAAGGATGATAAGTTGGATTTTATCAAAATTAAGAACTTCTGCTTCTTGAAAGACACTCCTTAGAGAAACAAAAGACAAAATATTGGTTGGGAGAAAATATTTGCAAATCAAATATCTGATAAAGGACTTTTCCCCTAAATATATAAAGATATCTCACAAACCATTAATAAGAAAACAAATGACCTCATATAAAATAGGCTACAGATTTGAACAGGCATTTCAACAAAGATGATGTACAGATGCAAGTACATAAAAAGATGTTTAACATCACTAATCATCAAGGAAATGCTAACTAAAATCACATTGAGATGGCCCTACACATTTATTAAAACATCTGTAGTAAGAAAGTCTGACCACACCCACTGTTAACATGAATATGGAGCAAAGGAATGTGGATCTGCTCCTGGTAGAGTTTTAAACAGTACAAAAACTTTGAGAAAAAGTTTGCCAACTTCTTTAAAAAGTGAAACATACAACTAACATATGATTCAGTCATTTCTATTCTTGGTATTTACACAGGAGAAATGGAAGTATATATCCATATAGAGACTTGTACTAAAATATTCTTAGCAGCTTTATTTGCAAGAAGCAAAAACTGAGAACAACTCAAATGTCACTCCACCTGATAAAAGTATAAACAACGGTGGTACTTAAAGTAAGAAAGAATGAATTATTGACACATGCAACAATACGGATGAATTTCAAAATAATGTTGCTGTTTGAATGTAGCCAGACGACAAAGAGCACATACTATATTATTCCATTTATATACAATTTTAGAAAAGGCAAACTAAGCTACACTGACGACAGGTAGATTAATGGTTGCCTGGGAATGAGGGGGTGGCAAAGAGGGGCTGTAGAGGATTACAAAGAGACATCAGGACACTTTTAGGGCAATGGATTTGTGCATTGTCTTGATCCTAGAGGTGTGTTACTGGTGCATACATATGTCACAACTTATTGAATAGTACACTTTGAATATTCAAAATATATTATTGTAAATTATATCTTACTACAGCTGCTAAAAAGTACCCAGAGAAAATCAAAGCCAACACAAGGGTTTCAGAGGGAATTGTAGAAGATCAGAAAGAAAACTAAAAACGGGTACTATCACAGTTGTTCATGAAAGAAACGATTTCAAGAAGGAAAAGAGTCATTAAACATGTTGAATATTGTTGAAAGAAAAGAAAGAGAAAGGATTAAAATGTTCATCCCATATAGGAACAAGTTCCTTAGAAAGAACAGATCCAGTGATCGGTCGGAGGAGAAGCCATGTTACACAGAGTTGAGCGATGATGGGGAGTAACATAGCAAGACCCAGTGAAGGCAATGATTTCAAAGTGGCTGTGAATGGAAAAAGAACAAGATCTGGAGGGGAATTTGTAGTCCAAATATGTAATCTTCAGTGCTGGTGGAATAATCAAATAAAGAGACACAGTTTGAAGACAGAAAGAAGGGCCAGTGAACAGAGACCTGGAATGAGTAGGGGAAGTTGAATGGAAAAGGCCCAATGTGGTGAGAAAGCCGAAGTTAGGGAGGTGGGAACTGGGATGGTGTTGAGTGCACTTGGGTAAGGAAGCTGCTCTAGGAAATGTAGTGGGAGTTTCCATAGCAGGACAATGATCAGGTTGGGGATAAGGAAGATTTGGACTCAAATGGAATGATGATATGTGTGCCCCTGAAGGCCTGCTGTGGGGCTTTGCAACACCAGGCCGGAGTTAACAGAGAATAACTGTAACTTGAAGACAAGCATTTGACCTTACTTTTGTAACTCCTGGTGTCCAGTGCTCTTTAAGATTTAATTTGAAGCATTACAAATCTCTTAGCCAACCTTCTTGGGCATGTGTATATTCTTCTCATATGTCAGTATTCCATCTGTAATGCATCCTGCTTCCTTTTCCCAAACCACATTCCTATCTGAGAATAATATTCAGCATACAGTAATGATTCTGATTAGACAATTTTGGTTTTAATTTTTATTATTGTTTACCACATGATGTCTGGATTCCCCAAAGAACCAAGCTTGTCCCTTTTCAATCTTGGTTCAAAGAAAAAAAAAAAAAAAAAACTTCACAAGCTTTTATAAAGGAGCCCTCCTCACTTTTCTTGATCCTTCTCCACAAATTTCCTTTGTTATCATAGTAACCATAATAATCCATAGCCAATAAAAAAGTTAGTGTCTAATAACAGAAGAGACAGGAGTGAAGTCTTCTGAAGTTTGCCTTTTCTAGGGATCTTTTTTCTTTGCGAAAGTTGATTGAGCTACCATGATCCACTTCATACTAAATATGTGCAAAATATTCATTCTCTATAGAATCTGGTGCCTGGATATTATTTTGGTACAGATGTATCCTCTTACTATATTAGCATCCTAAAGAACATACATTTTATATAGCACATAGGAACATTTCATTCCTGAAAAAAAGAACAAAAAGGGTGATATAGAAAATGCATAATATGGTTCAGAGATTCTTACAGCATTTAATCAAAGGAAAAGATGAATACCAATTATGTGCACAAGTTAAAGATTCAGATAAAAGCAAAACAGCCATGGGAAGGATTATGACTAAACATGACCTAGGGAGAGAAAGAAAAAGAGATGGAAACCTTCTGCCCCAAGAAGATCAACTCTATTAAACCAGTAAGCTTTCAACTGGCTCTTTTAGGTGTCTGTGATATTAAAGATTTAAGAGGTAAACAGAAAAGAGATCTGAATTGGGAATCTGAAGATTTGGGTTCATATTTGGCCTTCACCATTCAATTGCTGAGTGACTATGGACAGATCATTGAGCATCGTTTTTAATTACCTGTAATAGGACCATAATTAAACATGTGCCATCTGCTTGCCAGAGATCAAAATGAGAAAATTTATGGGACTTTATAAACTGTTAAATGTATCATTCTGACAACTCTGAAGATAACTGGTGTTTTTGTTATTATTTTTATTATTGTTGATAATAGGTAACTACAAGGAAACCAAATAGAAATATCTTAAAAATAAGATAGAAGGTCTAAGATAGGTATCTACTCCTTTGCATGCAGAAATGTGCCCTTCGCTTTTTTGAAGGTGGTCAATGGAGCCCCACTGAAAATAGAAGACAATGAAATTTCAGAGCCGGAGAGGTAGCTCAATTCTAAATTGGGAATGCATGCCAGGCTACTTCAAATATTAATTATAAGGCAGTTATCAAATAAATTGAAAACTGTTGCAATCTGAATCATGCTTTAAAAGAATAAGTTAGGGGCGCCTGGGTGACTCAGTTGTTAAGCGTCTGCCTTCAGCTCAGGTCATGGTCCCAGGGTCCTTGGTTCAAGCCCCGCATCAGGCTCCCTGCTCTGTGGGAGCATGCTTCTCCCTCTCCCACTCCCCCTGCTTGTGTTCCCTCTCTCGCTGTGTTTCTCTCTGTCAAATAAATAAATAAAATCTTTTAAAAATAAAATAATAAGTTAAAATATGAAATAAAAATGGTCTGATTGACTTAAGTTTTGCTCTTCCTATTTATTTCTTTATATTAATAAAGTTTATACATTATGGCAAGTTATTCATTCGTTCTTTAGCTTTTCCCTGGTGATTCATCGAGCATAGGTGTCACAGTGTGAAATGTAGAGCGCCCCTGGACATATCAGAGTCTAGCAATTTCTTTGACTCATGGTGGCCATTGTATACTATAATGTGTTTGACAAGAAGCTTCCACTAAATATACTTTTCAGAGAAAAGGACATATTTTGAGACAGTGTTAATTTATTAACATTTCCAAGGTATCAGTTTGGAGCACTGTTGGGAGAGCTGACACAGCCCCGTGTAACCTGACACAGAACTGAAATGGCTGTTTTACGTTAGGATTTCCCTAGATTTAAAATGTATTCATTTCAATTGTGCCTGATAATATTTAAAAGAATTTTGGAAAGCTATATACCCTCACAACATAGACAAAATTACCAAATGTTATTTTTAGATGTTTAGAGGCTCTTACCGTAATTGTTATGTGGAAAGAAAATAATACAATATCTAGTACTGATACAATTAAAATGCTGTATTTAGCCTGCATGGAACATTTCTTCTGGGATTTACAGAATGCTCTGTCCTATTTAACATAGCATATGGACATAGCATATACTATTATTGTAGTCTTCTTTTTCTATTAAAATGCTAATGAATAAGAAGGGATTTCATTTTTATTAAGGAGGGTAGAGGTACACGTGTGGGAGAGTGAATTAAAAACAAACCTACTGGGAGAGGAGATAAGAATTCTAGACATCTGCATGATTCTTCCTCCCACATATCAAACTCAGAATCATACATCCACAAGGAAGAGGAATATTAAAATACAAAAGAAAACTGAATCCAAACTTGTAAAAGAATGGCAGACTACACCGAAAGGGTTCAATGAAAGCAAACAATTTTCTTACTCATAAAACAACATTGATATTCATAAAATCTAGATGCACACATAGTGGGTAGTTTTATCTTTTGTTCTTTCTGTTATTTAAAAAAAATTTGGGGAAAATGTAATAATACCAGAATTTTATTATTCTGGGCTTTTCTCATCATGTCTCTGTATTTTCTCGCTGACTTGCCTATGGCTAATTCAATATTCATTACTGCCTCCATCTGCCCGCAAAAATGTTTGTGAATTCTGGTCCTACCTTAATCTATATCCTAAATCCATACCTCCCTTCCAGGTTTCATATACATTCAAGCATTTCTCTTACAGAACTATCCAGATGGATAAATTAAGTATCCTGAAAAGCCATCAGATGACCTCACTGTTTATTATTTTTATCAGAAAATTAGGAACTAGTGCTCCTTCCTGAACTAAAAATGTTTTTGTGCTGATACTCAGCTGAATTATTGAGGGACTTCTGTTTTTTTATGATGATCACTAACAAAGATGAAGAACTTGAAAGAAACTGTGCTATTTACATTGGTCTGGGAGGTGACAGGAAAAGAAAGATATTGTAAAGTTGGATGTCCCAACTGGATTTGCATGAGGAGGCTTATATTTAATAATTATATACTTACAATCATTAAACAATAAAAATTCTGAAAAAAAATAAACAGAAACTTTCATATTTAAGATTCCTGCTTAAAAGGTAACATTGCTTTCAAGACTTAGAGCTCTTAAGCTTTAATTATTGTTTTACTCATGAAATTAAAGGTTTTTAAAATACAAATAAAAAAATCTTGCATATCCAAATGGATTGTCATATGGTTGTCCCCCAGATTAAAAATGTCCAAAATAAAGAAATGCCTTGTCTCTTCCAATATTTTCTTATCCTATATTAACTCTCTGGGCAGATGATAGGTAGATTCATTCTAGCTCCCAAATAAGAAAACTTGGGACCATCTTGTATGAATCCTTCTTACTCTGTAGCTGACCATTCAGCAAATCTCTATTGCTTTCTGTTACTTCCTATTCTCACTGCCATTTCCTTACTGAGAAATCATCCATAATTCATCCACTGCCGAGAGACTCCTAAAACTGAAGTCTAGTCTTTATCTCCTCAGTGCTGGAGAAGACACCAACTCCTGTCATCACGACAGCTAAAGCTTTTTATAACTTAACCTCTAGCTCCCAAAATCATTTTCCATAAACCTGGTGCTTAAATGTCACTTTATACTCCAGGAATTCTGATTTTTTTCCCAAGTTTCCTATATGGAAAGTTTGCTTTATACTTTTGTATTTTTGTACTATTTTTTACCTCTCTCCAGAAAATTTTCTAACCTTTCTACCTAAGGAAAAAATATATTCAGCCTCCAAGTGAGGCATTACATTGTTTAGGAAATCTTTGCGGACAATACCTCCCACATGTGTATTCACATATCCTCTATCTTAACTCTGCACAATGTGTATGTGCTTGTTTTTGCATTTATCACCCTGTACACACAAACATGGGCAGCAGCCTCCCCTACTATGAGTTCCTGGAAAAACCACGTACTGCATTATTCATATTTCTGTCTTCACAATAAAACAAGGTTTACAAATGGAATAAATAATACAATTTACAGGAAAATGTGATTCGCATGATAGGGATAGGCAAATGTTAGTGTATTGAAACTGTGAAGAATAGCCGAATGACAGTATCTTAGAATAGAAGGAACAATAGTTATTGAAAGCAAAGTAGATTATGATTTTAAAACATAATGCTGCCCCCTTTGGGTTGTAACCACTCTGTGAGTTGTATGTATTAAGAAACCCATCTGCTTATTGCTGACTTGGCTAAGATAAGTGAACCGCTTTCCTCTTATATCTTAGGATACTTCCCTATAGTAATGAGGGTAGAAAGGCCCACAGTTAATGGACTATTCAAGATTTTCTGACTTGGATGGATTTGACCATTGTATAAAGCCCTTCCTTAAGTGCTCTCTCAGGTTTCATCCTTAGTTCCAGCTCCTTTGACTTTTTGGTGCTCTTTCTCCTCTCTTGTGGGAGAAAAAAGGAAAAGTCTTTTTTCATTTTAATTTTATTTAGCGCTGCATTCTTATTTTTCGTAGGCATATTTTTTGGTTGTCTTAACAGATGGCAGCTATGTTTTAAGACTTAACCTATTTAGAAGTAGTTAAGAAACATAACACTATTTATAGGTAAATATGAGATTAAATAGGAGAGCCACTCAAATGAGAACATTTACACATTATCATCTATACTGGAATAATGGTACATGTTATAATAGGAAATTTAAAAGGTTCTAAAATAATTATTGATGCTTTCGGTGTAATAAACTGATTATAAAAGATCCATACTTGATAGGTAGGTTATTTTTTTTCTTATCAGATTAAGTTTTAGAATTAAATTTTTGAGGGACTTAGATTATAAATATAATATTAACTTAATTAAAATGATAATTTCCAACAATGCATAGTACATAGTAAGTCCTATATTTGTTATTATTGAATTAGCAAGTGAAGAACGGTTATAATATTTTTCATTATTTTTATGTCTTCACCATATCTGAAAACAAACAGTTAAAAGTATTTCTTAATCTGGGGTTACAGTTAAAGATAGCAGAAAAGCAATGATGTCAGAAAAATGCCTTTTCACATGCCTAATTATTTTACGTTCTCAAACTTTCAAATAATTACTATACATTTTCTAAGGAACTTTAATGCCCTACAAGGTTCTCATTCTTAAATGCAGTTAATTTTAACTAAAATTTGTTTTTAAAGCAACATTTTGGACACACTATAAAACTGCTATTAACTAAGAATCAAGTACTTGGCAATGAGACTATGTATTTTTGAACTTAAGGTTTTGCTAAGGTCAAGTATATATTCCATCTATCTATCAATCATCTATCAATAATGTATCCATCATCCACACATCCATCTGTGCAACACACATACACTGAGTACAAACTCCTTGAAATTGGTGAGCCATTGCTCAAGATTATATAATAAATCAACATAGGCTCCATCCTAAAAAGCTTACACTCTGATAGATTAGATAAAATGCATATATAAACATAATGGCAGGTAACATTTGTTAAGCAGTATAATAAATGTAAAGACTAGGTGCTATCAAATTACCAGGAAGGGTAAACTTTCTAATGGGAGAATAAAGGAAATTTAATAGAAGAGATAGTACTTGAATTTGGCCTTTTTTTTTTTTTTTAAAAAAAAGCTATGACTAAAAAAATAGAGAAGGTAGGAAAGGAAGATCATTACAGATAGGAGAAACAGACTGCGGTGTGTGTAAGTGATTTCATTCAGATTGGCTGGTGGGCATTTGTGGTTCAGCAAGGTTCTCAAGGGTAAGGGGAAAGGGAAGTTGTGACTTACTTACGTTTTAGGGATTATGTCTTTGGTACTTTCTCATTATCATACTTGTACTGATTCTTCAAATGCAGTCCTGCATTTTTATTTAAATCCGTCCCTTTCCTTCTTTCCCTGACCTCAGTCAGATCTTTATATTAAGGACACTATTCAGAAGTTACTTCCCTCTTTAATCTGTGCTTCATGCAGGTAAAGGAGTGGTACAGTGAGAGTGGGACACAAGAATTCATTTTCCTCAACATTTTGAAGCAACTCATTTTAAACCAGGCAGCATTTTTTGGAAGATCTATTAAGAGCTATTACTATCTATTAAGAGTCTGCAGCAGTTGGAGAACAGCAAGGAGGCCCTATATTTAATGGGCTAGTGACTTTTAGAGGAGGTAAAATTCACTCAGGAAGAATAAAAAAATAATTTTGAGATAGAAAGAGATTGAGTTCCAGCATGTATGGTTTACATCCTGTAGAGAAGGGATTCTAAGGTCATTATATTTTTGAATCAAACATGGAAAATAACTGATTCATTTATTCATTCATTAATTCACAAATATTTATCAAGTGTGTATCATATGCCTGACAATATTTCAGCCAGGGGAGACAGAGCAGTGAATAAAAACACCTAAATAAATGTCTCCCAGCCTCATGAAGCCTTAACTGAAATGGGGAAACTCAACCAATAAGCTACAGAGAAATAACCTTTATATTATATCAACTAGTGGTAAATGCTATAGAGGAACATTTTAAAAGGTAAGAGGAGTTGGGAATATAAAGTGTCAGAAATGATAATTTAAAATAGACTGGTTGAGGAAGGTGTCTGATGTGTTGATATAAGCAATTTGTTTGCTTGAAGATTATGAGAGTGAGCCCTAGTGAAAAAATATTCCGGACACAGGTACTATGAAGTCTAACAGACTTTGGTGGGATCAGCGGGACTCAGGTGTCCAGAGAAGAGCAAAGAAGGAAATGTGTCTGAAACTGAGTGAGTGAGAGAGCCAGAGAGAGAAAAAAAGAGAGCATTAGGGGTCATGCCAAGGAGGTGACACAGAATCCTGAAGGGCTTATAGACCATGGCAAAGATTAGCTTCTCCTCTGGGTAAGATAGAGACACTGGAGGATCTTGAGAAATGGCGGGATCTGACTTAACATTTTAGGGGGTCACCTTGCTTGGGAATCGACTATGGTGAGCAGAGAAATAGGATAGGTAGTTGAGGGCAATTTTGAGTGAGAAGAAATTTGACAGCAAAATGAACGGTCTACAGCAAGAGTTCACAATCAAGGGGTACAGGTCCCGGAGAAAGAGCATTCAACAATTCATATGCATACAAAGCACTGTCAGTTTGGTCTTAATTTAGCTCTAATAAAATATGCAGCATGAATAATGAATATGGATGCATGGATATTAATAAAATCTACATTCTTTAAATGCATACTGATTTTATAAAGAGTATTGTATCATTACGAATTGTCTTAATCAATGGATTCTAAAAGAACAACTACTACAATATAGGGGACCTAGAAGTTTTGTTATTAAAGTTTTATTTCATTAAAAATTGAAAGCCACTGTGCTAAATAAGAGGGCTTGACCTTTGGAAGGAGTTTTTCTTCATTTTCAAAAGGAAGCATGAGAAGTGGCCACCTATCTGGGGTCAGACAGTAGATTGGCCCTTAATCGGTGTATTTCCTGCTGCATCCTTTGTATCCCTTTGCGGGGATTACAGGTGATTATGGAGGGGCTGCGACGCCTACAGAGATACTGGGAAGGTTGGCACAAGGGTCAGCGTCACTGCCGTTGGATGCCATTTTCTTAAACCTCAAGATCTGGTAGCACGGGAGGTCTTGGAATTTTCCCAAAGCAATTAAATATGTCCATTTAGATATAACCTATAGTTCTTCCTCTGCACAGTGAGAACTATGCTATAGTTATAGTGATAACTGCACAACACAAATACGAGGAACAGCTTTAAATTAAACATATACACACATACACGATTTTACATAGTCATTGAGAAATTGATTATTGCTGGTTTTCCAAACTACACTTTGTAGTTTATTGAGGGCTTTAAGAATAAACTGTATTTTAAAACAGTGCTCTTTTTATTGCCTTCCTGAATTGTCAGAAAATTGGGATGCTGATGATAAATAGCACTGGACAAGCATCATTAATTTTTCTCAGTTTGAGAAAAACTTGCTGGAACATTGACAGAATTTATTAAACAAAAATAATCAATCACTTTACTGTTTTTAATAAATATATAGACATAAGTATGTGAACTATTGTTAATATTTAGCTTAAATCCTCAGGTTGTTGCTCAGAATGAAGAAGTTGCATTTGTTTACAGTTTCATTTTGCCCTATTTCCAGCCCCTACTTTTTGCTAGCATCCACTAAAATGAATCACACTGTAACTACTATCAATATATTTTTGTTTCCTCGGAGAGCCCCCTTTACTAAGGCATGTCCTCTATTTCAAGGTCAGTGCATTAATGACAGCACATTACTCTGGCGATTCAGTCCAACCCCTTAGCTTGCAAAATGTTGAAATTTTGCTAAAAGCAATTCTTGAATTAATTGTAACTCTTTGGCCAGTTCAGGCTCAAATGATCCCATCTGGATTTGCCAAATTGGACCGTGCAGAAAAAAAGATGAAGCCCCTTTTAAAAACTAGGCTGTATTCCACTTTGCTCTAGGAATGGCCACAGAGCATGGCTTTCTTTTCTGCCTCCTGAATCACTTATGGCACAACAAAGGGTAATCCTCCCTATTATTGCTCATGCTCCCTTTTTGTCTCCTGACACTGGAAGCTTTTTTATTGTCTGATATTTCCACTCCATGATCAAATTAATTTATATCCAACCCCTCAACTTGTCTTCTTTCAGAATTCCACTTTAATTAGAAACAAATCTTTGTATTAGATAAGCAACAAAGACAGCAATGTAGGGGAAAAGGTTGATGGGAATCTGTCCACATTATTTACCAAATGGTTTGCTATTTCCAAGCAGCTGATGACAGACCAATCATCAATCCAAATGCATTCCCAGAGAGACACATAAAAACTTTACTGCTTAACAGAGCTCAAAATATCCACCTGTCTCTCTGACTAAAGTGCAAGCAGAGACTATTCTGCTGATGCTGGGGGATCTTCTCTAATCTTTTACACCGGGTATTGCCATCTGATGTTAATTATATTGTTGATGTTTCTAATTCTTGTTTAGGCTGGAATTTTTTTTTTTTAAATTCAGGTTTGGGTAATTGAGATGTTGGGGCAAATAAGCCAGGTTTGGAAAATGTGTGTGAATATATATGTGTGTACACATGTGTGTGTTCGTGGAGAACTCTGTGGACTCTGCAAGTTCAAACCAAAAATGCACTCGCACCTATTCAGCATTTCTACTTACTTGTTTGATCACTTTTACTCCTCACTAATCGGAAATTTATTAATTTCTTTTTGAGAAATCCCTTTCCCCGTACAGAAAGCACAGTTGAACAAAGGATTAATCTGGGCTTCCACAATCAAATGCTGAGGAAACTGGCATCTGATAACTGTTACCATTGTAGCTTCTTGCTGCTACACAGTGTCTGACACAGGCTCGCTGAGCGTGGTCTCCTCTCAAAAGGCAGTGTTTCCCCAGAAGGAGACCCACGTGAATGTAGTTAGCTGATCTTTGACAAAGATGCATAAGCAGTATGATGAAGCAAAGATAGTCTTTTAAACAAATGATGTTGGAACAACTGGACATCTACATACAAGCAAAACAAAATAAAACAAAAAATGGATCTAGACACAGACCTTACACCCTTCAGAAACTTAACTCAGAATGGATCACAGACCTAAATGTAAATGCAAAACTGTAAAACTCCTAGAAAATGATACAAGAGAACACCTAGAAGACTTTGGGTTTGGTGATGACTTTTTAGATACAACAAAAGCACAATCCATGAAAGAAAAAATTTATGAGGTGGACTTCATTAAAATTAAAATATTTTGCTCTGCAAAAGACACTTTCAAAAGAATGAGAAGACAACTCACAGATTGGGAGAAAACATTTGCAAGACACACCTGATGAAGGACTGTTAGTCAAAATTTACAAAGAACTCCTAAGACTCAATAATAAAACAAACAACTCAATAAAAAAAATGGGCCAAAGACACCATTTGGTGAGGGCCAACAGGCACCTCACCAAAGAAGATATACAGAAGCTAATTAAGCATATTAGAAGGTTCTCCACATCCTATCTCATCAGGGAAATGTGACTTAAAACAACAATGAGATACCACTACACACCTATTGGAAAGTCCAAAATCCAGAACAGTGGCAGCATCAAATGCTGGCAATGATGTGGACCAATAGGAGCTCTCGTTCTTTGCTGGTGGGAATGCAGAATGGTATAGTCACTGGGAAAATGGTTTGGCATTTTTCTAGAAAACTAAACATACCATATCATCTAACAATCATACTGGTATTTACCCAAAGGAGCTGAAGCCTTATGTCCACACAAAACCCCCCACACAAGATGTCTTAGAGGCTTTATTCATCCTTGCAAAAACTTGGAAGCAACTTAGATGTCCTTCAGTGGGTGAATAAATTATGAATAAACTATGGTACACTGAGACAATGGGATATTGTTGGGTGCTAAAAAAAATAAGCTATGAAGCCCTGAAAGATCATGGAGGGAATCTAAATGCCTATTACTAAGTGAATGAAGCTGATTGAGAAGGCTGCATACCGTATGACTCTAAGTACATGAAATTCTGGAAAAGACAAATCTATGGAGACAGTGAAAAGATCAGTGGTTGCCAGGGGTTGGGGATGGGAAAGGAGGGATAAATAGGCTTTGCATAGAGGGTTTCCAGGGCAGGGAAATTATTCCCTATGTTGCTAAAATGGTGGATACATGTCATTATGAATTTGTCCAAACTCATGGAACGTACAACACTAAGAATGAACCCTAAGGTAAACTATACACTTTGGATGACAATGATGTATCAATATAAGTTCATCCATTGAAATAAATGTACCACTCTGGTGGAGGATGTTGATAATGGGGGAGGTCATACTTTTGTGGAGACAGGAGGTATGTGGGAAATCTCTGTACTTTCTGCTCAAAATTGCTGTGTACCTAAAACTTTTCTAAAATAGTAAACTCTATTTTTAAAAAGGCAGCTTTTTTTCTGTTCATGACAGGTGCATACCTGTCAGGTGTCATCATGACACTGAGGTGGCAGTAGGAGCACAGAGGCTGGCCTAGCATCCATACCTCTTCATCTGAGGCTTAGGGTTCTCCTTGCCTCCATAGGATTCCAACCTAGAGCAGTTAGGGTGGCATACTTCTCTGAAGAACACTCTTACAATGAGTGTAAGGTGATTTCCTCATACCTCTAGCATGCTAAAGCTGTGTGTATGTGTGTGTGTGTGTGTGTGTGTGTGTTTATGCGTGTTTATCGATTCATATCTAAAAACATATTCTTACATATTATATATGAGGTCATACACTAAATAATTGGATCCATCATGCCAATGGCATTTTTGGCAATGAAATAATAGCATTATAGTGTGCAAAGTACCACAAGAGTTGATCTTTTCCCCTAATCTACATCAAAGGAAACAAATGATTATTACACTACTCAAACACATATTTTGAACTCTTGAAGAGCCATCATATATCACATACAACTCTGGGTACCAATCTTCTTTATATACATTTTTAATGCAATGATTTATTTAAATTATTTGTGACCATTAGATGAGAAGGAAAATGTGTAGCAAAATTGGATACTGTCTAAAAATCCAGTAATGATTTTACAAAAAAAAATATTATGCTATTACACATTAGGCTTTTACACAAAATGAAATCACCATGCAGGAACCATAGACATTTAATAAAAATAAAGGAAAACCTGTTAAAGACAAATACCTTAGTATATAGTAATATCCTTTCACCTTTCCTTGCAATTTCTCCACTTGGCACAAAGAATCCTATGCTTTTAAGTGTTTTTATGTAGCACGCAGAATGGATTTTTCAATATATCTTGATTCCCAGAGGCTTTACAGGTTTTGCAAACCTATGGGAAACCATAATTTGTATAAGTGTTATTTTCTTACATGAATGTCATTATTCCATAGAGATGAGCTGGCTGAGTGGACAGAGTATCGCATTTTCTTCTCTGTGGTATATTCAGAATCCAGTTCTAAAGACTAAAAAGTTGAATAAATGAAGAACAGTATGAAAATTAACAGAGCAGAGAAATCCTAACTGAGGGCAAAATAAATGGTTTCATAAATTGAGAATCAGTGCTGTGTAAGAGGTCACATACAGGTCTAAAGGCACCTGCTGAAAGTTTTTTCTTCTATCTCAGGATTTGATATTCTGGTATCAGAGAGTTCCCATGTCATTATTTGCAGTACAGAACACCATAACTAGTGCATAGCTAGCCTAAGTAAGGGTTTGAAGCAAATTTAGTACCCCCCTCCCAGTTTCATTTATGCACTACTGTGTTGGTTGCTATTATGAGCTGAATCCTGTCTTCCAAAAATTCGTATGTTGAAGCCCTGAACGTTAAGATATAATATTATCTGGAGATAGGGTCTTTACAGAGGTAACCAAGTAAAATGAGGTCATTAGAATAGTGATTTTCAAATATGACTGATGTCCATATAAAGACAGGAAATTTGAAGGCAGAGATGCATACAGGGAAAGTATCATGTAAACATGAAGACAGCCATTTACAAGCCAAGAAACGAGGCCTTAAACAGATCCTTCCTTTACAACCCTCAGAAGGTACCAATACTTACAACGCTTTGATTTCAGAATTCCAGTCTCCAGAACTGTGACACAACAAATTTCTCTTCCTTAAGCCACTCAGCTGGTGGTATTCTGTTAAGGCAGTCTCAGTAAAATGTTACAGACACCTACTATGTGACAGATAATTTTCTAGGTGCTGAAGAGACAGAAATAATGAACATCATTCATACCCTGAAGGACTTTTCCAGTAAAGAGAAGAAAGACAAGCACACAAACAAATGAAATCATTGTGACATTTGCTACTCAGAGGAATGTCCAAGGCATTATATGTACGCAGTAGAGAAGGAGACTCTAACTCAACACGGGTAATATGGGAAGTCCGAACCTCAGAGCTCAGTCTTAAAAATCAAAATGGATGGATGAAGATAGAAAACAAAAGACAGTCTATAATGTAAAGAGAGGAGTTATAAGTTCACAGCCCAGGTGGTACAGGACATTGTAGATCCTTTTGGAAGATCTAAGCAGGTTCAGCTTGTAGATCTTACAGGAACACTTGTTGTAGAGATAAGGAGATGCCAAGGTAGAACAAGTTTTTGTTGTTTTTGTTGTTAAGGCTTAGTATATCATGCTGATGATTTGTTATGAAAATGTAAAGTGGGAATGTACAAGATACAAATATAGAGTTAAACTGGGAAAAGGATGACCAATTTGGTTGCTATTCTTATAATTAAATGATGAGGATATTGACAAATCAGGTGTTATATGTATGGAAAAGGAGTCTGTAATCTACAAGTGAGGAAATAAATTTACAATGGCTTAGCCATTTATTCAAGATTATATAATTGATCAATGGAAAAACTAAAATTTCAAGTCATGTCTGACTCCTGAACCTGCTCTTAGACTACTCTACTATACTGCTTCTAAAAATGTCCAATGCAAGAAACAGTGGGACCATGAGACATCAGAGAGGCAGAACAGAGCACTGTTGAGCAGAAGACAGTATGGGCATACATACCTGGAGAAGCTTCCATGGTGGTTTGTGGCCAATATGATTCGAAAGGGGACCACGGTCTGATCAACCAGCTTCAGGACTGAGAATTAGATTCCAGCATAAAGAGAGGTGGCTCCTGAAGAGAAGTTTTGAGCTAGCATGGTGAAGGTTGTAAATTAGAATCTACGTGCAAGAAATCTGCAACCCATTTGGCTATTTTGAAGGTGGTTCTTAGATGCTTCCTAACCATGTAACAAGTGTGAAGTTCTACTGTACGTGTCCAGATTTGAGGCAAGTCCATAGTGAGAGAGAAATTTAGAAAGACATGAGCAATGTACAATTTGATTTTCTATCTATTTTTATCATTTTTTTCTAAAACTATCACCTTTTTAGATCTTTAATTATTAACTTAAGAGGAGACCTTTATTTACTTAAGTGATAGATTTAGAATTTCAGATTTTGAATGGTACTTTTCTGAGAGTAGAATATTGTGTTTTACAAGATATATTCACCAATTTATTTGATGGAAAATTAGAATCTCAGGGCTCAGGTTTGGGCCTGGTACCAGTCAGGACAGGCTACCTTCTGAAACAAACATCAACAATCAGATACACTAGTTTTTTCTGAAGTAACAGGCAACCCACAAATATCATAGGTTTAAAAGAATATTGATTTATTTCTCTGGAGACTGTTGTACCAGCAGCTATGTGCTTTATGCATTAAGTGACACAATATTTCTACTCTCATGTCATTGGTCAAAGCAATTCACATGGCCATAACTAACTTCAAGGAGGAGAAAAAGAACATTTTTCCCCATGCATCCAGAAGAAGAAGAATAAAAATATTTGTGAGCATCAGTAGGGTCATCTACAGAAACAAATATTTCAGTGACTTAAATAAGAAAAAATGTATTTCTCTTGTCATAATATCAGATTACTTGGGTGTTCAGGTGGGCAGTGCTGGGTGTGTGTGTGTGTGTGTTCAAGTGATCTGACTACACAGTCATTGTGAGCCACTGGCCTCTTGCCTATTTTGACTTCACTCTGCCCCAGAGTCTTTATTCAGGTATTGGTTTGGGAGGAATAGTGAGGACCACACGTAGAAATATTCTGTGGCCCAGGGCTGGGTGTAGTGGCATCTGTTCTATTTATATTCCATTGGCCCAAATGCAGTCATTCAGCCACACCAAACTGCAAGAGTAATCGGGAAAGTTCTCTAACTATGCCCAGGAAGAAAAGCTGAACAGATTTTTGGTAGCCATTTGCAGACTGGATGGATTCCAAGTCTGTAAGCCAAACAGCTGACTGTCACTTTGTTCTGATTTCATAGAAAGTAGGTCCTTTAATAGAGACAAGAGGTCACTGGTCATTTATTTTAGAAAAATCAACAAAACCTCTTAACACTCTGTGTTTAAGAAGTCAAAATGAATTAGGAAAAGGTGAGTTATCAGCTTACTACTTTTGATTCGAGAGAAATATTCTTCTCTCTCTCTCAACTACAAACCTTCCTGATAACCTGAGTATGTAAAGAAAAAACCTTCTATTTATTAAAGTAATTCCATTTTTATTTTAAGGAAAACCCATTGTCTGCTACAAAAGGCCTTTTAACTCAGGAAGAGAATACTAATTTAAGGGATAAATTAATATAAGTTCCCTTTGTGCAGAGGGTCAGAAACCAGATGAATGGGAAGGCCATTTTGTTAAATAGTTTTCTAGACTATTATAATCTTAGCAAAGCAGGAATGGAGATTTGTTCATTTCTTTTGAATGAGCATGAGAATATGGGCCTATTGTATATAATAAATGTTATTTGAGTAATTCCATATGGCAAATTTTGTCTGGTCTGAAAGGCAGTGGGAGGACCATTTTCCTATAGGAAATGTGATAAGAAAATGAACATTCTCTAGAATTTGTTATCTTTTGATTATAACAGACTTTGCCTCAGAATGGACAGGGCTTCGATTTTCACTGAGTATACTAAAATATATCTTGAGGTTACTATTAACAATTCAAGGAATGCTTGTAAGAAAATGTGAATTGCTCTGCACCCAGGGTCCATATTAATTTTAGATATTGTACATAGCTCCATTCAGGGAAACTCATCTTATGCATATCTGCCTTAGGCTACAATGACTATGGGAAACAGTTCATTTTATAATTTTAATATAGCTCCAGACTACTATAATTAGAAACACTAGCAATAGTGTTTTGATTGTATAATTAGATGCAATAAAATTCTACTTAGGGTTTACATAGAGATTTCATCCAAGATATTCAAAGTGTTTGCTAATATTAATCAATTGCATAAGAGTTGATTCTGCAGGGCACAAATATAGAGATTCCCTCATGAATCTGGACATTGTTTTCATTCTATATCCTTGCATATTGATTTTATGAGCAGATAGATCTTCTATTATGTGGCTGTATCCTCTATTCAAACTAGCATATTTCTAATTGTAAATTAAAATGTCATTAAAACCAATATTTGCAAATACCATGTTTTGAGAATCTACTCTTAGCTAGGCATTGTTTCAAAACCAGGCTTAAGTACTCATAGCGCCTATGCAGTTCACCTTTAAATCTAAGAGAAATGAGGAACTAAAAATTTACTTGCCAAACTCCATACAAGAATTAACTTAAGAAGGGATTGAACCCCAGGACTGAATGACCACCATTCTCTTACCAATCCACCACACACACGCACACACACACACACGCACACACACACACACACACAATTATTACCACCAATTTAAAATATGACAGGCAGCAGAGGAAGTTGAAACTAAACAAATATTGGTTTTATCTCCTCAGTGTAGGGAATTAGACTCTTTAAAGATAATGACCCGGTGGTCTGCAGCACCTCTTGGGATCCTAGTTATTCGGTAACACTGTCAGGGTTTCTCACACAATGCCTTCGTTGGCGTATTTTCTTATCTGGAAAGACTTTGTTCTACTTCTCTGCCTGATAAACTCCCACTCTTCTCTTCCATTTCTTCACTTTTTCTTTTAATCCTTTGAATAATTCATTGCTCCTATTGTGTTCTCTTTGCAGTTTGTATTTATTAGAAAATTATCACATTATCGTTTGTTATTTAAACGTTCATATTACCACCTGGATTGTGAGTTCCTTGAGGAAATCTTCAGTGTCCCTCACAATTGTTGTTCCTAGTTGGTGGGTTAGTAAAAGTGTGATAAATAGCTTTCATTGATGCGGATTAAAGGGATAGTATGTTGTTGTGGAGAGAACATTATAATTGTGTGTCACTTAATTGGACCTCTGTTTTCTCTTCTGTAAATTGAGGATGTTGGGCTAAGTACCTTCCATTGTTATTTCTAAATTAACTGTTGTCTGATGAGTCCCAGTGCTACGTTTTCACTGCCAGTAAGAAGCACACATAGAAATCAACTGAGAGATATGACCTTTTGCTATATTTATTTTTTACGTTTCTACTGTGTCAAGCAATAATAGAACTCAAACCTTCTCCATCATGATAAAAGTCAAATGTCTATAGATATAGCATAGAGGGGGAAGGGTAATTTCTATATGTAATTCTGACACCCTTTAGCTGTGATAACTGAGAAGCCATCAGTTGAAAGTAAACTTTCTATTCTAAATATATATGTATACAATTGATGCATGAAAATTAGTCCCTATATTGATATGTTATGCATATGATATGAATGTTATGCATTTAAAATAAGCTGGATCAGAAACTCTGTAATTATGGCCAGAATCTTAAAAGTTCCATCTTTGCCATCCTTTTGCCCACTGAACTTGAGCAAATCATTTAAAACTAAGAGCCTGCTTTCTACTAAGTGTAGGTAAAAATGTCAAATGAGCCAGATCTTCTGTAAGTCTACTTCCAGGTTGGAAGTCCTTTGGTTGTTTCAAAATTACTTTATTTAGATAAATACGTTAAATGATTCCAATTTATTATTTTAGGAATTTCCTTTAAAATCATATTATAATTGTTTGCTTTGAAAATGAACAGAGTAAAAATCATATTTCTATTCATTTTGTCAATAAGAATACAAATATATTGCAGATGACTTGACACACATACAGCAGAAAATAGAGTTTCACCTAAATGACCCAAAGTAAATAAACCATAATTACTTGCCATGTACTCATCTAAAATACTTGATTTCAAGAGCTCCAGGGCAGGGGGTGAAGGGTGCAATAAAGTACTTGTTGTTTGTCCAGTGTAATGTATTAAATACATTAAAATAATCATTTTCCCCATAAGAACAAACCTCATACAATTTCTGGCTCTCAAGGTCCTTTCCTTGTTCCATAATGGCAGATCTTCAACGCTCTCAAAGAAAGACCATAAATTTGCAAGCATAAATATGATAATGCTTCCACAAATATGCCTGGAGCTTATTGGATAAAAGATCTGTCCTTGGTACCTTTTAGCAAAAGGCTAATTTGACCCTGAATGTGTTGCCGACGAAGTTCCGGCTGTTGATTCTCCATTGAACAAACTGGACACACAGACTTTTGTAGAGTGCAAAGTATACCAAGGGATGAACAGAAAGGAGACTTAGTATGTAGTTTTACTACCTACCCAATGTGATGCTGAGAGTTGGCGATGATAGGTAAATGATAATATAAATACCTTTTCTAGATTAACACAAAAAAAGTTAAGAAGTTTAGACAGTAAGGAGTAGGGAACCAAGGGCCAAAAATATTTTCTTCACTAGGTTCATCCCAACTTGCTAAAGTGGCTCTTGTAAGAGGTATTTATATCAAGGTATAAACCATATTAGTGACTTGAGTTTTAAATGCAAACGCTTTGGTTCATATGACTGTCTGCATTCAAAGCAGTGCTCAGTGCCTAAAAGCTGGTCAATAAACATTTTAGTACTGCTCTTCTCCAGTGATCTGAATTCAATAATGTTACCTTTCCAGAAGCTGCAAAATGGAAAGTGAAAGAATGATTTATGAAGCTTGGCTATGCATGGCCAGCTAAGAAAGCTTTAACTGATGCTTGCAGGATTCTCTTTAATGAAGTACAAGTTGCCAAGAGAAGTTTAGGTAAATGAAGCCTCTGTCACATTATGTTATAGTGAAAGAAATGACAGACATAGCTCAGCAGATGGAGGTTAGTGCAGAATGGTGGTGTCAAACAACATAGTCTAGGTAACTGCACAAAGATGGAGCAGATGCATTAGCATTATTACTATAAACAAGTTCATAATACCACAACACATTCATGGAATCTGTTCAAATTAAACATAGCAGCTTTCTTTAAGTTGTCACTTAGCCTGCATGCAGGTCATAATTCTGAGCCATCAATTCCTTTCAAGTAAAAGCTCCTATATTCAGCACCAACTCCTATTTAGGTGGTACTGTTAACCTTAAAACCCCTAGTGTTTTGCCTTTTCAATAATTTCTTAAGGTGATGTCTGAATACTTTGTTGAAAATGTTACCTTCAGGGCTATGATTTAAATGAATGAATTGTCACCCCTTCATATCTCTGGTTTTCTCGGTCTGAATGCAAACTGGAATCCTGAATACAATGGATTGGGGGAACTCAGCTGTGTCCCCTACGCAAAACAATAGGGGCTGGGGCTGGAAATTTAAGATGTATTTGTGATTTCACTTCAGAAAGGTCTGGGGATTGACTTGGCTTGAAAGGAGTAATTGCCTTGCATCCATCTTGGAATTCCTCTATGGGAAATGCTGGATGCCCCAATTGTTCAGTGACATTTGACATTAAACTTGCCTAAATACTAGGTTTTCCTTCTAGATTTCTTTTTATGTATCTTTTTTTTAAAAACCCATGTATGAAAATAGAAAAGCAAGTATAAAAAGTACATGCGCATGTGCACGCACACACACACACACACACACACACACAGATGCTGTGAGGAAAAAAAAATACCACCAAATTCAAAACCAAGTGTGTTGGGTAACCATCAAAACCATCATAAGGACTTTCATTTCTGACACTAACAGAGAAGTCCTTCTAGGACTTGTTTATATTGCAAGCTGAGCTGTAGTCAGAAATGTATGGACCACTCTTCTTGTAGAGGCTTTAAGAGCAACCTCCTAAAGAGAAGATGTTAGACTTTTATGACAATCATGCAACTATATTTTTGAAATGACAAGTGGTACCTGGTGATGGACTATATAGTGTTAATTGTTCTATTTTAAAACTTTATCTCTGTACATTTTGTTAATATATGATTTTTAAAATGTAACTTTTCTGTACTACTTTGACCATACTTTCCCATTTTTTCTTTCTTTCTTTCTTTCTTTCTTTCTTTCTTTCTTTCTTTCTTTCTTTCTTTCTTTCTTTCTTTCTTTCTTTCTTCCTTCCTTCCTTCCTTCCTTCCTTCCTTCCTTCCTTCCTTCCTTCCTTCCTTCCTCTCTCTCTCTCTTTCTTTTCTTTTTCTGGAACATTGGCATTGGAACCTCTAATTTTATTGTGAGTAGGGGTAGAAGGTTGCTGAAGAATGTTATAAATGGTAGTTTGGATCTGGGTTTATCTACAAATGCCTACATAATAAAATGAAAATATGCCATTTGCAAATCAGGGGCATTGCTTGCCACTGATTGATACCAGATAAAGGGCCATCTGGACAGGATAAGCAAAGTAGTTCAGAATATTTCATTCACAAAAGAAAATATTAGAGGAAAGTACAATATTCAAGCCCTAAAATAGAACAATTGACACATATAAACATTTAACTACCCTCTCTTCCCATTTTTAGAAGTCCATGGCTCAGTTAAATCTTAGTTTGTTAATTTCAGGTATCAAGCATCTTCTACAATAAAGTTTTTTTTCCCCACTATATCGTTTGAAGAACCTAAATGTGAACTCCAGCACAAGATAAAGAAAAAAATCGTCCAGCAGGATGTGTTCAGGGATGCAGTACCATTCACTCTGGGCTCTTATGCCATTTCTTAGAAGCCTCTGGGTCCCACCTAACTAACAACTCTCCCCTTTAATAATGTGGCACACACAGCCCATGATAAACACTGTTCTTCATAGTTCCCCCTGTATGCTGTCACCCCAGTGTCTTAGATACACTCTCGACAGGACTATGGCCTATCCCTTTTTATTGCCAGATCACCTTATTTTTGTATCGATATAGGCACATAGTTGCCCAGAGGATTTCAACTAAGACACACTGAGCTTCTAAATAATGGGAATTAGGTTGGAAAATATACTTTATGTTTCCATGTCCTTTATGGTGACCTTCTAGTGTTACTCATGTGCCCCAAGACCCACCAAACTTACTGACTTCACTTCTCAAGTCTCTTGAGCCCAATTGCCAGGAGACTGGCATTAATCCCTGACCCTTCAAAGATGGCCACTGTGCCCTCCTCACCCTACTAACCTTTCTCTGCTTCTGTTGTGCCCGGCTTTTTTATTCCCCTGAACTCACCAGGATACTCCCTGCTCTGGCATTTCAATCATGCTCTTACATGGGGCACCTGGATGGCTTAAGTGGGTTAAGGGTCTGCCTTCAGCTCATGTCATGATCTCAGGGTCCTGGGATCCAGCCGTGAGTTGGGCTCTGTGCTGTGTGGAGTCTGCTTGTCCCTATAGCTCTCCCTTTCCCTTTATCCCTGCCCCCCTTACGCTCTCTCTCTCTCTCTCTCAAATAAATAGATAAAATCTTTTTAAAAAAATTTGTTCTTACTTTTGTTAGAATGAATCACTCTCCCTTCACCTAGCTAACTCCTACAAATCTTTCTAGTCTCGGTTTTAAGTTCACTTCGATTTCTATAATAATACAGACAAACTATTTCTTCTGTATTTCTTTTTCATAGCAATCATAACAAGAACAATTAATTTTTGAATTATTTTAAATGTCTGTTCTTCCACTAAACTTTAAGCTTCATGGTGTCAGGGAAAATGTTTGCCATACTTAACTACTTCATTTTTAGTCCTATAAATTCATTGAGTACTTAGGAAAATTTGAACGATGAATGAAGGAAAGAATATATGTATAGACGAATGAGTAAAATACTCTCTCTCTCTCTCTCTCTCTATATATATATATATATATTAACAATCTGCTTTCTCAACTCTTTTTAGCTTAATTTACACTTTCCTTATAGATTTGAAAATGCCCATTAACCTGCACCCTTTACTACAATGAGTGCTAGTGGTTTTTTAAAAATGTTTATTAGGTAGGTGAAAAATGTGTTATTTCTCTCTATATTTTTTTACATTTTTTTCATTTTATTTTTTAAATTTTATTTTATTATGTTATGTTAATCACCATACATTACATCATTAGTTTTTGATGTAGTGTTCCATGATTCATTGTTTGTGTATAACACCCAGTGTTCCATTCAATACATGCCCTCCTTAATATCCATCACCAGGCTAACTCATCCCCCAACCCCCCTCCCCTCTAGAACCCCCAGTTTGTTTCTCAGAGTCCATAGTCTCTCATGGTTCATCTCCCCCTCTGAGTTCCCTCCCTCTCCGTATATTTTTAATCATTAACGATGCCAATGTTTTTCAGGTTTGTAATAACAATAATTTATTTACCTATTTATGTCCTTAGTATGTTTGAAATTTTAATTATTTCAGTCATTGTCTTTTTAAATCTGTATTTGTTAAGAATATTAATCATTCATTATCAGTTTCTTGCAAAAATTCATCCAGTTTGTCATGTTCATTTCATTGTCATTTAAAAATACTTTATGTTTTAGAGTAACTTTAGGTTTACAGAAAAAATGAGCAGAAAGTTCAGAGAAATCATTTGCACCCCCTTAGTCCTACCCTCAGTTTCTCCTATTATTAACATCCTGCAGTAGTATGGTACCTGTGTTATAACTGATGAGTTGATATCCATACGTTATTATTAGCTGAATTCTATAGATTACATTAGGGTTCTACAAATTTTACCAAATGTATGATGACATGCATCCACCATCATAGTATCACATAGAATAATTTCACTGACCTAACAATCTCTGGTGCTCCACCTATGTGTCCCTCCCCTTCTCTTCTCCTGCACTCTTCCATAGTTCAGCTGGTAGACTGGACGATTGTGGACTGCGAAGCTGTCATTTTCAACTTTATTTTGTTTGTACTATTAGGTGGAATATGGAAGTTTTAATATTTTATGTGGTGAAATCTATCATGCGAGAATTCCCTTCCACACATCTAATCATTAAGTTTAAGAAGATATTCCAATAGAAATGATGTTTCAGTATCATATTTACTATATTAAAGTAAGTTTCCTAATTAGAAAATAAGCAGCTTGGGAGCAGGAACTGACCATAACACACACAAAAATGCCCAAGCAGGGACCTTGTTTTTGTACACAGCACAGACCCCAGAATTGTAACCAAACATATTTATTGAGAAAAACACCATAAAAAGAGCACTTCAGACATATGATCAGAGTGCATTACTAATTTTCTTGAGATCATCTTTTCTCCCTCTGAGAACCAAGAAGGACTAAATAGCTCAAAAGATTCTTTAACTCTCTTTTCTGAGCTGAAACACCTAAACTAAATCCTAAAGAGCTGTTCCTCATAGAAGTAATACTGAATGTACAGATACCTAGGTTTAAAGGCTTTTGACTATCTCTTGACAGGGGAGGGTTTTAAATAATGACTGCTATTCCTGTCTGCTGACTTGCCTTTCTGATTCTTCCATGACTTTGGTGACTTTTCTTCAGAATGCCCAAGACCCACCCATTATTAGTCACGCTCCCATCCAGTTTTGTAATCATTTCCTATGTGTGCCTGTCTTCATTTCTAGAATAAGAGCACCTTGAGGGCTGAGGTTATGCTTCTTCTTTGTTTCCTAGAACTGAATTTGACATAGAGCCGGTTTCTTATATCTTGGGCTCTCCATGTGAAACAACAAATATAATAAAAATACGAAAGAAATACTGAAATACACTAAGCAGGGAATAAATTTCATTTTTAGTCACTGGCATTCCTTCAAAATATTCATGTGACATCTTCTGTTGCATTTTTCCTGCCTCCTCAGAAAAATAAAGATGTAGAAACAGAGACAATTATGTTAAAACAAAGCAAGAGTGTTTAGGAGAGGGTTCTAAATTCATTATTTAAGGAATTATGCTTCCACGGCCCTATTTCTACCTAGCAGTTCTGCTTCTTTCAGACTTCCTAATTTGTTAGCTGCGGCTTGACTAGGCAACATAAAAAGATCCTCACACATTCCTGGACAGTATGATTATCATGATACAAGTATATCATCGTTCTAAACGTTACCGTTTATATTAGACTTGTTATAACTCATAAACCCAGAGATTTTTCTTTATTTCTCCAGAGGAAAAGCATGCCAGAATACATTGCATTTAAAAGATGTTTTATTTTTATTGGTGTTTCTTCCTTTAACAAATCACTGTTTTCCTATGTGAGTGCGTATTCTACATACATACAATAAAATAGCTGTTCTGCATGAGAGACGATGGACTCTGAAAAACAAACTGAGGGTTCTAGAGGGGAGGGGGGTGAGAGGATGGGTTAGCCTGGTGATGGGTATTAAAGAGGGCACGTTCTGCATGGAGCACTGGGTGTTATGCACAAACAATGAATCATGAAACACTACATCAAAACCTAATGATGTGGGTGCCTGGGTGGCTCAGTTGGTTAAGCGACTGCCTTCGGCTCGGGTCATGATCCTGGAGTCCCAGGATCGAGTCCTGCATCGGGCTCCCTGCACAGTAGGGAGTCTGCTTCTCCCTCTGACCCTCCCTCCTCTCATGTGCTCTCTCTCTCTCATTCTCTCTCTCAAATAAATAAAATCCTAAAAAAAAAAAAAAACAACTAATGATGTAATGTATGGTGATCAACATAACAATAAAAAAAGTCCAAAAAAAAAAGATAAAAGAAACAAAAAAAAATAGCTGTTCTGTATCGAGTGCTTATGATAGGCACGGGGCTAAATGGCTCTTTTGTATTATTTCATTAAATCCCCACAACAAATCTATTAGGTAAGATTGCTATTCTTTTCATTTTACAAATAAGAAAATCAAAGCCCAGTGAGAGTAAGTAACACAATGTCATATGTACAAACACATACTAAAATAAGGATTCCAAATGAAGTATGCCTAATCCAAATGCCTTTGGAAAAATGACTCTCTACTCGACTAAAAAATGATATTGACTGATTGTCCAGCACAAACTCTGACTTAAAAGGGACAATGATAAATTAGATATTAGTTAATATACCAAATCTGTAGCACAAGGAGTGAGGATTTTCCTTTTGGTTATACAGGACGAATGTCCTGATTTAGTTGTCAGTGAGGTTGTAATACTATATATTTATTTCCTTATCTATTCCACATATTAAAATTGTCTCATTCAATCATCTCTGTTCAGACTTTCGTGGGATTTCAATGTAATGGTTATTAATTGTGAGCGTGGAACATTGAGCAAGATTTCCTGGCTTGAATGTCAACTTTGTTATTTAGTAGCTCTTGACTTTAGGCAAGTTACTTCACTTCTCTTGTGCTTCAATCTCAACATCCCTGTAAAAGAATAATAATAGCTCTTATTCTGTCATGTTGTTTTGAGGTTAATTTAGTTTTTATATTTAAAGAGCTTAGAATAGTGCCAGGACATAGAAAAAAAATCAACAAATCGAAGCTGTTTTTCTTATTAAAAAATAACAAAATCCTGTTTTTTACTATACAGCACGTGTAGGAGCAGGAAAGGATGGAGAATGGAAAGCAAAGGAAGGAACACAAAGTAGATAGAAAGTGTCAGCAGGACAATAGTTCAATGAGACCACAAAGACATAGATTCATTTATTGTAACTGTTTTTATTTCAAAGTGTCCTTGTCCCCCGTCAATGGCTTTGCCAGGAGTCAAGTCTCAATCATCAGTTTCCAGCTGTGGCCCAGTTAGCAAGGGTGCGTAGGTGAAAAGCCATTGCAGATTTTAGGTAACAACCCACCAATTTGTGAGGGCTTTCTCTTCTGCCTGGCATTCTCTGGTTGCCCTGGCAGACCTTTAGATGCCAAGTACTTCAGGAAATTCTCTCCTGCTTTTCTGAAGTTTGGCTTAGCTCTGTAGTCCCCTGCTCTATGCACCTTCAGTATTTATCAAAGGTCTTGAAGGGGAATCCAACTATATATTTCAGTACCCTCAATTTTCTAGTTTTGTCCCTCTAGCCACATAGCACTGTCAAAAACTCTGTTGTTTGCTGGGTCCCTTTCAGTGTGCCTAGAGCCCAGATTCTTATTCTATAGCCGAAACTACAATAAGAAAATGTCCCGTGGGGACGCTAAGAATCCTCGACTCACCTTTGTGAAATTTTACCCCCTCTAGTCTTTCTTTCTTTGTTTTTCTTTGTTTTTATTTATTTATTTTTAAAGATTTTATTTATTCATTTGAGACACAGAGATACAGAGAGAGAGAGAGAGAGAGCATGAGCGGCGGGGGTGGGGGCGGAGGCAGAGGGAGAGGGAGAAGCAGGCTCCCCACTGAGCCAGGAGCCAGATGTGGGGCTCTGGGGCTCGATCCCAGGACCTTGGAATCATGACCTGAGCCAAAGGCAGACGCTTAACCATCTGAGCCACCCAGGCGCCCCATGTTTCTTTGCTTTTAATATCTAAATTTATCAGATTTTTCTAGTTGCTCTCAGTCAGAGCATTTGTGTACCATGACTTAGTCTAACCAACTCCTTAGATTTTAGTTTTTTAAATTACCAGATATATATTTTAGGCAAATACTTTCCAGTTCTATAATTTTCTCTATGCCTTGGTTTCATATCTATAAAATGGGGCTAATTAGAAAAGCTGTCTTATAAAATTGTTTTGATGAAGGAACATGCTGATATGTACAAAATGCTTAGACTGGTGCTTAACACATAATATAGGATGAAGTAATATGTGTTACATATTATTATTGAATTTCAGAAGACAGGAAATCAGATTCTTCTCATGCAATCAAGATGATCTTCTATTTCGTATACTAATTTGAAAGATCTTTGGTTTTTAATAAATTAAGTTATCCTAGTAGTTCCTAATTCTATTAGACTTGCTGTCCATCCCCTCATTTTTTAAAACAATTTCTAATGACCCATTTACTAACTTGAAATGAAATACACAAATAATATAAGCTACATCTAAATGTAATTATAGAAAAAAGTTATAGTGCCCTAAATTAAATATAAAATAAAAGGGAAGTAATTTAATATAAATTAATATGAATTTCAATATAAACATAATCAGGCATGAGTATGCTAGAAGACAAAAATGTGGTCAGATGTTTTTATCCACTTATAATGAGTGAATTTGGATTTAAAAGAAGATCAGGACCCTTTTCATTAAAGAATACAGAGAAAGAAAAGCAGAAGATAGTGGACTATAACTAGCAATGTAAGTAATAACATACTGCATTTAGAAGAGAAAGAGGAATATACTCCAATTGAAATAGAATTTTTATGTCAATTACTTTTGAAGTGGAAAAAAATGAGATACCAAATTCATACAAATGTGCTGGGTGGTATTTATATGAGCAGTGGTTGCAGTAATAAAAATATATCATAGGGAACCCAAGATGAGCATACATCTGGTTTCTACAAGTCTGACAGGACATTTGAAAGTTAATACCAGTTGTGAAAATATTCTTTTGTTCAGTGGGTGAATAGTCAAATTCTTTGTCATTCTATCCAATCAGAATTGAAGCCACTCTTTGCTAGAGCTAGATACAGGAGACTTTTATTAGGCCAGATACTACCCATTAAGTAGCTAGGTTATTAAATGCTGACAGGCCAGCGGCGGCTGGTAGGGGCATGCACTTAAGAGACAGAGAAGCTTATATCCACACGTAAGGGGAATTTCAGTGGAGCCAATACAACTGCATAGAGGTGAACCCCCTGAATATTAGCCTTCATTGTATGGCCTGTCCTGAGCACAGCAGGCATCCAGGGGCCTCATCCCCTGCCCTGAGAATGTCAGCAGTGTCTTCCCACTTACAGTGACTGAATGAACATGACCCCGGTAATTTTCAAAGTAAGTCTGGAGGGAAAGGGGGAAGCATAACACATTTTCCCAGTTACAATAAAACAAAACCTGTATAATATCTATTATGAACAAAAGGCAATATAAAGAGTTGGTAGAGAAAGTACTATCCCTTTAATATAGAATCCACTGCTAGTGACACAAATGTTTATGAGGGAGAGGACTTTGTATTTCTTTTCATAAGGAATATTCATGTGTTCAAGTTTTACATATATTGATGTGTGTGATCTGGTGAATACAGCCTAAATAAACAAACAAATACACAAACAAAACCTGACAATAAATTCAGTCTTGTTAGGTTATCTGAGCAAAAAATAATGTTACTAGGTACTATCTTGCTGTTGATGCTTGAAACATTGTGACCATAAGTTACTTCTTACAGAACAATTTAAAGACTGGGAAATAATTATCAGTGTACAGATTAGACACCCACAGTTAAAATTATCAAATAATTTTCAATGTTTTTCAACACAACTTTATTAAAAATTTACACATGGCATGTAAAATATGTTGTTTTGAATTAATTTCTAAGTAAAATTTTAATATTTGAGTGATTTGCTTATTTTGACTTTCAGGAAAAAGTAAAGATTTTTCTTTTTCTTATCCTTTAATTATTCACCTGTAAAATGTAAATATTTATTTACATAAATATGCATTATATGAACTTTTAAGATAATTCTGAGAAATACAGATTACTTTCCAAATCTGTACATGAACACATCAGCTTTATCTGTTGTCAAGCAGGAGGGAACTTGTCTACAATAAGTTCAATATCATTACCACAAATATAGAATAGGGCATACTTTTTTTTTTAGGATTTATTCATTTATTTTTAGAGGGGGAGAGAGAGAGAGAGGGCACGAGTGGCGGGGGGGGAATAGAGAGGGGAAGCCGACTCCCGGCAGAGCACGGAGCCCAACATAGGGCTTGATCCCAGGACCCAAGATCATGACTGGGCAGAAACCAAGAGTTAGATGCTTAACTGACCAAGCCACCCAGGCACCTGGGCATAGTTTTTATAAAAGAAAAATAATTTCAGATTTTCTAAATAGAACTAATACTTAAAAATTTTATTATTTATTTATTTATTTATTTTTAAGATTTATTTATTTATTTTAGAGATAGAGTGCACACATCAGTCAGGGAAGGAGAACAGGAAGAGAGAGAATCTCAAGGTGACTCCCTACTGAGGGCAGAGCCCCAGTCCAGATCTATCCCATAATACATGAGCTCACAACCTAAGCCAAAATCACCAGTCAGATGCTTAACTGACTGAGCCTCCCAGGTGCCCCAATACTTAAACATTTTAAATGAGTAATTATTTCTAGTTATAAAGGACATTTTAAAGGATCTTTATTTTGTGTATCTTAAGGTTATTATTATCTTATTCTGACTACTGTTAAAATTTACATAATTTTGCATTTGGACTATGCAAAAACCTTATTTTATTGCAGAATTTTGGGCAATATTTCAGTGAATTTTGATAGAAATTAAAATTAAACAACAAAATAATTCTCTTGTGTGTTTTTAGAATAATAATTTGAGATCAGACAACAAAAAGAAATAAAAGGTATACGAATCGGCAAAGAAGAAGTCAAACTCTCATTCCTTGCAAATGATATGATACTTTATGTGGAAAACCCAAAAGACCCCACCCCAAAACCGCTAGAACTCATACAGGAATTCAGTAAAATGCCAGGATATAAAATCAATGCACATAAATCAGTTGCATTTCTATGCACCAACAATAAGACAGAAGAAAGAGAAATTAAGGACTCAATCCCATTTGTAATTGTGCCCCAAACCATAAGATACCTAGGAATAAATCTAACCAAAGAAGCAAAGAATCTGTACTCAGAAAACTATAAAATACTCATGCAATAAATTGAGGAAGACACAAAGAAATGGAAAAACATTCCATGCTCATGGATTGGAAGAACAAATATTGTGAAAATGTCTATGCTACCTAGAGCAATCTACACATTTAATGCAATCCCTATCAAAATACCATCCACTTTTTTCAAAGAAATGGAACAAATAATCCTAAAATTTGTATGGAACCAGAAAAGACCCCGAATAGCCAGAGGAATGTTCAAAAAGAAAACCAAAGCTGGTGGCATCACAATTCTGGACTTCAAGGTCTATTACAAAGCTGTAATCATCAAGACAATATGGGTCTGGCACAAAAACAGACATATATATCAATGGAACACAATAGAGAACTCAGAAATGGACCCTCAACTCTATGGTCAGCTAATCTTTGACAAAGCAGGGAAGAATGTCCAATGGAAAAAAGACAGTCTCTTCAACAAATGGTGTTGGGAAAATTGGACAGCCACGTGCAGAAGAATGAAACTGGACCATTTCCTTACACCACACACAAACAAATAATGCAATATATGTTAAGAAAAAAAAAAAAGAAGAACAATGTAGCAGGAGGGGACGAATGAAGGGGGAGAAATCGGAGGGGTAGACAAACCATGAGAGACGATGGACTCTGAAAAACAAACTGAGGGTTCTAGAGGGGAGGGGAGTGGGAGGATAGGTTAGCCTGGTGATGGGTATTGAGGAGGGCACGTTCTGCATGGAGAACTAGGTGTTATGCACAAACAATGAATCATGGAACACTACATCTAAAACTAATGATGTAATGTATGGGGATTAACATAACAATAAAAAAATTAAAAAAAAATAGACTCAAAATGGATGAAAGACCTCAATGTGAGACGAATCCATCAAAATCCTTGAGGAGAACACAGGCAGCAACCCCTTCGACCTCAGCCGCAGCAACTTTTTCCTAGAAACATTGCCAAAGGCAAGGGAAGCAAGGGTACAAATGAACTATTGGGACTTCATCAAGATAGAAAGTTTTGCACAGCAAAGGAAACAGTCAACAAAACCAAAAGACAACCAACAGAATGGGAGAAGATATTTGCAAAGGACATATCAGATAAAGGGCTAGTATCCAAAATCTATAAAGAACTTATCAAACTTAACACCCAAAGAACAAATGATCCAATCAAGAAATGGGCAGAAGACATGAACAGACATTTCTGCAAAGAATACGTACAAATGGCCAACAGACACATGAAAAAGTGCTCAACATCATTCAGCATCAGGGAAATCCAGATCAAAACCTCAATGAGATACTACCTCACACCAGTCAGAATGGCTAAAATTAACAAGTCAGGAAATGACAGGTGTTGGCGAGGATGTGGAGAAAGGGGAACCCTCCTACACTGTTGGTGGGAATGCAAGCTGGTGCAGCCACTCTGAAAAACAGTATGGAGGTTCCTCAAAAAGTTGAAAATACAGCTACCCTACGACCCAGCAATTGCACTACTGAGTATTGACCCCAAAGATACAAATGTAGTGATCCAAAGAGCACATGTGGCCCAATATTTATAGCAGCAATGTCCACGATAGCCAAACTATGGAAAGAGCCTAGATGTCCATCAACAGATGAATGGATAAAGATGTGTGTTTGTGTGTGTGTGTGTGTGTGTACACACATACAAACACACAATGGAATATTACACAGCCATCAAAAATGATATCTTGCCATTTGCAATGATGTGGATGGAACTAGAGGGTATTATGCTAAGTGAAATAAGTCATTCAAGTCAACAACATGGATGGAACTAGAGGGTATTGTGCTAAGCTAAAGAGAATTATCCTATGATCTTGCTGATATGAGGAATTTGAGAAACAAGACAGAGGTTCATAGGGGAAGGGAGGGAAAAATGAAACAAGATGAAACCAGAGGGAGACAAACCATAAGAGGCTCTTAATCTCAGGAAAGAAACTGAGGGTTGCTGGAATGGAGGTGGGTGGGAGGGATGGGTGGCTGGGTGATGGACATTGGGGAAGGTATGTGCTATGGTGAGTGCTGTGAATTGTGTAAGACTGATGAATCATAGACCTGTACCCCTGAAACAAATAATACATTATATGTTATTAAAAATAAATTAATTAAAAAAATAATTTGAGATCAGTGTTAAAAATTCAAACAGCACAAAATGTTTCTCTTCTATTCCTGAACCCTAACTCTTCATTGACCCTACCCAGAGGCAACTATCATTTTGGTGATTTTTAAAGTATAACTTCAGAAATATTTCATGAACATAGAGGATATTAATAAACACATTTACAGAAAATGACTATCCAGTTTTATCTGAGTTAAGCTATTTTCTTTTTCTTTTTCGGATTCATGGAAATTTGGTAAACCATTTTGTCAATAGCACCTTTTCCCTTTCAAAATAAAGATCATTGGATGAAGTCACTTGTTTGTTAGAATTTTTTTATATAAATGAGGAGAGGGAGAAGATGCACTGTAGAGAAACTAAGATTTGCCTAATTTCCAAGATATGAATGAATCCATATGAATAGAGTCATAACAGGAGGAAGTGAACAAAAAGATATAGAGAAAAACAAGCTATATACCCATTTTTTTTTATTCATGAAGCTGCTCTAAAGAATAATTGAAGCTTCAGATGCTCAATAAATATTATTGTATGAAGAATGAATGAATGAGTTATTCTGAACTCCAAGAGAGGTTACTGAAACATTCTTCTTTCTGTCAACATCTGGTTCAAAATGTCTATAACTCAAATATACTCAAAAGTAAAATATTTCTCTGTGGATGAAGAATAGGAAGTTGACAAGATTAAAGCCTTAACCAGGCAAATAGAAAGTCAGAGATTTGTAATGGTCATAAAAGGCTTGATACTCAGGTTAAAAGCTGCTATCACAAAATATGTGAGAGCCACAAAATACTATTACTAGGTCTACATTTTAACTTATGGAATTTTTCTAAAATTTATGGCTATCTTCAGGACAAGCATTTTCAGTGGTGATTTGTCCTCTTTTAAGATAAAGATTTTACATTTAATATCAAAGCACCGTAAGCTCAAATTTTTTCCCTGTTGAAATGATATTTGCAGATGAATTTATTGTACTTGACAAGGACCATATTTATAGTCTTGGTACCAGAATCATTTTGTTATACCTAGAGATAATACGGGTTTAACAGTAACTCTTACCCTTTGTTGATAGCATAGCACTATTTTCTGGAAGCACCCTATATAACACTGCTATTTTCTCCCAAATCTGTCAATAATCTACCCCTATCATTCTCATATACATGTGTCTACCTAAGAATAAAATTGGCCATCCAACAACCCCATTTAGTATTTTCACTTATGCTTAAAAAAATTCACTTTTTAAAATTTTGTGAACTTAGGGAGCCTAAGTGGCTCAGTCTGTTAAGCATCTGGCTTTGGCTCAGGTCATGATCTCAGGGTCCTGGGATTGAGCCCTGCATAAGGCTCCTGGCTCAGCAGGGAGTCTGCTTCTCCCTCTCTCTCTGCCCTTCTCCTCCCCCTCCCCACTTGTGCTCTCTGCTCACTCTCATGTTCTCTCTCCAATAAATAAATAAATAAATAAATAAATAAATAAATAAATCTTAAAATAAATAAAATTTTGTGAACTTCTTCAGAATATTTGAGGCAAAGCAAGATAACATTTTATAATCTCAAACTCTAAACTAATTGGACTTTTGTTTTTTTTCACTAAGATATGAATGGAGGAAAGGGATAGGTTATCTCTTTTCCCTTTGGTTCTTATTTGTGATATAATCAAGATAATCAAGACAACTGGTAGAGTCCTATCTCCTGAGTCAGGAAGATCTAAATTCTATCCCAAACTCTATCACATGTTAACAAATATTTAACATCTATGTTTCAGTTTCACTATCTGTATAATGAGCATAATAATGCCTAATTCATATATGTTTTTGTAAACATTAGATTAAATAATCCAATGTGAAGTGGTTAAGAGAAGACAATACAAAATAAAGACAATAAAATAAATATGATGGTGTTGATGATGATGATTTTATGGGTGAGAGTCAATCTTATTTTATAACATATAAGCTAACATTGGATTTTTTGTTCTTTATTGATTGTGAAATATATTTATTATAACGTTTAATTACAAATGATGATAATACTAACCTTTATTAAGTACTTTTTTTTATTAGGTACTTTCCATCAGAGTTCTGGACTACCCAAATTTTTCATCAAATGTTTAGTGTTTAGTTCTGGATTGTGGAATATCATCCATGGTTTCTGGCTGTCTAGGTAGGAAAGGCCCTAGATAGCATCAGATTAGCAGGAATCATAACATTTTAGTATTTTTTTAAAGATTTTATTTATTCATTTGAGAGAGAGAGACAGAGAAAGCACAAGCAGGGGGAGAGGCAGAGGGAGAGGGAGAAGCAGACTCCCCACTGAGCTGGGAGCCTGACTCGGGGCTCAATCCCAGGACCCCAGGACCACAACCCGAGCTGAAGGCAGATGCCCAACTGACTGAGCCACCCAGGCGTGCCCATTTTAGTATTTTTAACAATAAAATTGAAGTGTTTCAATATTTTTACAGTGGATATCAATTGAGAATGTCTGCTCTTTTTGCTATGGGATAGCAAGATTAGGATTGGTATCTTGGGAATTGAAATAAGTTGAGAAAATATCCAACCAATGATAGTTAAATAGGGGAAATATTTTTCAATCACTTTTGCCCATCTCTGTTGGGAAAGGAACAAATTTGTTGTGCGTTATGGACTGAATGTTTGTGTTTCACCATAATTCATATTTTGAAACTCTAATCCCTGATGTGATGGTATTTGGAGGTGGGGCTCTTGAGGGTAATTCTGTTTAGATGAGGTCATATAAGTGGGGACCCCATGTTGGGATTATCTCTTATAAGTAAGAGGAAGAGACACCAGAGTTCTTTCTCCATCTACCATGTGAAGACATGGCAAGAAAGGCAGACATCTTCAAGCCAAAAAAGAGAGCCCTGACCTGGAAACAAATGGTCTGGCACCCTGATCTTGACCTTCCAGTCTCCAGATCTGTGAGAAATAAATGTCTGTTGTTTAAGCCACCCACTCTATTGGGTTTTTTTTTTTTTTAAAGATTTTATTTATTTATTTGAGAGAGAGAGAGAATGAGAGACAGAGAGCATGAGAGGGGGGAGGGTCAGAGGGAGAAGCAGACTCCCTGCCAAGCAGGGAGCCCGATGCAGGACTCGATCCCGGGACTCCAGGATCATGACCTGAGCCGAAGGCAGTCGCTTAACCAACTGAACCACCCAGGCGCCCTATTGGGTTTTTTTGTTTTCTGTTTTTTTTATGGCAGCCTGAGCTGACTAAGACACAATGGTTCATTTGAATGAGGTGATCTTTTTTTCCATTCGTGTCTGTGTCAAATTGCTGGACTTTTTTCAAGAACAGGTCTGTTTCCCAGTATCTGGCTGTTTAACACACGGCCCATACTTGACTGCAGGTGAGCAGCAATTTTAAACTCACTACCTCAGAAGTTATGAAGGTGTTCCTGAAAGATGTGCCTTGTTTAATCAGCTGTTTTAACATCTATTCCATAGAAAGCCACTTCAAAGAGTGAATGCTTCTGGCCTCACTATGGAATTACTCTTAAACAATTAAGGTTTGGGAGTATGGTATCAGGAAATGTTGAAATCTCACATGAAAAATACGTCTTTAAGACTTATTCCTGCATTTGTCATTCAGATTGTATAATTATGACTATAATTAATAATTCACTCATTTATCCATTCATTCATTTCAAACAAATATGTGTTTGAACAGTTATTAAGGATTGGACCACAGGTTTGACCTTGAATACTGGAAATTCCTCTTCAATATCAGTTTAAGCAATAATAGCATTGTCCTAAAGATTTAATGTGTGCTTTATATTGTAATTGATTGGTCTTTCCTGTGTTGTCTGCTAGAAACTCATACTTAAATACAAGGCTCACCTCAGAGGAGACTTTTGGTCTAAGGTCATTCTGGCTCTATTACTCCTTCCCAATTTTATTTTCCCTTTATCTTATTTTAAAATATTTTTAATTCTTCTTGGTAATTTATGTACTTATACAAATTCATCTATGGAAAAAGCCAGGAATAAAATAAATATAAATCACCTATAAGTAAAAATGGAGAAAATGAATGCCAGGGCATTAATTAACAATGTATGGATTCAACTGATGGATTGTTTTTTGGTGTTTCCTATCAAAATGTTGCTACTTTATCATCTTCTGACATTAAAACTTGAATAGATATAATAAAAGAATATTGGTCAAAGCTAATGACATGGGACAACTACAACTGGCTTAATAAACCGGAGCTGAGTCGGAATCATCATAGAAAAAATTAAGTAGGTCAAGATATAAAAAAAAGTAATGATATCATTTTATGGGTAAAAACTTGAAAATCCACATAAGGAAAGATGCAGTTTATGAGAGACATTCTGAAATTATATTAACGACAAGATAAAAGTAAAAGAAATGTTCACATCAAAAAAAGTATTGCTAAAATTTAGTATTTTCTTTATATATTTACAGAAAAAGTCACTTGTTATCTGAAAAAGATGATAGACAGCCCAGAATTTGTGAGGGCAAAAGAAAAAAAAAGTATAAATAAGGGAAAGGTGTATCAGGATTTTTTAATTCAGCTATAAAAATCTTAAAGAATAGAATATAAAAATAATGTCTGGTATAATTTTAGTCTTTAACTTCTTTCTTTGAGAGCTCTTGGGGACAATTCTTAAAAAGTCAAAAGGCCTGACTCTTGAAATTACAGCTGTAACAAAATTTGGAAAAAAAGTCTAAAATCCCATTTTCAAACCTAGACTAGAATGATGTACTGGGAAACACACAGGGCTTTATAAAGAACAAATTCTGTCACAGTAGTAGCAGATACCTTTCTATTGACAGAATAATGGGATAGTAAATCAGGGAGAAGCATTACATGCAATTTATCTTGACTTTAGAAAGAGTTTGATTCAGTCTTGTATGAAGTATTAATCAAGAAAAGGGGAAAAGTATGCTGAAGGCCTCGCTGATGTCAAGTGGATCAGCATCTGGTCCATTTAGTCGATCTGAGGCACTCAGAATATTGCTATTAATAGCTCAAATATATCTGGAGGTATAGAATACATGCAATCGTATGCAATTAATACCATTATATAAATATGGCAGGAACAAAATAGAAAATAAATGGGAATCAATATCTGCCTTACCAATATTAAATACCAACATTAACATAAATAATTACCTGTGGATATTTGACTTTGGTGCTATGTGTTATCTATTTCAAGAGGTCTTTATATTATGCCATTTAAAAAATTGGAACAATTTATCAAGTTTATTGGAATACACAACCCTGGATGGAGATAATTGGTATGTTGAAAGAAGGCCACATGATATTTTTGCATGGTAGGAGTGATCAACAACAAAAGAAGAAACAAATTTATATCCATTTGTGAATTTAGCAGAGAATAACAGTGATAATCTTATCTAACATTAATTGAGTGCTAAATATCTGCCAGACATTTTATATATAATACCTCTGTGACTGCAGACAATAAGCCTATGAAGTAAAAGTCATGATCAAGTATTTCCTAGTCTCACAGACATCCAGATGAATGCAAATATAAACAGAGAGCTCAGAATTCAGAAAGGAATTTTTTTTTTAAAGATTTTATTTATTTATTTGAGAGAGAGAATGAGATAGAGAGAGCATGAGAGGGGGGAGGGTCAGAGGGAGAAGAAGCCTCCCTGCTGAGCAGGGAGCCCGATGTGGGACTCGATCCCGGGACTCCAGGATCATGACCTGAGCCGAAGGCAGTCGCTTAACCAACTGAGCCACCCAGGCACCCCAGAAAGGAATTTAATGATTATCTAATCCAGCTTCTTTCAAGGTGAAGTCACTCCTATATAATTCCTTACATAAACAGATTTTTGAGACTCTGCACGACAGGGGATAAGAGACTGAAAAAAGAATTCATTGAGAAACATGTAATAAAAGTATTTTGTTTTTGTGGGTGTGTGACAGAGCAGAGTCACTGTCTGAATAAAATAGAGAGCAAAAGTAGGATGTCATTTAAAAATGTTATTAATTTGGCGAATGACCAGATGACCTTGAATAGTTCCAGTTTTGCAATTGGGAGTGGAAAAACATTTTACAGAGGTTAAAGGTGTGTGTGTGTGTGCATGCGTGCGTGTATGTGTGTGTGTGTGTGTGCGTAGAGAACTGGTGTAAGGGGTATATACCATTTGAAGAGTATGGCCACAGAAAAAAATAAAGTAAAAAAACAGTCAAAGCATAAAGTAAGTGTTGTTTTAAGAGATATAAAAAACTTAAATGACAAGAGAGGGCTTGAATGATAAAGAAAGGATGAGAAATGTTTCGTAGTAGGAATCAAAGTGAGTATCAGTGCAGAATCCTCTTGAAAAGAGAAAGCAATGAGCTGTAGTGGCAGGTGAGTTTTTCCTTAGACATGACAGGACAGATGAGACACATGCATAGAGAAGAATGTTGACATGAAGGAGATGGTTGGGGATAAAAGTGGCATGGATGTGGATTTAACGACATACTGTAGTAAGTAAGCTGTAGAATTGATGAGGGGTATAGAGTAGGACTGGAAAACTTTATTTTAGCATACATATGCAGTTTAATAAGTGCTGCTCCATTCTTCTAGGTCTTCATAGCATTATAAGTAATGACAAATGAGGGGAAAAGACAAAGTCATTTTGCAAAATAGAATATACTGGACATTTTGAAAAAACACTTTCCTTGCTTACTATTCCTTAAAAAAAAAAACCCGCATTTTTCCCTATGGAATAATTTTCTTCCTCCTGAATCACATTCTGCATAAGTCCCTTTAGTGAGGTTCCATGTGTGGTGAAGAGAGAGAAGGAAAAAGGGAGTTAAAGCCAAAACTATAGCTTGTCTTAGTCTTAGCACTGAAGATATTGCTGCCCTCACTGTTGTTTCTTAGAAATTTAATTATTATTTGTAAGTTGTATTTTGGCTACTTGTAATATATTGCATTCGCTCCTGACTTTCTACAATTTCGAAACGTAAGTCTAGATAGAGGTTACGTGTTTATTACATATTTGAGCCTTTTTGTGTCTTCTCCTTAAACCAAAACCTTTCGCTCTTTCTTCAGTTGGAAGCTATGCTGCCTTCAAACAGTATTTTCTCCACTCACTCTGGCTTTTTCTATTGGGACATCTATCACACTTATGATAGCAAGAATGCCAAACTAATCAAAAGTGTTTTAAAATATCAATATCAGCAAATAATTATTTTATCCTCTGAAACTACAACATCATACAAATAAAAATTATTCATTTAGAAATGAAAATAACTTCTTTAGGTTTAAATTTGAGTACCAAAATTTTTATTTGCCTCACATCAAAGTGTCTGAATTCCTGGACTTTTATCCGACTAAGTAATCACTTGATTCAATAGAAATTAGTGACCAAAAACACTATAAATATTTTGAAAATCCTTAGTGCACAAATATCTGATGTTCTATGAAAAAATAAGAATTATGAACCTGTTTTGAAAGTAAATGGGACTTTTTGTGTTGTTTATTATTTTATAATATTTCTGTAACATCTAATACATGCAAGGGTGGAGCGAGAAAAAGAAAGAAATATATATATATATATACTTTATATATATACTCAGTATATATATATATATATATATATATATATATATATATATCTGTATATTAATGGATTTTAAGGAGATGGGAAAAACCTTTATATGTGTGTGTGTGTGTGTGTGTGTGTGTGTGTGATATAAAATCTTTTTCTTTTTTACTCTGGATGTTTATTATTTCTTTCTATGATTCCCTGTGAGAATCTTTGTACAATGTTGCCCTACATTTTCACAGCTAAGGAAGCCTCTTTGCCCCTCACAGCATGATTTCTAATACAAAGCTCAGAATCATGAGCTATATTCTGGTTTGACCCAGAAAGCTTTGACATTCAAAGTCAGAGTGGTCTGAATGGCTCAGTCAAGATGCAAGTCTAAATTAATTGGGAAATTTGATTATATTGGCACTTGACGGAAGGGATAATATATTGGACTATTTTTTTGTACATTTTATTTTTTTATTTTATTTTATTATGTTATGTTAGTCACCATACATTACATCATTAGTTTTTGATATAGTGTTCCAAGATTCATTGTTTGCGTATAACACCCAGTGCTCCATTCAATACGTGCCCTCTTTAATATCCATCCCCAGGCTAACCCATCCCTCCACCCACCTCCCCTCTAGAACCCTCGGTTTGTTTCTCAGAGTATATTGGACTTTTTCAATTAAAATTGTATCTATGTAATTTAAATGAATAACTGTTAATAAAATTGCTAAAACTAAAGCATGTTCAGGTTAGATAAATGAAGTAACCTCTTCAGCTGTTCTAGTGATTCAGAAATAGAGCCAATTGCTTCTGGAGTGAATTGGGCTTAAAATGACTGGCAGAAAAAAATACGAATGTGTAATTACAATTCTTAGTACAGTGATGAGATGAGTGCATATAAGCTTTTAGTTTTATATGAATTGAAATAAATCAGATACAGAAGTATCATCAGCATGTATGGTGATATTTAGCACACGTGATTGTGTTGAATTACATAGGTAGCTTTTATTTCCTTCTTGGGATATTGCTAAGTATGCTGTTCAGAGTCCAACTTTGCTTCTTGTTCCTATAAAGCACATCTAGGTCAAGAGATTTAAAGAATTAGACAAGGCAGGATTGAAGCTATTTGCAATAGTCACCCTGGATTATAATTCAGCATCACAATAAGCTACCTGATAATTTTTTGAAGGCAAATGTTTGAAGTGTAAAAAATCATGTGAAGCTTGCAAACTCCTCAAATTATATCTGTCTGTTTTTATGTAAGAGCATTATTCATTTATTTAATCATTCAACACACACACATATTCTGAATTAGTCACTGGATTTAGAGCAGACAATAAGACAGACATTCTCCCACTTTCCTTCACAAAACTCACTTTACTGATGAACAAATTAACTTTCATTATGCAATTAAGAATTTGATTTCTGTTCTGGTAAATGTTATATATATGAAAATATTGCCAAGAAAGTGTATAATGGGGAGTTGTTCTTGAGGAAATGACAATTTAACTGAACGTTTGAGGAAGAATAAAGATTGAGTCCAGAGAGACAGGAGGGGTTGAAAACCTGGAAGTTATAGGAAACTGACTATAAAGGAGTCCTGAGGTGGTTAGGAACACAGCATGATGAAGATCAATCAAGGATCATGAGGCTAGTAAGGAGATAAGAGGTACATATGAGGTGGTGAGATTAGTTGGTCCAGGTCATGCTGAAGCTTGCAGGTTAATTTAAGGGTCTACTCATTATCTAAATAACAGTGGAGAACTAATGATGATTTTTAAGCAGGAGAGTGACATACTCACACTTTTCTTTGAAAAATGTCACTTCCCTGTGGAAAATGGATCAAAAAAGAACAAGAATAGATCTGAGAGGACTGATTAGAAGGGTCTGCACTGGTCCAGGTGAGCCATGATGATAGTTTGAACTAAGGTAGACATCATCGTGAAAGAGAAAAGTGGGTTCAATAGACAGTTAAATGGAATAGCAAGGCCCTGGGATAAATAACATATGGATGATGAAGGAGAGAGGACAACCAATGATCATTCCTAGTTTTCTAGCTTAAAAAACTAATACCATGTGATGGATGTTAACTAGACTTTGTGGTTATCATTTTGCAATATATACAAATATTGAATCATTATATTATACACCTGAAACTAATACGTTATATGTCAATTATACCTCAATAAAAATAATCAACATTTTTTTATTTTGCATTAAAAAAATACCTAATACCATTTATTGAGATATGGAGCCCGGAAGGAGAACCAGGTTTAGTGGCTGGGGAAGATGATAAGTTTAGATTTAAGCATGTCAAATTTGAGGGGCTTTTTCACATCTGCTAAGATGACCAGAATAAAAAAATCAGACAGTAAAAGTAGTGGTGAGGATGTGGAGAAATAACAACTCTCATACACTACCAGTGGGAATGTAAAATGGTGCAGCCAATTTGAAAAATAATCTGGCAGTTCTTCAAATAATTGCACATAGGGTATATATGACATAGTAATTCTACTGCGAGGTATATAGCTAAGAGAAATGAAAACCCACATCCGTACAAAAACTGATACATTAAGATTTATAGCAGCATGATTCATAATAGCCAAAAGGTGAAAACAAACCAATTGTCCAAGTAACAAATGCTAAACAAACATGGTATATCCATACAGTGGAATATTATTCAGCCATAAAATTGATGAAGCTTTGATACATGTTATTACATGGATGAACTGTAAAAATAGTATGCTAAGTAAAATAATCCAATCACACAAGGCTAAATATTATATGATTCCTTCATCTGACATATACAGAATGGCAACATCTATAGAGACATAGAGTAGATTAGTGGTTTTATAGGACTTAAAGAGTGGATGGGGAAATAGGTGGGTGATGGCTAGAGAGTATACAGAATTTGTTTCTGAGATAAAGATGTTCTAAAATTAGATGAGGTGCTGGTTGTTCATATCTGTGAATATACTAAAATCTATTGAACTGTGAACTATAAATGAGTAAATTGCATGGTATGTGAATTGTATCTCAATAAAGCTCTTTAAAAAAATTGAGGGGCCTATGAGAATGTCAGCTATTTGAACTCAGAGAAGATCTCTTGACAGAAGAAATATATTTGGAATTTGTGGATAGATTGTAACTGAGATTGTGGGTAAGGATGAGAAAATATGGAATTAGGATTAAATACGGCTAACAAGCAAACTTGCCAAAGTTTTAACATACATATTTTGGGTCAATGCTGGCGGGTCAGTAGAAAAGACTATGAAGGAGGAGTAAGACATGAAGTGTAAAAATAAAGGTTGTGGGATTGTGGTTTCAAGGGTGCCAACAGAGTGTGTTAAGAGAGTATTATGAATACTCTTGGAATGAAATTAAGAGTCAAGTAGGGTGTGGTATGTATATATCTATGTAAGTAGATGTGGTATGAAAAATATCCATCAGATTGAGTGACTCAAAGTCATTATTACCTCTGTTAGGGCCATTTTGTGCGGTGGCAGTGGAAAAGGCTGCAGGAAAAAACAACAGCAACATTGCAATTCACTGAGCAATGTGTGTAGGGGAGGATGTGGTGATAATGACAGTAAATCTCTTTGCTGAAGTAGGGCGTGATTTTAATTAGATGATAAGTCAGGATGAGGGATATTTTTGTCTTTAAATTCAAAAAATACCAGCATGGTTAAATGTGGATTGGAAAAATCCCATAGAGATGAATATGAGGAAAATCCAGGATCTATAAAAGAAGGATTATTGTTCGAAGATTCCTGAGAAAGAGATACTTGATTTGGTTTAGATCACACATTAGGTACTGATCTTAAATGATAATGCTTACATACTGGAAAAAAAAAAAAAAAAACCTCTACATATTAGGGGCCATTGGTGAAATAGGGTTAGACTGAGCACTCACTATTTGGAAATTGAATTGATTAAAGAGCATTGCCACTAAATATCTGTCAGCATTGGTACCTATTAGTTTCTTAGAACTCTATCTCATAAATACGTAGATACATAAATAAACACAATTAAAAACAAACATCAACTTTGTAAGGGTCATCATGAAAGAAAAAAGGGTGGAGTACTTCCAAAAGAGGAGAGATATGGGTACTCTTATAGGGCACCATTTATCCCAGTAAACCATCTCTGATCTATACTTTTAATATAATATCTTAACTGCTCTTCATGTTTTCAACCTCTTCCGTTTTCTGTCTTTGCCACCCCACCACGCTGCTTTGAAAATTGAATTCAAATGCAATATCTTCATCGCTCTGAGAGGGTTTTGGTTTTTGGGGGGGGGGTTCTTTTTTTTTATTATGTTATGTTAGTCACCATACAATACATCATTAGTTTTTGATGTAGTGTTCCATGATTCATTGTTTGCATATAACACCCAGTGCTCCATTCAAGTATAATCATTACACTCTTCTGTTAAGACTTACTTCTTTAGCATCAGAATAAAGTTTCAGTGTATTCCTATTACATCTAAAGCCCCTTGGATTTGTGGTGTGGCCCTTTTCATTGTGTTTTTCTTGCTTACTACTATAGGGAAAGCAAAATCTTGGGGGCTCTTTATTCTTGTCCGTAAGTTCTTCCTTCTGCTCAGAATGCTTTTCCACAAGTGATCCTCGGCACACCTCTTTTGTGTCCCCTTTATGCCTCCCCAATTTCCCTTCAAACCATATACTTATTTGAATGCATCATAAAAGTCCATCTTCCAAATACTTATAAAAACTTGACTAGATTTGTTCCTTTAAAAAAAAAAAAGGTAGTAACTCTTATTATTTTAAGGGTTTGATTGAAAGGTGATTCTAACATTAGTTAAGAATACTTTATTTTAGAATAAAATTCAGTATAAGACATATTAATAATGATGATACCATAATAAACGAAAAACCAATGTTTAGGTTTTTTGTTTGTTTAGTTAGTTTTTATTATTTGTAAAGTTATATGACATATATTGTATTTTTTACCTCATTTAATCTTCCTTCCTACATATGACCTCTCCATTCCATTGCTGAGCAAACTTAAAAACTCCCCCAGGTAATTAGTAGAAGAGGTGGTATTTGAATCCAGATAATCTGGCTCTAGAGCTTTCTCTCAAGTACTTCAATATGAATGTAAGAACCATTGTATTTATGCAGGCTTACATTTTGGACTATCAAGGCAGTGCTGATTTTTCTCAATATCGTAACTGAAACAAATTCAATAAAGAGCCCTAAGAAAATTAATTCAATTATATTTAAATATGTCACTCTAATAATTAAGATTTCATTTAATGTAATTAAATAGAATTTTAATTAAATCTATATATTAATAGCCAATATTTATATAGTTCCTCATAGCTTATAAATTACTTTTGTAGGATCTCATATGATTGTCACCACAAATATGTGATAGAAAGAAATCTTTCTGTTTACCAATTTATAAATAAATGCATTAGACTCTTTCAAAGAGTTTAAGAAGCTGATCCACAGTGTTTGGACACCAGAATCCTTCTGTTGCTCAGTTTACTGTTTGACAGCTTTAGGAGCTGTGACTACTCAACCTTTTAGAAATCCAGCAATTTCAGAAAAGAAGTGAAGGAGAAATCACAATTCGTTTTACCATACTTCAACTTCTTTTTTATGCTTCTGTTCAGATTCAGCCTTGGCTATGAGAAAGAAAAAAGAGAACATTGGGGATGGTTCTACATCATGAGGGTAAAGGACAAGAATAGTTCCCAAGGAACAGTGATTACATTTGGCCCAAGGGGCGCTTGGACTGGTGCCTGCCTATCTCTTGTTTCGGTTTCTTTCAGATTTTCATGTGAGGTTCATATAGTGCACAATTCCATGTATTAGGTTCATATAGTCCACTATTCCATGTATTAGTGAGGGTGAGCCCCTTTCACTTTTGATCTGCTAGCTAAGCCAGTTATTGCAATTCATATCTGAAAACTATGGGGAATCAAATGTTTAAGTGCTTCTCTTTGGAATTAACTCATATTACAGACTCTCCTGAAAAAACATTATTGTTGGTGGCATTACCAATTCTCTAGAATGGGAATTTTCAAGTTATCTGTTTTATTAATGTGGGTATTAACATATAACTCTGACTTAGAATTCTCTTAATGATTTACTGAGCAAGTGGAGAAAAGCATCTCTCTATTGACCTTTCTTTTTAGCAGTTTAGAAATACCTCTATCTTTCAAACACAGCTTGACCTTGAACTATATTTGAAATATTATTTAAATGACATATTTATTCTTACATATAAATGGAAATTTAAAAAATAGTTTACAGGCTGCTGTAACAAAGTGCCAGAGTGGGTAGTTGAAATCACAGACACTATTGTCTCACAGTTCTGGAATCTCGAAGTCTGAAATCAAACTGTAGGTAGGCTTGATTCATTCTGAGAGCTGTAAGGTAGGAACTGCTCCAGGCCTCTCTCTTAGCTCCTGGATAGTCATCTTCATGTTCACATGTCTTCCACCTGTATGCCAATCTGTCTGCAAATTTCCTCATTTTATAGTGACCTAATTTTAAATTGATTCCTTCTGCAAAGACCAAATCTTCAAAAAGTTTCACATTCCGAGAACCAAGGGTTAGGACTGTAACAGGGTAATTTTGAAGGGACACAATTCAACCCACAGTACCACCTTTACAATATTTTTCTATCTTGGCTTTCTTGTCACATTTTGTAATTCCTTGTTTATTAATAAGCTTTTTGTTTTGTGGTTAGAAAAATTATGTATCTAATACATAAATGTTGATAGAAATTATAAGAAAAATTCTTGTTAATGCAATGCATTGAAGAATCAGAATCTATTAAAAACAGACAACATATATTATGTGAATAAATGACTAAAAATATAGCAAAATCAAAACCCACAGGAAATCAGTATATCTTATTACAACTAGAGGACATGTCATAATAGTAAAGAAAGATAAAAGGTTGAAACTTTTCCATGGATGTTGGGAATTTCGCTAAACATCAAATAAGCAAACTTTTTCTAACTGATGGAGAAATACCAATGAGGCTGAATATTCTTCTGATTATTCATCTCTCAGCTGGAAATATGATTCTTATAATTACCCGTTTGAGATGAAAAATTAAAGCATCTGTTTTAATGGTCTTCTCTCTTAGATGATTAGATTTATTAGCATGTTTCTGTATCTATGTTTATACTTTACTATAAAAATATGTTTAAACTTACATGTTTCAGAGTTTTTTTTAACTTTGTTGAAAATTCTGTTTTGTTTTTTTTTTTTTGAAAATTCTGTTCTTAATGAAATTCTGATGACTCTGAAAGTTTTAATGACTTTCCTTGGATGTTTATATATAACACATTAAAAGTAATATATTTTTTTCTTTCACTACAGTCTATACTCAATTCAAATTTTATCTGGCATTTCATTCATTTATTCCAGAATTGTTTATTGAGCAACTTTCATGTACCAGATATTTTTCCAGACACTGGAGATATAGCAATAAACAAAATAGAGAAAAAAACATTTGTCTTTGTGGAGCTCAAGTTACCATGGGGGTAGACCGACCATGCACAAATAGCTAATGAATTAATTATACAGCATATTGAAAGCTTTCATGTACTGTGGATAAAAATAAAGCCGGGAAAGTGGATAAGAAGTGCTGGTTTGTGGAAGAGGAGTTTATAATTTAAAACGGATTCTCAGGGAATTCCTTATGGAGGTATTTGAACAAATACTTAAAAGAGATGATAGAGCAAGTCATATGAAGATCTGGGGAGTAAAAGAGAAAACTGTCAGGAAAGGTCAAAGAGTCCAACCGGTGCAAAGGCCCTGAGGCAGGGGATCAGCATGGAGGCCACAGTAGTTACAGTGGAGCAGGCAGAAGAAGGGAAAGAAACGATGACTGATGAGATGGAAGAGTTAATGGAGAAAACTGCAGAGTAGTATAGACAGTTTTAGACTTCTGCATAGTGTGAAGGAATTTCTAAGTTATACTAGCTCAAGGAGATAAGCATCTTTCTCTAAATCTAAAGATAGACTTTAACCACCTTTATCTCCTACTCCAGTCACCACCATGCCACATGAAGCTAACACTTCAGAAAAGCCTTTCCCAGGTAACAGAATCACAGAAAATATTACATAAAGTGCAGAGATAGGGAAGTTAATTTCCTTAAGTTTTGTCATTGGGTTGATTACATTACTGCAAAGCATTATACACTTATCACTACAATTGGCAACAAAGAAAGAAGATTGCACACCTGAATCCTGAAGTTTGAACTATTGAGGCAAAAACAAAACTGAAGTTTCCCAGCTTTTAGATCAGTTCTGGAGCAATGATGTGACCAGAGGACATTTAAGGCAATTAACATAAGGCAAAATTAAAAAAAAATGAGAAGCTTTATTAAGAATTGTCATATACAGATAAGACTCCTTTTTATCTTAGTGAGTTGTATTTGGTTGTTAATATCAAGACAACATTATAGTTATATATTGATATTATATATCATTTGGTATGCATATGTTTAAGTTAATTAGTACACTACATGCAGTTTATCTCATAGATTTTTTGTTTTCAGTTTTATTTTTTTAATTTTTTTAAAAGATTTTATTTATTTGAGAGAGAGAGAGAATGAGAGAGAGAGAGAGAGCATGAGAGGGGGGAGGGTCGGAGGGAGAAGCAGACTCCCCACTGGGCAGGGAACTCAATATGGGACTCGATCCCGGGGCTCCAGGATCATGTCAGTTTTAAATGGTATTTCATGGGTCTAATTTGAAATCCCAGAATGAAGAGAAACCATTTGTATATTATTAAAAGGTACCTGCACAGTTTTAACTAATAACTGTAATCAGAGTAGTGTCTGGAATAACTTTTGTGGAAAGGTTTTCAGTTAAGGATTCTTCAGTCCATGTGGACCTGCTAGTGGCTACAAAGACAAAATAAACCGCCCAGTTTAACAAACAAAATGTTATTTGTTAAATTTGCATCTTGAAAACTTTTGTAGATGAAAATGCACTCTCTGGAGATAGCGGAGGTTTTTCTATTGTGTGGAGCAATTTTCAGAGGACTTATTAATTTTTGAAGAGCTGGAATTCTAGAAAGATACTTTCCTTTCCTTCCCCCAAATTAGTGAAGCATTAAAAGAGACTCAGGACAATTTTATTGGGTGGGTATTATGCTAGTAATGAGAACAGAATTACTTTTCCCAAATTGAGAAATCAGTCTGTAGTGAGTGCTTGAACCAATTAAGCTAGATAAGAAAGACCATATATAATGCCTCATTATATTACATATGTACTACTTGCTAAATTCAGCCTCTTTTAATCTTGTTAGTCGAAAATATCCCTCCCATTAGACAATTTATTTGTTATATCTAGTCAACATTTTTATTGAAACACGAGTTAAATGCAAAGAGAGTGCCTTTTCAGCAAGATCTTAATGTGGTTCTTGCTATGGAAGAATGAAAACCACACACTTTACCTGATACTGAGTACAATTAAAGTATAATTAGAATCTAATGGATTTGCTAAAACATTTAATGATGAATAACATTTAATTCTGTATACTGTAAAAGGTATCTAATTGAATACTCAATTTTAGTAGTCAAATGAATACACTAATATGGGGTAACATTTAAGGATTGTCATGCAAACCACCAAATAATATGATAGTTTCAAGACTGATTGCATATGCCCTACATAATCTTTTTACTTATACTTCTATAATTTAGGATGGAAACTATAATTCCTAGAGTAGGAAGTAATGTTATCTACCATAGGTTACCTTTGGTTTTATAGCAAAATCATTACAAATGCTAGGATGAAATGTTTATTAAAATCATTTAAGACCTTCATAGGGAGACTGAAATTATTTGTAATTTTTGTTTGATTATATTTTATGTTATAAATTGTGAAAATCATTTAATCACTGGGGTAAATGAAAAAATATATATAAAATACACACAAACAAGACACTGCAGGTTTACAATTTTGCAATGTGAAACTGTAAACATTCAAAACTACTTAGCAATATGTTTCCCTTGGTGATAAATTCAAAGAGTTGAGGTTTTATGCTAATTAACATGGAATGATGGAGTTAAAGGAGCAAACTGTTTGGAAACATATCCCTTCAATTGTATTTATTAATATTATTTTAGTGATATTTTGTTAATCAGAACATGAGCTATTAGATTTGATACATGTTCCAGGTATAAGGTGACCTGTGTGGAAATTGTTGCTGTCCTTGGTGCTCAGTTGAAATGAAACGCACATATGGTCTCTGTATGAATCCTTTCTCATAAGTTGGAATATTCAATTTTCCAACATGTTCCTGACCTTTTCAGCTTCTGACCTTCTGAGTAATGTTTGCACACATGATCTGAATCTACCCAGGATCAGCCTTCTTATCATCACTCTCTTGTGTTACAGACTTTGGATCCATGACCATATTTCTGATTTTACAATCCCATGAGCAAAGACCACATTCAACTTAGTTGTTGCCAGGATGTTTTGTCTTGATCAAGCCCTTGTGAGATGTATCTAGCACTTGTGATTGGCAACTGAGCAATAAGTGAATCAAATAAGTTAACTGAGGCATATTAATGATGAATGGCCAATAGTTAGAATCCATTAAGAGGTGTGAAAACAAGCAAACAAACCAGTAGACTAGAGTTCTATTTTGTTCTTAGCCACAATATCAATTTTAACAAAACAAAAACTTATCATTTATAGTAACTTTCAAGAAGTATTTGTGGTTTGACATCAACAAATTGTAGTTAGGCTTTCTTCATGCATTTACTTCATAAATACATTTTGGGTGTATATTACGAAGAAGGTGCAATGGTGGTTTCCAAACAGCATGTCATACTTCTGACCTAGACAATATGGCCTAGATATGATTTCCCCTGCTCTTCCCCATAAAGGTGAAATATAAGCCCTGGAAACAAGGTAAGAGACAACTAAGTGAGATTTTTGAATTGCATAAAGAGGAAGATAAGGATGACTAGGCACCACAGACTGAGGAAGAACAGAGCAGCAGGGTGCCTTCCAACCAGAATAAGATAATGTAGGCATGACTTTCCTGACTTCCAATTTATCAAGAGAAGGGAATCCAGATAGGCTTGTTTCTGCCCTGGATCTCTTGGAAGTATTGTCAAAAACAACAGGTAAACTTAACAATACCAGCAAGAGGCATCACCTGGGAGTGCTGCTGATAATGTAGCAGAAATATAAATACATCCAATAGACTATCCTTTTTCTCATGGGTGTTATAAATAAAATTTGATAATTCCAACAAAAATATAGCAATTCCTGATATTTAGACAATTGGTATTTAAAATTGGGGAAGGTAAAGGGATCAAACTGCAAGTAAGATGTCAACAATTTATTTGAAGTGGTAAAATATTATACCAGTATACTATGACAAGCCACATATGTATATTGTAATACACACAGAAACCAGTAGGAAACATATATAAAATCAATGCAAAGAAATCAGTTACATTTCTAAATACACTAACAATGAGACAGAAGAAAGAGAAATTAAAGAATCGATCCCATTTACAATTGCACCAAAACCCATAAGATACCTAGGAATAAACCTAGCGAAAAAGGTAAAGGATCTGTACTCTAAAAACTATAGAACACTCATGAAAGAAATTGAGGAAGACACAAAGAAATGGAAAAATGTTCCACGCTCATGGATTGGAAGAACAAATATTGTGAAAATGTCTATGCTACCCAGAGCAATCTACACATTCAATGCAATCCCTATCAAAATACCATCCACTTTTTTCAAAGAAATGGAACAAATAATCCTAAAATTTGTATGGAACCAGAAAAGACCCTGAATAGCCAGAGGAACATTCAAAAAGAAAACCAAAGCTGGTGGCATCACAATTCCGGACTTCAAGTTCTATTACAAAGCTGTAATCATCAAGACAGTATGGTACTGGCTGTGAATGAAACTGGACCATTTTCTTATATCTATACAAAGATAAACTCAAAATGGATGAAAGACCTAAATGTGAAACAGGAATCCATCAAAATCCTAGAAGAGAATACAGGCAGCACCCTCTGTGACCTTGGCCACAGCAACTTCTTGCTAGACTCATCTCCAATGGCAATGGAAACAAAAGCAAAAATGAACTATTGGGACTTCATCAAGATAGAAAGCTTTTGCATAGCAAAGGAAATAGTCAACAAAACTAAAAGACAACAAACAGAATGGGAGAAGGTATTTGTAAATGACATATCAGATAAAGGGTTAGTATCCAAGATCTATACAGAACTTATCAAACTCAACACCCAAAACCAAATAATCCAGTCAAGAAATAGGCAGAAGACATGAGCAGACATTTCTGCAAAGAAGATATCCAAATGGCCAACAGACACATGAAAAATGCTCAACATCACTTGGCAACAAGAAAATAAAAATCAAAACCACAATGAGATACCACCTCACACCAGTCAGAATGGCTAAAATTAACAAGTCAGGGAAAAAATTGTTGGTGAAGATGTAGAGAAAGGAGAACACTCTTACACTGTCGGTGGGAATGCAAGCTGGCGCAGTCACTTTGGAAAAGAATGTAGAGTTTCCTTAAGAAGTTAAAAATAAAGCTACCCTACGACCCAGCAATTGCACCAGTAGGTATTTACTGCAGAGATATCAATGTCGTGATCCAAAGGGACACCTGCACCACAATGTTTATAGCAGCAAGGTCCACAATAGCCAAACTATGGAAAGAGCTCAGATGTCTATCAACAAAGAAATGGATAACGAAGATGTGGTATATAGAGATAATGGAATATTACTCAGCAATTTTAGAAAGGATGAGATCTTACCATTTACGATAACATGGATGGAACCGAAGGGTATTATGCTGAGAAAAATAAGTCAAACAGAGAAAGACAATTATCATATGGTTTCTCTCATAAGTGGAATATAAGAAACAGTGCAGAGGATCACAGGGGAAGGGAGGGAAAACTGAATGGGAAGAAATCAGAAATGGAGATAAACCATGAGAGACTCTTAACTATAGGAAACAAACTGAGGGTTGCTGGAGGGGAGGTGGGTGGGGGGATGGGTTAACTGGGTGATGGGCATTAAGGAGGGCACGTGACATGATGAGCACTGGGTGTTATATGCAACTGATGAATTATTGTACTCTACATCTGAAACTAATGATGTATTATATGTTAGCTAATTGAATTTAAGTTAAAAAAAGATATGTTGTTAGATTCTAGGTCTTCTGAATCAAACATTACATAGTTTATTCTGATACCATCATTTAGAAGGACTTTGGTGACCTATAAACATGATAATTTGAATTTTAATATATGTAAATAAAATGTTTCATAAATACGATAAAAAAGAAACATATACAAAGAAGTATACTCAAAAACACCATAAATAAATCAAGATGGAATTCCAAAAAAAGTTTAAGTAACCTATAACAAGGTAAGAAAAGTGAAACAAATCAGTATTTTGTTTCCTTTAGGTAAATACCTAGTAGTGCTATTGCTGTCTTTCCGTCACTGATTTCTAGATTGATTTACTTTACACAGCTTGTATGAAATCAATTCAGGTTTTTTATTGCTCAAGATATGGTCTTTCTTAGCGAAATTTCCATGTACATTTGAGAAAAATATGTAATTTCATTCTTGCTGAATGGCGTTTCTACATATGTCAATTAGGTCCTTTTGGTGGATTGCCTTGTTTAGATCTTCTATATCATTGCTGATTTTCTGTTCAATAGTTCTATAGTTTGTTAAGAGTTAAGATGTTGAACAGACACATGAAAAAATGCTCAATATCACGCAGCATCAATGAAATACAAATCAAAACCACAATAAGATACCACTTCACACCTGTCAGAATGGCTAAAATTAACAAGTCAGGGAAAAAAAAAATGTTGGCGAGGATGTGGAGAAAGGGTAACCCTTTACACTATTGGTGGGAATACAAACTAGTGCAGCCACTCTGGAAAGTTTTGAGTTCCTCAAAAAGTTAAAAACAGAACTATCCTATGACCCAGCAATAGCACTACTAGGTATTTACCCAAAGGAAACAAAATACTGATTCATTACACTTCACAGACAAAAGTAAAAAGAGAGAAGACACGAATCACCAATATCAGGAATTAAAACTGAAGATTTCACTAGAGATATTGAAGTCTATAGAAGAATACTAAGTCAATAGTAGGGATAATTTTATGCTAATAGATTCAAAAACTTATAAAAATGGACCAATATTTCAAAATTCATAAACTACTAATATGTAAGCAAGATGAAATAGATAATCTAAATTGTTTTTTTATAATCATTAAAGAAATTGAATTTGTAATGGAAATACTGAAAAAAAAAAATCAGCCTCCAAGCCCAGGTTATTCATTGGATAATTCTACCAAACATTTCTAACAGAGTTAACACTGACTCTATATAATTCTTTCTATAAAATAGAAGAGGAGAGGATATATCTGGATTCATTTCATGAGCTCATCATTATCCTGATAGAAAAGTCAGACAAAGGCAATACAAAATAAAGAAAAAGAAAGAAAGAAAGATTGAGAGAGAGAGGATAAAAAGAAGGAAAGGTTGGAAGGAAGAAAGAAAGGAAGTGGGGGTGGGGGGAAGAGGGAAGGAAAGAGAGAGAGGAAACTACAGTCTAATATCCCTCATAAACTTAGCCACAAAAATATTTAAAAAGTTAAAAACAAATCTAACAATGTATAGAAAGACATATCCACCTTGATCAAGTAGAATTTATTCCAGGTGTGCAAGCAAGACTGGTTCAACATTTAAAAGTCAATGTATGTGCTGTGGTGAGCACTGTGAATTGTGTGAGACTGCTGAATCACAGACCTGTACCTCTGAAACAAATAATACATTATATGTTAAAAAAAAAAAGATAGTAGGAAGGGAAAAATGAAGAGGGGGAAATCGGAGGGGGAGATGAACCATGAGAGACTATGGACTCTGAGAAACAAACTGAGGGTTCTAGAGGGGAGGAGGGTGGGAGGATGGGTTAGCCTGGTGATGGGTATTAAAGAGGGCATGTACTGAATGGAGCACTGGGTGTTATACGCAAACAATGAATCATGGAACACTACATCAAAAACTAATGATGTATGGTGATTAACATAACGTAATAAAAAAAAAGTCAATATAATTCACCATGTAGCAAGCTAAATTAGAAAAATTACATGATCATATAAATTGATAAAGGAAAAACATTTGCCAAGCCCAAAACCCTTTCATGATAAAAAATACTGCAAGTTAGGGATAAAAAGAACTACCTGAACTTGATAAAGAATATTTACCAAAGAATCATCATACTTAATGGTAAAAGACCGAATGTTTTTTCCCTAAGATCAGGAACAAGGCATCAGAGGAAGACAAATACCATATGATTTCACTCATATGCAGAACTTAAGCAACAACTGATGAACATAGGGGAAGGGAAGGAAAAATAAAATAGGTTAAAAACAAAGAGGGAGACAAATCATAAGAAACTCTTAACTATACAGAACAAACTGAGGGTTGCTGGAGGGGAGGCGGTTGGGGGGATGGGGTAGTTGGGTGATGGGCATTAAGGAGGGTACTTGATGTAATGAGCACTAGGTGTTATATGCAACTGATGAATCACTAAATTCTACCCTGAAATTAATAATACACTATATGTTAACTAACTTGAATTTAAATAAAACGAAAAAAAAGAACAAAGCAAAATGCCTATTCTTATTCTTATTTGATATTGTCCTAAAAGTTCTACCCACTGCAACAAGTCAAGAAAAATTAAACATGAAAGACAAATAGATTAGAAAGGAAAAAATAAAACTGTCCCTATCTGCAGATGGCATGATTGTCTACATTGAAAATCCAAGGAATTTACAGAAACTCCTAGAATTAATACATGAGTTAAACAGGTTCCAGGATACAAATCAATATATAATTATCAAGTTCACTTCTTTTTTTTTTTTTTTTTTTAAAGATTTTATTTATTTATTCATGAGAGACAGAGAGAGAGAGGCAGAGGGAGAAGCAGGCTCCCAAGGAGCAGAGAGCCCGATGCGGGACTCGATCCCAGGACCCTGGGATCATGACCTGAGCCGAAGGCAGACGCTTAACCATCTGAGCCACCCAGGCGCCCTATCAAGTTCACTTCTATATAATAACAGTAATACTGTAAAAACCAAAACTGAAAACACAACACTATAATTGTTCCTTAAAATGAAACATTTATGTATAAACTTAATAAAGCATATCCAGTGTCTGTATACTTCAACACAAAAATATAAATATATATTTTAAAATATAAATCATAAAAAATGATGAAAATATTCAAGAAACATAAATAAATGGAGAGATGTGCTAAGTCCATGGTTCAAGGATGTCAATTCTCCCCCAATTGATCCACAGATTTAACGCAATTGCTATCAAAATCCACACAAAAGTTTTTGTAAACATAGGTAAACTTATTCCAAGTTTATATGGAAAAGCATAGGCTCTGGCGTAGTTCAATCAATGTTGATAAAGAAGAATCACTCTACTCAATAATAAGGCTTACTATTAGGTATAACAATCAAAATTGTTTACAGTATTGTTGGAATGGTAGACACATACATCAATGAAACACAACAGAGAACCCAGAAACAAACCCATAGCAACATGCCCAATTGACTTTGGCAAAGGTGCAAAAGCAATTACTTGGAGGAAGGATAGACTTTTAAACGGACCTTGATGAAGCAATTAGGCAATAAGGCATCCATAAATTAAAAAATAAACCTGAGCCTAAACTTCATATATTATGCCAAAAATTAAGTCAAATGGATCATAAATTTAAATGTAAAGCATAAAATATAAAACTTAAAAATTCACAAAGGAGAATATCTTCAGAATGTAAGTATGGGCCAAGAGTTCTTAGACTTGAAACCAAAGTTATGACTAATAAAAGAAAAATTTGATAAAATGAACCTTATCAAAATAAATGTTTTGAATCATACATTTGTGATGGGAATATAAAATGGTACAGCCACTCTGGCAAACAGTTTTGCAGTTTCTTAAATAAGTACACATGCAATTTCCATATGATCCAGCAACTGTTTCCTTGGGCATTTATTCCTGAGAAATGGGTATTTGTAATCATACAAATATCTGTACATGAATGTTCATAGCAACTTTATTCATGATTGCCCAAAACTGAACAATCCAGTTGTCCTTTAATGGGTGAATAGTTCAACTGTGGTACATCCATACCATGAAATACCAACCAGCAATAAAAAGGACCCCAGTACTTACATATTTAATAATTTGGACCAATCTCCAGGGAACTGTGCTAAATGGAAAAGCCCAGCACAAAAGGCTGTACTACTCTACAATTCAACATTAATAACACCGAAAAGGCAAAATTACAGAAATCAAAAATATGTTAGTGATTGCCAGGGATTAGGGGCAAGAGTGTATGTGCGTGTGGGAGAGTAAGAAGGTAGAGGAGGGAGAGTAAAGTATCTCCCAAACTGAGAAGGCACTTTGAGATGAGAAAAAGAATCAGGACACTCCATACAGTTTATAAAGAGTTTTATTCAGGATAACTTACTGACATAGGGTGATCCGGTGGAGGATGATCCACGGCAGCTGCATTGTTATTCCCCATAGAGCCCAGACTTTAGTCCACAGATTTTATAGAGCAGGAGGCATTGTAGTGAGATCAAAGCGTTCACATGCACCTCAAAATGTTTGCCTGCACTTAATTGGAAGCTAATCTTTAATTAGATCTTGTGGCACCACTGTGCATTAGGAAGGGGCAAGACTTCGTTATCTCTAACAGATACATGGAAGGTGAAAACAAGCTTCCCCACATCCCAACCTTGGCAGGCATTTCTAGGGTACGCATGTTAATACCCAAGGCCTGGACACATAGCCCCAAGAGAGTTCACTGAGCAAACATGAACAAGATGGAGGGCCAATGATGGAGTCAGTATTGTCAGCACTCCTACAGGGAGGATGGGTAGAGAGGAGGGCGGAAGGTAAGGGAAGTTGGGTATTAACGGGCCACATGAGGAATTCTTGTGGCAATGCAAAGAGTCTGTATCTTGATTATAGTAATGAATAAACAACTGCACATTTAATAAAATTTACAGAATTAGATACACACAGGCACAAACATACAGGTAAATACAACAAAAATGGGGCCATCTGCGTAAGATCAGTATATTGTATCAATGTCAGTACCCTGATTATATTGTACTAAAGTTTCACAAAGTGTTATAATTTGCAAAACTCTATAAAAGATAAATGAGACCTTTCTGTATTATTTTTCAAAACTTCATGTGAATCTATAATTTCCCTCAAAATAAAAAAAAAATAATTAAAATATATGCCAGCCCTTGAGAAGCTTATGGTCTAGAAAGGAATACAAGAAATGAATAATGCTACTATATACATAAATAAAGGAGAATGTGTTACAAAAGTGTTGTGTAGAAAGAAATCTCTTCCATCTATGTCAATTGGGTGATGATTTTTGAATGTCAGGGGTATTTTGCTATTTGGAAGTTAGAGATGGATTAGAAATACAGATAGAGAAAAGCCTGAGAAAAATTGCATTGGGGGTATAGTGACTTGCATAGATTATTTAGTCTGAGGTGAGTATCACAGATCAAGTAGTAGTCAAAATTAGGACTAAAGAGGGAAGAGGATATTAAAAATCAAGGTTTTGTCTTTTGCAATTTAGACAATGCTTAATTATTAAATAATCATGAATGGATGAGTGAGATAATTTGCATGGTATTCTAGGAAGATTACCTAGGGATAAATATGAGGGAAGAAAGAAATAAGTGTGAGCAGAAATGGAGGAAAGAAGTAAGAATTGTGACCAGGGAGGGGGCAAAAATAAGAAGTACCAGCAATTAGAAAAGTTATGGCATAGTCCATGAGTGTGCAGTGATTCTCTACAAGGGAGAATGGAAGATGCATATGGGAGCTGTTGTGGTGGTTGAATCAGATCTGATGGAGTTTTTATTGAGAGAAACAGAGAGGTAGTTCTTACAATTGACTCTGAGGTTTTAAATCTTAATGAATGATGAGAGTACTATCAAAAACAGAGTTTCGGGAAGAAAGTAAGTTTGCTTTTAGTTGTGTGATTGAAATGCTTGCAGTACATCCAGCTAGCATTGTCTATGGCAAGGTTTCTCAACCTTGGCATTACTGACATTGAAGCTGCATTATTCTTTGCTGATAGGGTCTGTCATGTACATTGCAGGATTGTTAACAGCAACCTTGGCCTCACTTGTCACCGAGAACCACTGGTCTAAGTTGGGGGATGTTGGCAATTTATGATTTGGTCTTAGCAGTGAGGATTGCTTAGTATTTATTAATGATATGTAAAACTTTTACTGATACTTACTTTCCAAAGTTGACCTTGAAATAATTGAGATCAGTAATTCAAAATTTGGACCATTCAGTATTTTTCCCAGTGGATACACGTTCACAAGAAAATACATTTTTTAAAAAGATAAATTGGATGAAATTGAATGACCCATAAATTATAATAATAAGGTAATTATTTTATGAAATCATTCCAGATCAGAGAAGAGATAAAAATATATTTGCCAACTTAAACTAAAAATTTAAAAATTCCACCATAATGCACATGTTTGGGACATTTCTATGACATACTTTTAAGTTACATTACACAGATGTATGTTCTTAATGTGATTTGAATATTTACCTTTTTGACAGCCCTTAAGGCAAAGGAAGAATAATAATGCCACATTATAGACACTATTTAATCCAAGATTTTTTTAAATTTTACTTTGTCCATAACTTCTATTTTGTTTTCTATTAGTTATTATGAGGGAAAAATTACTGTTTCTTCCCAAATAATATTAATGTTTCCTAAATTCATACTATTTAGGCTGTCAAGGATCTGAAATATCTACAACTTAGTTATGCAGCCTGGAAATAAATTTCAAATGAAAATAAAAGCTTCAGTAAACACTCAACATTTTTAAGCTTTCAAAATTAAGGCATAAGACTATTATAATTTTTTAATAAATGGACTAAATTTTATAAAGTGTGTTAAAATGAATATTGGTCCATTTAAAATATTGAATTTAGGAATTTTCTAAGGAGACAAAGGACTTAAGCATCTTTCATAGTCTCTGCGTTTCTCTGGTCTGTGGAACAATAACCTCAACAGTTCTATAAATAAACAAATAAACAAACAAATAAATATTTTTTTAAGAGGGAGGGAGTGGAAATACTTCACACTAAGTCTGGAGTTACATGGTGTAAATTAGTATATTAGCAGTTCTGAGGAGTTTTATAGTAAAGGAATATGTTTAAGTTTGTTCAAATCACTGTGTTGAATTCTTTAAATACACCCCTAGGATTTTGTTGCACTAGTATGTGTATGTGTATATATATATATATATATATATATATATATATACACACACACACACACACACACCAAGTATATATACATACTTGGTCCCTAGTTTCATGTTATTTCTCTTATATCTCTTTACATAGAAAGGGGTCCCCTTTATGGTGCTCAATCAGTGTTACTAACAGTTCTTCATGATAACTGAAAGTAATTAACAAATGCGCTTGCCATTTTGTATTTTAATGTATTTGTTTATATTTCCTAAGTAGACAGCGAAATTTTTAAGAGAAGGAGTCATCACTTATTCACCCTTTTTTTATACCACCCTACCACAAAAATGCATGTGGTAGAGTATTATTCAGACATAAATATGTCTGCAGCTTCCAGGTGGTATCCAAAAAGCACCTCTAACTCACCAATGAAAGAACATTTTCAAGGTCCTTTCATTTTTTCAGTAGATTGGAAGATTGGTAGATTGAAGCAAAAAGTCTTCTATATAAGTAGAAGACTAACAACATTCAAAAGTACTACATTAGTAAATGGTTTCGAAGACAGCACAGAATTATGTGTGTGTGTGTGTGTGTGTGTGCGCGCGCGCGCGTGTGTGTGTGTGCATGCCTGCATGTTTGTGTGTATACTTTGTGTTTTCTTGGTGCTATTACCTAACACATTGCTCAGTCAATCTTGGCTGAAATTATTTTCATTATTATATTTATCAATGTTCTTACTATGTTTACCAGTGACTCTATACAGAAGCATAGAACTCTCTTCTACTTTTAAAACATCCCAGTAGAGGGGCGCCTGGGTGGCTCAGTCGTTAAGCCTCCCTGCCTTCCGCTCAGGTCATGATCTCAGGGTCCTGGGATCGAGCTCCACATCGGGCTCCCTGCTTGGCGGGAAGCCTGCTTCTCCCTCTCCCACTCCCCTTGCTTGTGTTCCCTCTCTCTCTGTGTCTCTCTCTGTAAATAAATAAATAAAATCTAAAAAAAAAAAAAAATCCTAGTAGAAATTGAAGCTACCTAGTATGTTAAATGTGTAGGTCTAATTTCTCAAAACTAAAGAAAACAAAAAAGATTTCAACTTTACCAGAGTCATTTGGAATTTCAACTTTAAAAAAAGAATATGACCACTCTGAAAGCCTTTACTCCAAAAGAGAAAGTCTCTTTTAAAACACTTAGATGTACAAATAGGAAGTTATTTTATTGACTTCCATTTTTTTCATTTAATGAAATTTTCACTCAAAGAATGATATAAAATGTTCATCTAGGAAAGAAAAGTATTATATTTACTGGCAAGGGATTTAAAAATTAATGAACTTATTATGATAGTGGTCTACCCATGAACATGTATACATTTTCAGTGAGGTTATAAACTCTAACAATTGAAGCTAGTGTTAACGGAGTAATTAATGACTTCTAGAACACAGACTTTTGTATTTGTCAGTATCATGTTTTTGCATTTGCAGTTTTCATTTTATTTTATTTTATTTTTTTTAAGATTTTTTATTTATTTAACAGAGAGAGACACAGTGAGATAGGGAATATAAGCAGGGGGAGTGGGAGAGGGAGAAGCAGGCTTCCTGTGGAGCAGGGAGCCCGATGCGGGGCTCCATCCCAGGACCCTGGGACCATGACCCGAGCCGAAGGCAGACGCTTAACGACTGAGCCACTCAGGAGCCCCGCATTTGCAGTTTTCATATTACTTTAGTTGCAGTTTCATATTTATTTCTATAAACACATATTTCAAGTAGTGGGTGGAAATTAAGGCAGCCAGATGGCTCAATGAACTAAATGAAAGAATGGAGACTCAGAGATACAATTGCCCTGCTTTTTTTCTCTGCCACATAACCTCAGATATAGGACAGTAATCTCAGTTTTATAGGTTCCTGTTAGGTAAATGTCCTAAGTTCAGGATTTCTCTGTGACATCATTGGAGTTATTTAATAAATATCATAGATAAAAATTATGTCCAATCTATATTTTGATGCAGAGAATAAGCATGAATCATAGGTCCATACATAGATGGCCAGGCACCAGCACCAACATCATTTAAACATCTCTATCTATGTGATTTTTTTTAAAAAAATTATGAGAACTGCACAGGTGCAGAAGCAGTTGGTAGCCCCAGGTTGGCAAATTAGTAGGCCAAGAAGGGCAAGAACAAGAAAGTATAATACCTGGGTTTCTTAAAAGCAGTTTCCATCCAGGAACAATGAGAACAGACACAGATGCAGGCAGTTTCCATGGCAGATTCCATATAAAGCTATAAAAAGCTGTCATTACCCTTGAGATACATGGAATGTCTTTAAAGTTCAAGGTTAGGGCTGTAATCCTACTTCAGTGCATGATTATAGGCAAGTCTCTTACATTTTCTGGGATTCTGTTTCCTCCTCTCTGAAACAGTTAAAGGAAAACCTGATTCAGAGGATTGCTGTGCGGTTTTAATGAGATAACACACTTGATGCAGCTGGAACATAAATTCACAGAATATTAGCTCAGTGGGTATATTTACGTGCTAGATACTGTGCAAGATGATGGGACACTGTGTTGAATATCTGTGTCCCCTTGCTTTGTAGTAAAATAATTCCTGGGTTTCAGCTGGGTTTATAGCCTCCAGAAAGAAAGATCATCTTTCTTTGTCTCTTGCTCCTTCTGCTAACTGGAATGTTGATGATAGCTGGAGCTCAGGTAGCCATATTGGACCATAAAGTGTATTACAAGTACTGAGAATGGCCAAGCAGCAAGATCAAAAGAGCCTTGGTTCCCACACCCGTTGTGAAGCCACTGTGCCCGTCACAGACTAATACAGCATGAAAGTATTCTATAACATGGAAGAAAAATACACTATCATTTTTAAGTTTTCTGGGTTTTCTCTCACTTGGTGAAGCCCACCTAACCTGGTGTTGTGAACCAGATACTCTCTGTCTCTATGGAGCACATCTGGTGAAGAAAAAAAGAAATAGAATAATGCATCTTGCCTATTTCTAAAGCCCTGGAGATCTGTGTGGTCTGCAGCTCTGTATTAGATCCTGTCTTTGATGTCTAAAAAAACCAAAACAAAACAAAAACATTTTTCAGGACTGGATATAAGACCCTTGGAATCCAAACACTTCAGAACAGGACCTCAGAGAATTTAAAAGTTTCACAAGACGCCAGTCTTGGGCACCACACAACATGACTCTCTGCTGCCTCCCCTGGATCTGAGTGAATGGGCTTTTGCAGTTCATCCCACGAAATGCAATGGAGGCTGTCAGACATTTGAATGTGATGAGGGTTTAACGTAGGTAAGGACTGGCAATACTTGAAGCCATGAGAAGTAGTTGTGGATCAAACTGCAAAGTGCTCTGTATTCTTTTAAGAGGCGCAAAGAGTGGGCAGAAACGAGTAAGTTGATAAGTGATATACTCTGAGTGTTTTATTAACTGAGCACAGATACCATGAAATGGGAAGGGAGCAAAGTTAGTTACAGGTAGCCAATAAAGAGACAGTACTCAGGGCCACTTTTGATGGCTCTCTTTCCCATGATATTATAAGGGTTGACCCCCAAACTGACTTCTAGAAGAAACCAATTGTATGAGAAGTAATAATTGACTTTGCAGAAGGTAATTACAGTTAATTCTCAGAAGGAAAACAGTACTGGAAAACCTATCTTTGATAGGTTGTTCAGGTACAACATAAGTACATACAATCAAGCAAACACACACTAGTAATCTTTCAATATAGAAAGAGGAATAATAGAAGCAATTCAAACATTGGACACCAGAAATGCAGAAAGCAATCACCAAATAAACATCCGTCTCAGAACTTATATGGAAAAGTCTTAAAAGTGAGCCAAGCTTTGTAGGTCATGGGCTAGGTACTGATTTGCTCAGGTTTTAGGCAATCAGCTTGATGATGCCGATGATAGATTCCTGAGCCCAGCCAACAAAGTAACGCATGTTTTCATTCAGAAAAAGAGCAAATTGCTCCCAAAGTCCTCCTGAAGCTTGATTTTGTACTCTAAGGGCCTGGAAGGAGAAAGGATGTTACCACTAATTCTCTTTTTCTCTTTCTCTTTTTTTTTAATTTATAAAATGATGACAGAGGTAGGTACACAGATATTAAAAATAAAACAGCAATAAACAACTGTTGAATTTAAGGTTTCCAACACATTTCCTTCTCCAACCTGATTTTGTGCTCCATTCCCCCTCACTTACTCTTTTTTATCCTGGCTTTCTTTCAGTTTCTTCAACCATTCAAAATGCTTTTTCAACGTACAACTTTGCATAAGCTGTTCACTTTGCCCAGAATGGTTCTTTCTCTGATTCTTTCCTTTGACGCCCAAACTACTCACTGAAGCTTTAGCTCACCTCCTAAGCATTAGCTTACCTCTGTATCTCTTATTTTCCTTTACTGCACCTGTTTGATTTTTTTTTTTTTTTTTTTTTTACTTACTCCTTATAGAACACAATACTCTGCTCTCCATTTGACTTCCTATTTTTATTGGCACTCTATACTCAGGACTGAGCACAGGGTCAGCAGAGAGTAGTCTCCTAGGGTTATTGGTTGAAAAAAATTATTGAGTAAAGAGTATTGTATTTCTCTTTTCCTTAGCTTTCCTGAAAAGTACAACTACAAATCTATAAAACCATTTAGGATATAAATGATTAAAAAGTACCTTTTGTAGGACAAAATATTAATTGTGTTGTTATTAGGATGATCCTAAGGTGTATATGGAGGGGTCAGTATCTTTTTGAGGAAACTGATAATTTTAAAAAAAAGGTGTTTTTTTCATTAAAGCAATGCAAATTTGTAAGATTTGTTTCTGGAAAGAAAGTATTCTCTTTAATGAACTCTTACAAAGCAGTCTGTTTGCAGCTGAACATGGTTTACTTCTAAGTTATTGAAGTAAATAATTTCTTCTCTTGTTTGACTTTAAATAAACGTATAGGCAAATGAGTGAAATAATGTTCTGAAAATAATTTTCTCTTAAAATGAATTTGGTATGTTCACTCTCTATACATTAAATGGTTATCATGCAAGTTAAAGAAATATTTCTAATATCTGAACAAATAAAGTCAGGTTCAAGGAAAATGTAAGTAGTTGATAAATGTCATTAGAGAAATTAAAATGAGCATATAACATTTAAAATTTTTCTTTAATGTACATGCCTAGAAATTAGCAGATGATTATATCAATAATTTCAAGGCTCTTAGGGACTGATGTTTAATAAAATTAATTGCACATAATGGGTATACTTTAGACAATGGTTTTAGGTGTTGTAGGGGTCATGGGCAGGCCGGCCCAAGGTGGGCCACTTTGTTTTTGTTTTTGTTTTGTTTTTTATTTATTTATTTTAATTTTATTTATTATTTATTTATTTATTTATTTATTTATTTTTTCAAGGTGAGCCACTGGTATGAGATCACTTTTGTGTTAAAAGCAATCAAAACCCAGCTCCTTCCCTACCCCTCAACTGCCTAACAGAATTTAGGTAGAGGACTCCAGGAAGAGAGCTATCACCATAGATAACTACATTACACTACAAACTAGGTACGGTAGACAGGAGGAACCTACCAATTCCTCTCTCTCCCATTGTTTCTGAGTGGCCCAGAAAACATTTGTGTACCAAACATTTACTCTTTTTCATCTTCTTGTGAATTGAATCCCTCGTTTTGAAATCCCAGACCCTTCTCCCTTTCTCCTCCGTTCAAGAATGACATATGTACCTCATTTTGCCTGACTGTCTTTGGAATTTCCATGTCTGTGTGGATTCCCTATATGTATGAAATTAAATTTGATTTTCTCCCGTTAATCGTCTCATGTCAATTTGATTCTTAGGCCAGCTAGAAGGACCTTGAGGGGCAAAGGAAATTCTTGTTCCCTGACAGTGTCATATTCACTTCTAGTCATTCTATAATATGGCTTTTAAAGTTATTAAAAATAAGACAGATTTTGTGTCAGGAAGCCCTGAAATACACATTCAATGTTTAATTCACAGTAAAATATTTCATAAACCTTAAATAGAAAGCCATATTGGCAAATACATTCTTTAACTAGGCTATAGCCTGTACTGAGTAAGTATACTATAAATAAAGATGATAAATCCCCATACTGTAGAATTAGTGGGCTATGTGTTTGGCAAATAGAAAATTATTCATAAAATAATCAGAAAATATATATATTGTTTTTTTCTAAATATCTGCCTCTAATGCATACCCCAGAAAGCCTTAGAATTGTGCACTAAAACTGCACATGACTGATGTCAGCCTTCTGTGGTCATTTCAAGTGACCTCAAGGCGATAGCAAAAACAGGAAGACCCAGAAAACCAGTTAAGTGGAGGCATACAAGCAATATTTTTGAACAATCAGGTATGATACAAACATAATGCATTGAGAAGACCTAAGACTTCTTCATGTGTCTACATGAAAATCAGTAAACCTTAATTTTTATAACTGATGGAATTATACCTTGTGACCCACATTTGGAGAACTGTTTGGAAGCATGTATACCTGTATATAATATGGGTGTATAATCCGCTGTGAACTAACAAGTTTTGGAACTTTCTTCTGTCTCTTTGCCATAGTCCTTGATAAGACAATGAATAAAGTATTTACTAACCAATTTTTGAGGTTGACCTTTTATTCAGTTGACAGTATTAGAAACAACAGTACTTACTTTATGAAGAATGAATGGTTTGAAACATTTAACATTTACGTGTTCAGGAAAGTCTTCATAAACCCAAATTACATCATTAAAATCTGCAGTTCTACTCTAAATTAAAAAATTGATATAGATGCAAATTTATTTTACAAACAAAATACATGATGGTAAATGTAACATAAATAAACAATGTAGAAAAGTATTCTAAGACTTATTTCTTGGGGAGGTTCTTTGTAATTATGTCATCTGACATTCCACAAGATTCTTTAAATCAGAATAATGGAATCATCTAGAGAATTAGAAATTTCAAGAAATGACTACATTACCAGAAATGCTTGAGTAACGCCCTTTCATGGTTTTTTCTCTTCAAAGATGGTGATTCATGCTAACTGCATGATTGAAAGAGGGACATTCTGTACCACAAAGTCTCTGGAATGCAAGGAGTCCTCTGGCATACTTAATAACATGCTTTGTTTTGAAGATAATGAGGACATCACAAGCTGTTTGGGTCTTTTGTCTAAAAATTCCCACCAGAGGCTCCTGTAAGCCACTGTGGTTTTCAGGGCCTGATTCCTGCAGAGCCCAAGTCTGGTTTTGCTGCTGCATCAGCTGTTACTCATGCCATTCAGGGCGAAGATACCTGATGTGGTGAGAAATCCACTCACTTTAGTTGCTCTCCACTGGGGGCAAAATTTTGATCAGCTTTTCAAACTAAGATACTTTCTGAAATCCTGAGCAAGGTGACAATGTTCACTTGCCTTGCCCCGACCTGAGCAGAAGTGAAACAGAGCTAATAACTGGCATATGGTAATGGTATGAAAGACCACATTACACGAATAGCATGAAATATGACACTTTTTAAAGTTTTAGAAGGCCAATAATGTTCCATCAGGAAAATTATAGTTGAGTATTTTGATTGAGGTGACAAAGTTTAGTCTTTTATAATGAACCATAATGGGCAACTGGCTTGAACAAGGAATTCCTTTTTCTTAAACGTGTCATTGTCTTGCAATTAGAACAAGATGATATATCAAGGGGAAAACATTTCAGCGACATTGCCTTACCTATGGTAAATGTGTCCAGTAGAGTTTATGACTTGATAAGCACAGATAAGAGCCAACGGAATTTTTTGAAGAACTGCTGGAGAACACAGAAGAAAATTATCTCAATTCTGAGCCTAAAGTCTTGAAAATATTCAGAAACAAACACACTATTGTTACAAAAATAGAAATAACTTGGTATAGATATAAGAATGGAATGGCCAATTTCATATTAGGTACGGTTTTCAAAGCTGACGGGAAAGTATTTTTCCATATATGTATGTAGGCATAAAAGCTTAGCTAAAGTAAAGGACTATAAGAATTAACCGAACATCATCTAGGAGGCTCAAATAATTAAAAATACAGGGGAGAGGGATATAGGGTCATTTGGCAACATAGTTTTAAAAATTAGTGCATATATGGAAGTGAGCAAATAGTTTAATGAGCTTTTTAATATCCAGCATCTAAGTATCTAAGTTCAAAAATTATTAACACTTGGTCAATATTATTATCTATACCACTTCCCACATAGGGCCACCTGTCCCCATATGCTTTATGACACATTTATCAGGATACTACAACTCTAATGACTACATTTGGTGCTTTCTTCTAGTACACAGGACAAGTTAGATGCAAATTTATATATATGTATATATACATATTTATATTTATAATACTATATATACACACTATATATATAAAAAAACACTACATACACACATTATTATGTACTCAATACTGTCAGATAAAGATCTGATATTAGGAAAACTTCAGTGTTTTTAAAAAAAAGCCTTTTAAATTACTTTAAATAAATAATAATAAATAATAACATAATTATGCTCTTGACGTAGCTTAAAATAGCTTCTTCTTTATGAAATTTGTGAACTTTTCTATTCTAATTTGAACTTAAATGTTAGATAGTCCTTACTCTTACAAGTTTTTTGAGGAATACTTAATGGGATTATTCAGGTATATTTTAAGTCCAGGAACAAGAAAGGACCCAATTTCAAATCCCAATTCAACTTGCACGAAAGATTTCTGTTATTTCTAACATTTCATAAGGCAGATAAAAGATAAAGAGGATTCTAAATGTTAGGAGGAAGGCTAATACAAAAACATCTGTTAACTGATTGATTTAAATAAGTTAATAAAACCATTATGCTATTCCAACAGCATTATTCCTTGTGCTCTACACATTAATGGAACATATATTGCTGAAGACTGTGGATGGGTCAGCAAATGATTAAAAAAAAAAATGAAGCCATTAGCCAGTCACTTGGCTTAGTTTAATAACATGAGAATTGTTTCTGACCAGGAAGTAAAAATGAAGCCCATGGTTTACTCAAGATAGTACTTGGTTCTCTGAGAATCTCTAGAGGTGTCTAGAGAAATTATTCTTGTTTCTATTCATCTTGAGGTAATTTCATACTAGGAAGAGATTATTATGGTTGGAGAAGAGAAAATATTGGCTTGAACTTTATAGTGAATGTTAAACATGTTTTACTTATGTAGTTAAGTAGATATAAATTTGCTTGCAAAAACACAAATCCTCAGGTGGTAAGTTTTTCAGTAAAGTAAATGAAAGGCACAGTAGTGTGACCCTATTCAATGACAAGTGAAATTTTTTTTTTTTTAAAGATTTTGTTTATTTATTTGACAGAGAGAGACACAGCGAGAGAGGGAACACAAGCAGGGGGAGTGAGAGAGGGAGAAGCAGGCTTCCCGCGGAGCAGGGAGCCCGATGTGGGGCTCGATCCCAGGACCCCGGGATCATGACCTGAGCCGAAGACAGACGCTTAACGACTGAGCCACCCAGGCGCCCCGACAAGTAAAATTTTTCAGTATGTAAATATTATTCTTAACTTGCCATATAAAGCATATAACCACCTTGCTGTTTTACAAGAAACCTTACAAATACAGAACAGTCCCTTATTTTGTAATTAATACTAAAAATGACGGTTGCATTGTCTTTAATGCCTTAAAGATAAAATGTTACTATTGTTTATAGTGGTTTCAAAACCCAGGAATTATTTATTTAAGAAGAAGGGAAGCGAGTTTGGAAGGGAAAATTGCCTCAGATGAAGGTCAACCAAAGAGAACCTGCACTTGAATTAGGCTTCAGGGAGAGATTGCCAATGGGATTTACCCTGAAGATACTAGAAGCATAACATCTCTGAAGGCCCTGGGGAAGTATGGGTTTCCTTTTACTGCAGATGGCATCCTCTGCAGTCTTGGGATTTGGAGAAAATATTTCTTGGTTTAATTTCAACACTATGCTAAGGAGAGATTAGTAGAGCAGAAGAAAGAAAATTAGGAGGAGATGAGGCTGCAAAAAAGCAAGAGAAAAGAAATGGGTGAGTATAAAGTAGGATATAGGGAAAGGAGCTGGTATAGGAAACTTCTGACTTTGGCACTAACAAGCTATGTGACTTTGGAGGCATGATTGATTTTATCTGCAAAAAATATCTTTGTTTCCCAAAACAGGGTTCAAACAGCTGCCTCCCAGGAGTTCTTTCTTAAATTAGACCATTTGTGTAAAGTACCTATACACAGTAGGTACCCATCAAATAGTAACCGATTACTATATGCATATTCCAGTGTTCAAAAATACTTTTGCATTTTTAAACACTATCTTTTTCTTTTAAGATTTTATTTGTTTATTCATTTTGGAAAAACAAAGAGAGAGCGTGATCGAGGGGAGGGGCAAAGAGAGAGGGAGAGAGAAAATCCCAAGCCATCTCCGCACTCACAAGAAGCCCCACGCAGGGCTTGATCTCATGACCCTGAGATCATGACCTGAGCTGAAATCAAGAGTTAGCCACTTAACTGACTTAGCCATCCAGGTGCCCAACAATACCTTTGAGTTAACTAATGAACCATAAGAAAAATAAGTCCTGTTAATTTATAATAACAATTCATGACTATGAATTATGTGTTTATGACACAGAGTAAAGAAACTTCATGGCTTTGAACTTTTAATTATAGATACAATTTCATGTCATGGTTATATCAGCGGCAATCCAAAATTATTTGACATCTGATTATTTAGATAATTACTCTCTATTGCAATTTGAGAATTTATACATGTTCCTTGGACAGAATTCCTTAAGTAAGGAATTGCCAGGAACGTAAGTCTTAAGCCTTTAGCGTACTACTAGGAAATTACATAAAATATATCCTTTTTTCATAAGTTGATGCCGAATCTCATAATCCATATAGTTGCTTAACAATTACTATTTTAACCTTATATAATCCTGAAATATAGATGAGGGAGATGTTCTCTTCCCCACATAGTCTGCTTTCAGATAACACAGCTGGAGTGCTCAGTTGCTATGGTGAGCACTGCTCCAGAAGTACCTCCACAGGAAGTGCAATATGAGACCACCCAGCCTCTCATCCGAATCATGAAAATTTCTCAGAACCAGCAAGTACAGTACTGATCAGGCAATGAGAAAAATGCCTCTAGTAATCCTGTATCTTTAGGATGTTGCTCTGTGAATCTCTGGATTCATTGCAGTTTCAGGCTCTCCAAGAGGGACGAGTCCTTTCAACAGTGGTTCTACGCTTTGTTTAATAGCTGTGGGTGTTTTGTTTTCTTATTTTCTTACTGTGCTTTGGACATTTATTTGAGCAAGCACCACAGTACCTGGAGAGGTACAGTCTTTGAAGTAGCTTAGTTTTAGTAGTTTTGCTCTTTCAAGTGCTTAAGTTATTCTGACTGGCTCTTATGAGTTCTTGGCAATAAAGGAGTTGGTTCTTTGAGTCTTCAGCACTAATGCTTCTCACTAAGGGGCTGCTTGGCTGATTTTGGTTACTCTGGTCTGGCAACATTGCCATGTGAGGAGAAGAAAAGATGTTTATATGGCCCAAAGTGGCCTGCTTAGTCTGCATTTCTCTCAACATGGATTTAAAACACAAACATACCAAGATATTCAAGTGCATGTGGAAGAGGGTGGGGGCAGGGTGTGTGTGTATGGGTGTATGGGAAACATAAGGGGTGTAGTCACTAGGTTACCTCCAAAAAAAATGATCACTTTTTAACCTTAAACCGGAAGCTATGCCATGATATGTTTATTAGGAAGTTCATGCTGAGGCATAATTTTGCTCCGAAGATCATAAAAGAACTCTCCCGAGAATTGCAAAGCAGATTGTATGAGGATTTCAGAAGGTTATACAGTAAAATCTGGGAAAGTGTCCTAATTGTTGTCCTAATGACTCTCCATATTCGGCCTCTCCCTTCCTTTCTCATTGCTGTTAATGCTCATTTTATGTAAAAGTCTCTACTGGAACTAACTAGGACATCTTTAGGGTAATGTTAGTTTCTAGGCAATAGTAATTTTCAATTAAAATTGCACAGTGTTCCAGTGAATTGAAAGTCAGATACAAGGACTCCATATTATGGAGTTTTTGGTTTTGCTAATCAGCCCCACACCCCATGCTTTTCTCAAAATTGGCAACAAGTTTCTGGTTTATTCTTGGGTTTATGCCACAGTGTTTGTAGAGAGGAGACAAAATCTCCCCCTTAGGCTCAGGTCTCCTCAGGCTACAGAGAGGCCTGCACAGTTCAAGATAAGAGAAGAAAGCACTTCAAACAGCTAGGAATTAATCAGCTGGTCTGGCTTCAAGCTCAGTGTTATAACTGAGCAATTCTGTTTCAGAAGCTCACTTACATTAACTGAAATTAAATGAGACAGGCTCATTTAATTCTTGTGTGCAAAAGGCTCTTGAAGCACAGTTTAAACCAGTTACTTTGTGACGTCATAAAGCGAAGGGGCTAATTGAGCTCATTGGAAAGGGAAGGGCCCCCGGGTTTGTATCAAAGAGGGATTGGACTGGCCTTTGAAACAATTTCCTTATGTCTTATTCATACCTTTATAGTGTTACACTTTGTGCTATCCATTATCATATAACCAGAATGTTCAACCTCTCCTCTTGTGTCAGTGCTATTTGTAAGGGAGGAAGCTCTTTATGGAATACATCTGATAGTTTAATTGTTCTGTGAACCAGTATAACTTAAGGCCTTACTCCTTGTACCTCAGAAAGACATTTCTACATTTGAGCAATAGGATTAATTATCATGTTAAATAATTCTAGAAAACAGACTTTTGTTATGCTGATGGATTTTGATGAAGTACTCAAACACAAAGTAAACACAATAAACCAAAGTATTTCTTTGTTTTCAAAGTTTTCTAATCCAATTCCTAATAAAATTTCTAATTTTATTTTCACTAATAACACAATTGTGTGTGCATATATTTCCTTCATATGTTTCTATTGGAATTAATTATTTAATAACTTTCATGTAAAAGCAACACTAAATCTCATTTTCAGATTGCAAGGACTTATTTGCACAAAATAGATCTACTCAAATTTCGAGAACTGTCTTGAATAAGTTTATTAACAAATGTTATCTATTTCCTAATTAAATGACTAGTCAATCAGAGTAATCAATGTATACTAATGATAAGGCTAAAAGTAAAGTCCCAAATGGGTTTAAATCTATGACTCTAAACTCAGAATCATCTGTTGTAATGATTAAACCATTTGCTCTCTATATATCAGATACTTGCCCATTAGCTTAGTTAAAGATATCGAAAGCTTTTTCTTCTACAGGTTGTTAGAAAAGCAAATAAAACATTTCTCTATGTTATTGACAAGCTCTTAATGGATTTATTCATTAGACACAGTGACCCTTCAACTAAGCTTTAGCCATGCAGAGACAAACATTAAAAGCATTTGAATATCTCTGGTGTTGATTAATATATGATCCTGCATGAAGGTTAAAGTTGTTCAATACATTCAAAATATATTTTGTGTCTGGCTAACTCAATAATAACAATTTAATTGTGACTTCTTTAGTCATTTTCATGAAAAAAAAAACTGGATTTAATAAAAAGCAAAATTGAAAATCTATAATGCTTTGCAATGTGGTGGAAACATTTTTCTTAAACATGGATTTAAATGGAGAAAGGTTTTTAAATAGGTGGTCAATACAGAAGGATTTAAATATGAAAGAGAACTGTGATTCAGTAACTTACTAGTGTTCCACATTAATTGAGAGGGCATTGATAGATAATGCTGACCACTGCATAGACACTCTCTGTCTAGATGTTGACCTTAAATGAACTGATATCACTTTTTGTAATACAAAAATTTAGAAATAGCCCAAACATTTATCAACGGGAGAATGGGTTAAATGATCATATGATATATTATATGACAGTGACAAAAGAAAAACTATACTATTACATACTAATCTGGGAGAATCTAAAAAATTTTTGTTGAAAGATAAAAGCAATATACACACTAACATACATAGTATGATCCCATATCTATAAATGTTAAAACCAGTTGAATTTAAAGAATGTATTTTATAGAGATCCATATGAAAATGTTAAACTAAGTAGAAAAGCAAGATAATAATAAAAAATGTACCTAAAGCCCTTAAGTAGGTGCCATATACTTAAAAAATACAATATATATTTTTACTATTATTATGATTCCCAATTATAGATGGAAAATGACATACAGAGAGAAAATGACATACAGATATATTTCTACTCAAACTTTCAACTGATTGGATAAGGTCCACCCATATTAGGCAAAATGATCAATTTTACTCAGTTTCCCAAATCAAATGTTAATATTACCCAGAAACACCCTCACAGACACAACCAGAATAGCATTTGACCACTTTTCTGGGCATTTTATAGCCCACGAAGTTGACACAAAATTAACCATCACCCCATTTATTCCAGCCCCATTGTTGAAAAGACTTTTCCCATTAAATGTTTTGACATCTTTGCTGATGGATCTGTTTCCGGGTGAAAGAAATAATTATTTTATTTGTGGATACATTGAATTCAAGGTGCTGACTCTTGCTTCTTTCAAAAAGTTTTTAGTCTAATGAGGATAGCGGGTGTGATAGCAGAAAGGGTCAATTGTCAAGTAAGATTCACAAAATTCAGGGATCTTACAAAGGGACCAAACCTGACTAATAATTTAAATAAGAGGTTTGCAATTTTTTTTTATATAAATGGCCAGAGAGAAAATATTTTAGACTTTGCAGGCCACACATGATCTCTGTCACATATTTTTCTTCATTTTTTTTCAAGCAACTCTTTAGTATATGGGATATTGTTTGCTAATCCCTGATTTAAAGGAAACAGGTAATCACACGTCATAGAAAAACGACCTCTGAAAACTTTTAATACAACTCTTCAGGTCTGTATTTCCTTCACTAAAATATACTTCAACCCAGATTTAACATATGGGATATCTGAGTTATCCATGCATGGCATCACTCACACAAAGGGGACTACTTTATTTATTAAAAAAAATCCTCTCCATTTTATACTCTAAAAATTCTATACTCTGATAATTATATAGTTGACAAAAGAATTTCAACAGACGAAGGGGAAAAATTACAACCTAGATAGAATACATATATTCTGCTAAAAGCATTTTAATAAATATCACCAAGAGGTCTGGTTAGTGTGTTTGCAAGATGTGTTCAGGACATTTTTTTCTTTGTCCAGATTCTCTCCCTATGTGTGCCCAAAGTGGGAAGAATGAATTACAGACTAGCTGCTATTCCCTTGCTTTCTAGCAAGATTGAAGACAGTTGGTTATTAGTGCTGAAAAGACCTGAGGGTGGATTCAAAGGATAGAAATATAATGGAGGTCAAATGAGAAATTACGAAAGTGAGTAAAACAAGACCTTTGAGAATATATGAGTGGGTGAGGTCTTAGCCTTAAGTTGGAGAAGGTTTCTTTTTCTTTTTCTTTTTTTACATTTTTATTATTATTATGTTCAATTAGCCAGCATATAGTAGTACATCATTAGTTTTTGATGTAGTGTTCAAGATTCATTAGTTGTGTATAACACTCAGTGCTCATCCCCACATGTACCCTCCTTTATACCCATCACCCGGTTACCCCATTCCCCCACCCCCACCCTTCTGTAACCCTCAGTTTGTTTACCGGTGTCCATAGTCTCTCATGGTTTCTTTTTCTTCAGAGACTGACCAAAGGGAGAGTGGGTGTTTAAATAAAAGGGATGCTCTTGCATGGATAAAATGTGACAAAGGTATATTCATACCAGATAACCTTAATTGGAAAATAACAGTGGAATTTGGGTATCTGCTACAAATGAAGAGGGAAAAATGAATATGGGACTTGAGAGAAGGAGAAAAGTTTGGAAGAACCACTCTAAGGTATGTGGTAAGCCACCAAAAAGCTAAAAAAATTAGCGGTTGTAGTTATTTTATACTAGTAATAAAGCAATGAATAATAGTCACCTATTGTGATTGAATCACCTATTGTCATTAATGTGTGAGAGGTGATGGGTAGGTTAATTTACAAATATTATGTAGAATAAAACAAAATTGTATCATTCACAAGTGTTAGTTTCTAAAGTCAGCTGATAAGGTGAGTATTTCATATATTCAAATATATTGTCTGAGAATTTCCGAGTAAGGACAGATCAACTATGTCTCCTAAAATCTAATGTAGCCACATTTTCCTTCAGCACTGAAACAGATTGCTATTTGTGTTTAAAATGGGAATCTCACATTTTGGAAATACGTTGCATGAAAACAACCTTTGACTAAGGTCCCTCATTTCATGTTTCCTCCAGGGCAGCGACTTACTTGGTAGAATGGCTAAATGGGATCATCCATTCCATTTACATTATTCTTCCTTTCTCAAGCAAAAGTATTTCATTTTGATTGGGTTAAATTCCCAGGTAATGTGACTCCATGATTCACACAAAGACTCTGAAACTGATGATATCATTCTGATTTTACAGATGAGGAAATTCAGGCTCAGATAATGTCAGTAACTTGAAGAAGGCCAAATTATTAACAAGTATCAGAGCTGGGATTTGAGCCCAAGTTTCTCTGAATCTAAAGTGTGTTTTTTATGTTGTTTTGTTTTGACTTTTAAATATCCCTGGCTAATATTCTGCAGCTTTTGAGTAAAGGAAGAGAAAATAGAGATGACTTTGACTAGTGAATGATGAAGAGAACTTAAAATGACATTGGTTTTGGAGTGTTCAATATACTGATGAAAGAGCTTATCTTAGAATCCTGACTAGTTGGGGAAAAAAGGGAAGACGAAAGTGAACACATATTAGGACAACTGGAAAGGTCCAGAAACTAAGGTTCAGTAGAGTTCAGTATGTATAAATTGAACTCACACTGTGTTTCCATGGGAAGTTGACGAAGACAAACGTAAGAAGTTGAACTAGAGAATACATGTAAGTGAAGGTCAGTTTTAGTCAGAAGGAGTTGAATGAATGAAGTTCAGGGTAGTTACAGTGGTACTTGAAAAGCTGGATTCATCCATGAGGACAATTAGAGTTGTACATATTTGAGGTTATGGAAATGAGTCTTCATTTGGTGGCAAAGGACAGAAACACTCTAAAGCAAGTTTATGTGAGCTAGAGTTTTAGTGAAAGGCTTATGAGGAACATCACAGCCCCCTACTACAGAAATTATAGCCAGAGCTCATGGGGACTAGAAATTCTGAAATGTTTGTTGAACATTTCACTACATAAATGTTTACATATTTTGACACTATATATATATACTCTTCTGGCAATGCAGTCATTAAGTGAATAATATTTAATACTTCAAAAGTTATTTCTTTGAGATTTCTGATTGGTGGGATTTTACAAGTTGATTCAAATAAAAAGCTGTGAAACAACTTGTCATCTTCAAAGTGTTCTTTCCTGACAGCTGTGTGGTAAAGGGGTGTAATGCTGAAATAATTAGCAATAGTTACAAATTAAAATCAGAGGGGATTGGTGCTCTCTCTTCAGAATGTGTGGAAGACCAAAATACACTGTGGATTTAGCATAGTTTTCAAAAACACTCAAGGTTACAAAATTGAGGAAGAGATAAGAAAGGAAATTTAAATGCATCTTTTTAATATTACTAATCTGTTGGAGTGTTTTATTTCAGGCAGGCTGTGTAAAAAAATGAGAGAATATAGGGATGGGCAAATGGTATTTTCTTTTAGTGCATCTCCTGCCTCGAAACTATTCTAAGAGAAACAGAAAATACATTTCTAGTCACAGCTGAGTATATTTTCAGGAGTGATTTTCAAAACTTGAAAGAAACTTCAAAGAGATGTAAATACCGTGCTCTGTGCTCTCCCAGTCCCCCTAAGGTCAGTTTCTTGGCAGTGTTCTTTTCAGTCAAGACAGTTGTCTTTGCCAGTACCAGTCTGCTGGGAGACAATTGTGTGTTGGGCAGCTGCCTTTTCAGTGAGAGATGTGTCTCTTCTGCAAACCGTTTTCTTGCATCTTCTCAGGAATGAGAAACCAGCCATCTAGTTGTCACTCCATATGCTGTGCCATATGCTAATTTGACATGAAGCTGCATTGCAGGCAAGTTTGTTTCTCCAGGACTTCCCTCCAGAACTGGACAAGACAATAAGGCCACTCGACACAGGATCAATTTCATACCCATGAAGTGGGACCCACTGGCTATTTATACTGTCGTAATAAAGGGTGAGATGATTTGGGCTGGTCAATCAGAGTCTTGTCTCCGGTCTAATCCCTGAAAGCAATCAATATGGTCTAGTGATAGATGCAATACTCACTTTCATAAAAATTCTTTGTTAGAATTCTGATTTCAAAGGAAAGGCTCCCCTAATAAGAGTGGATAAGCCATTTTATAGCTTTTTATAGATGGATACAATTTGGTAATCACTTTAGCCAAAGGTCTGCTTATCAGGCAAACTTGAAATATCATTGTGGAGTTGTGCTTTTTTGCAATGGATGGAAAATAAGATTTTTTTAAATTTATTATTTTTTTTTTTTGAAAATAAGATTTTTTTAAATTAAAAATAAACAAGAATGCATTTCAGAAGTGTTTTGAGAAATTATCCTTTTTTATCTTTATCAAAGTACTGGTGGTGATGCATCCACCTTGGTTGGGATAATAATGGATGATATTAAAGGAAACACAGAAAAGCAAATCAGGGAAGAAGTCAAATGAATATTTTTCCTCCCTTAATGCCCAAAAAAGTCATTAAAACAACTGGAAGCAGAATGAAATTTCAAGAACAAGGACTCATGGCGAGCTCCAAAGAAAAGTGATTGGCTCCAAGGAAAACAAAACGGACTTCATTATTTTAATCCCTGGGGAGATTTTGAGAAAACTTGACCCAAAATGATAGAAACAAAATATCACCCAAAGTTTTCCCCTTTCACTGTTAGGAATGTGAGAGAGTGACTGCATTTGATTTCATGCCATACTAATAGAATGGTGAAGATTGTGACTATTCCGCTATAGGCCACCATCATTTTCTTTGGAGAATTTCTGTTGTAATGTATGTCCTTGAGCAGTTGGCCTCAGACACATCTGCACTTGCTCCTGTGTCAACCAGGCATTTTGTTACAGGAGCTTGGCATTGAAAGTCATATTTATGGTACACATATTAGAGGTAATGGTGTTTAAATAAAGCAGGATGATGAGGATAATGATGCTGATGTGTGTGATTTCCTTAAGTTGGACGAGGGAAGTTGGCTGGGAAGGAGGTGGACTGCTGGTTTTGTTCTACATGTTTCTACTTCAGGGACTACTCAGCCTTATAGATTCTGAAATTCAATTTTTCTGAGCTCTACTAGGGCTTATAGGCTTTGTGGATTCAATGCTGACTAAACTCTCAAGGGATTGGTGATAAACGGCAATGTCAATTTATTTACAGTGGAATATCTATCTGGCCTTCTGTGGCTTCTCCAGTTTGTCCAGTGGGAATATCAGCAATCCTCACTGGGAGAATATGTACCAGAATTAAACTAGACTGTTCAATAATTTGGCCACCTAAGGGGAAGAATTACAGTATCCGTGTACTTTTAACCCATTCAAATAAGTCAATGTCCAACGCCACAAGTGTCATAGTTGAAACCTCTTAAATAAAATGCTGGGAAACAGAGGCATTTGGGTGGGGAGGCTCTCCCATCTTTCTTACCATCATCAGTCTTTCTCATTTTTTATTTGATCCATTTGTTCCTGTACCACTGGGTAATGCCTAGTTCAAAATGCCCCTTCCTTAACCCATCCTCTGGCCTGTACCCTTTGGCACTGCAATACTTAACTCCCCTCACAAGATTCCTCGGGGCTGTATCTAAGTGTTAGGGCAGAGACAGAGCAATGGCCCGGTGGATTCTGAGGTACACAGCACTAGCAACATCTCAGTCTATTTCAAGTTATCTTTAAAGAGCTGGACCCAATTCAGAGGATGAAATTTAAGGTCTTTCATGTGTAAACAACTCCTCGTATCTGGAGAAAGGGAGATTTTACTCAGCAACATCAGGCAGCAATGCTGTAGATATAGAATTCCTGTGGGGAAGAAAAGAATTGATCATTCTCCTCTACTCTGTATGGGATAAACTATTATTTGAGTATTTTGCCCATTTCTAGCAGTTCCACCTATTCATTTATTTATTCATCCAAGCATTAAGCATATTGTGCATTCCAGTCAAAAGCATTAGCTTTAGGTGAAACAAAAATTAAAAAAAAATAGTTTACACCAAAGATCTTACAAGGTATGAGGGGGAAAGACAAAAATGATATTAAAATAACAACCATAGGGTGCCTGGGTGGCTCAGTGTAAGGTTAAGCCTTCGGTTCAGGTCATGATCCCGGAGTCCCAGGATGGAGTCCTGCATCGGGCTCCCTGCTCAGCGGGGAGTCTGCTTCTCCCTCTGCCCCTCACCCCTGCTCTTGTGCTCTCTCTCAAATAAATAAATAAAATCTTTAAAAAAGTACAGCTGTTACAAAATCAGTCTTCTATTAAAAAATAACAACCATAATCATCATAATATCTACTCTTTATTTATTGGTACCTACTTGGTGTCATGCTCTGTTTTCATTCTTTTTATAACTCTTTTAACCCTAACATTTAACCCTAACATAACACCATATACTATTTTTAATATCATATAATATGAAGTATCATTATCCTCATTTTACAAATGAATCACGGAAGCTGAGTAAATTGCCCAAGGTCACACAGCTTTTAATTGACAAGGTTTGGGTGTTAATTCTTGCCTAACTCAGAAGCTCATACTCTTATTCATGATATTAGACTTTTAGAAAAAAAATATAATACAGTGCTATGTAAAAGATATGAAAAAGATGCTTTGCAAGAAGAGAAGGAAGCGGTAAGGGTTCCGTTCAGGGAATTTTCCAATCAGGAGACATGACAGGACTTGAAGCTTTGAAGTGCCTTGGGGGTCAGAAGATAAAACAGGGCAAAGAACAGGGGAGAGAGTCTAACTTTTTAAGAAAACCACAAATAGTTCTATACTACTGAACTTTAAGGAAAGTAAAATAAAAAACTGGGGAGTTAGGCAAAAGCCAGATTCTAGAAGCCTTGCATGTTTCCATAAGAGGCTTAAACTTTGTCCTGTTAGCAGTGAGGAAACATTAAAGAATTTTAAAGCAGGGAGACATACACTTTTTTAAGTGTTGTATTTATGTCAACACTTAAGATTATCCCCTACTTTCACAGTTGGAAAATATAAATATATAAATGCAAAAAAGTATTTTAAATTATGTTTTTCCCACTCTTGGTTAAGTAGGTATATTTTTATTAATTTAGATACAAGTTTATACACTATAATATTATGTTTGATAAATTAATTTAGAATCATTGCTTTATTCCACTCTATCATTTCTCAACTCTCTCTTCAGTATCTATGACATTAATAGCAACCAGATCACTTGAGATGCTTTTTGAATTGGCTAACATACTTTTCCACAGCACATTCCTTCTATAAAAGTTGTTTGAGATAAAACACATTGTGAATCCATATTTTAAGATGTCATTGGAAATTATTTTCCAGCTACAAGAACCCAATTTCTTAAAAGAAAACATCTTATAAGCTAAGATTGAAAATACAGCTCAGTGTATATCTAGAATTACACACTTATTTATTGTATTGTTTTTATGAATGATCATAAACTGACTTGTTTACAATGACATAGAGCCTTGTAAATGATATATCAAAACTTCAGGAAATATTATTAAATCTACCTTTTATTCAGTACCTATTGTGTGCTCCGCATTTTAAGGATTCCTCTATACACATTCTCTATTAACTCCAAAGTCATTGTAGATTTAGGTGACGTCTACTATGGACTCTGTCGTATAGAGTGTACTCAAAGAATCTTTTATGACTGAACAAATGATTCTCACAGATAAAGTTTCTACTAAGAGTTATTTTCTCAAGTATTAATGTATGTCTAATTGCATATTTTTTACTGACTCGTCGTTCTGTAACATCATGAGCTAGCAGGAAGCAGTGTGCGGGACTCGAATGTTTTGCAGCTCTGGGAAACTTTGGTTTTTTTAAATTTTTGTCAGACTTTATAACTTGGATCATTTAATGAATGTGAAATGGTATTTCTGTATTGCTTTAATACCTTAGTCCCTGCTTCCGGTAATACTGGGCATAGTTCTCTGTGTTTGTTGGCAATTTGGATTTTCATTTCTGTGAATATTCTACAATCATTTTTTGTTTAGTTATTTTTTTCTTTCATCACTTATTTGTAGTAATATGTCACATATTTTGGATTTCGATTCTATGCCAGTTATGTGTTTGAAATATCTCATCACAGGCTGGGCTTTCTTTTTTAACTTTGTTCACCATGTCTTGTGTTGAAGAGGTGTTTCCACTTCAATGCAGCCAAAGATGCAGAATGTTTTCCTTTGTAGATCCATCAACATTTCAATTAACTGGCCAATTACTAGAATCTTATCATATGGATACATATGGGTAGACAGAGTGAAAAAAGTACCATGTGCATTGCAGATTGAGGGATGAAGAATTTCATATAAAGATGACTAAAAGGGGATGATACATTTTAATGGAGACATCATGGGATGATTTAAATAGTTTTAAAGAAACAAGCCATATAAGTGCAAGGTATTGTTAAACAGAAGGATAAAAAATGCAATGCATAGTTCAGAGTGCACACGTTAGTTACCCTTTTCGTTTTATATATTGAGTACCGGGGTTCTTGGTTGTTTAAATGTCAGATATTTTCTTTGATGTTCTTTGACATTTTCTATAAACCTAGAATCCATTTTTTTTTTTAACAGAACAAGCTAAGATTGTGAAATGTCACTTGCTATTACTTTCTTGAAATACATGACTGAATATAGAGTCTATCACTGTGATGGTATATGTAATATTGCAATGGGCACTTGCAAAACATCTTTCATGAAAAGATAATTAAATTTCTTGGTACCTAGATAAAACTGTTTTTTTTATTTTTTATATTTATTAAATATAAATTAAATTAAATATTAAATTAAATTAAATTAAAAATTAAATATAAATATAAATATTTATTATTTTATATTTATTAAAATTCATTTCTTATACAGGGAAAAATCAAAGAACAAAGAGTCTGTATTGTTAGCTGGTAAAAACAAATCTGACAAAGATAAGAGTATAGTTACTATTGTTAGGCAAAATGAGGATGGTTTTCCTCATCTAGCTCACCTCTAAGAACAAATTTTTATCTGCATCACAGAATTCATAATACCTTTATGTGATTTACCTCTTTGGATTCTAAAAGCTTTGTGTGATTGGTTGTATAATAACCACTATCCCCATTATAGAGATAGGAAAATTGAGGCTCAAAATTAAGTGACTTGGTCATAGTTAAGGTGCAGTTAGCTTTTAGCTGGGCACATCCAGAATTAGTATCCAGCTCTTTAGAATTCTGGTCCAGGTTTGGTTTTTTGTTTGTTTTTGTTTTGCTTTGTTTCATTTTTCCCTTTATCTTACCAGATCCCTAATCTGTATATTGGGTTCTTCATGCTCTCAATGAGCATACCCCTATATTCAACACACCAGCCTGGTATAGATGCTAATACTGATTGGTAGAGAAATGCACAATGGTTTTAGAACATGTGTGCAAATTCATTGCCACTATTCCTATCAAATTGTGAAGCCTGATTCCCCTCTACTTAAATATGGATGAGCCTGGGTAATCACTTCTGACTAGTAGAATGTGGCAGAAGTCATGCTGCATGACTTCCAGGCTAGATCATAAAAGGTCATACAGCTTCCTCTTGTCTCTTTCCCTGAGGACCATTGTTCTTGGAACCCATTGACCATGCTGTGAAGAAGCCAAGCAGCCACATGAAATATACCAGTGGAGGAGTTCTGGCCACAGCCCTAGCAGAGGTCCAAGCCGACAGCCAGCATCATAAGGGGATCGTCAAATGATTTCAGCCTCTGAACCTCTGAGTCACTCTAGCTGATGCTGAGTGTAGCACAGTTCAGCTGTACCCACCAAGCCCAGCCCAGATCACAGATTTGTGAACAAAATAAAAGTTGTCATTGTTCTAAGCCATTAAGTTTTGAGGTGATTTGGATACAGTGAGTATAACAAACAAGTAGATCCATTCTACATTTAGTTAACATTCCCTATGTGCTGACACTGTGCATGGTGCTAAGGATGAAGGAGGAAGCAAAGAATAGAGGAAACCAACGTTTGCAGTTTGCACATTATGATCTAGGAACTGTGACTGTGGAAACTTACATATATCATTCCTAATAATTTTCAGACTAACCCACAAAGGAAGTATAGTAATTATCTTCATTCGGTCGAAGAGAAACTGAGGGGGAGCAAGGTTAAGAGATTTGCTTTGGATTATATAACTGGTAAACTGTAGAACGAAGGTACAAGCCTACGTTTTAGAATTCCGGATTCTCTGCCACAAGGTAATTAGAATGAGCTTGCTGAATCTGAGGATTCTAAATTTAAGATAAGTTTATAACTGATCATTAAACAATATAAGAAATGCCATTACAGAGGTATATATGCACAGTGCTTCAGAAACACAGATGGTAGAATGATTCTTTATTCTAACCTCTTTTCCAGAATGAATAAAGATTTCTTCACGCATTTGCATACAAGGTAATAGGATTTGGGAGGAGAAGGATTCCAAAGAGCACTCAGATCAGAGGGAAATATATGGCAAAGTCATAGAGATGCAAAGGACCTGGGGACAGGAAGGGAAGGACTGCAGTTTGGGCTCCTGGGAACCTAGGGAACAATGCGGGGGGGGGGGGCAGGGGGGCATAGGCAAAGCTTCATGAGAGAAAGGAGCCAGGGAAAGAGTTGAGAAATACCTTATTTCTCAAGCCAAGGAATTTTCATCTTATTCTAGGATTTAATAGGGAGCTGGGGATGTTTAAAACAGGGAAGCACTAGGGCACCTGGGTGGCTCAGTTGGTTAAGCGACTGCCTTCGGCTCAGGTCATGATCCTGGAGTCCCGGGATCGAGTTCCGCATTGGGCTCCCTGCTCAGCAGGGAGTCTGCTTCTCCCTCTGACCCTCTCCCCTCTCATGCTCTCTCTATCTCATTCTCTCTCTCAAATAAATAAATAAAATCTTTAAAAAAAAAATAAAACAGGGAAGCACTTGATCAGATCATTAGTCTAAAAAGACTGCTTGGGTTGCTATGTGAAGATGTCATTTCAATGTTTAAAACCATCTGGGAAACTAATGTAATAATCTGTGTGAGAAATGAAGAGGCATCTAAATAAAGGGGAAGTAGTTGGAATGAAGAGGAAAGAAGTGATTCTACAGAGATATAAAATAATGATTTTGAATTACTCTGGGTATGATCTGGACGATAGGTTATTGACCCTGGATTGGATGGATGGTCCTTGATTCCAAACAGAAGGTAGAATGAGGTATTTATGTGTAAGTGGGAGATTGAGATCATGTTTCAAAATGTTGAATGAGGGAAATTAAAAAAAAAATAGTCAATACAAAACTAAAAGTTTAAATCCATAGCTCAGCCAAAAGGTCAAGTCTGAAAGGTGGATATTTTGGAGTCAGTGGACGGAAAAGACAGGGAAAGAATGAAAATGAATGAAATTACCTAGTGAATATTAAGGGGTGAAGGCAGAGAATATGAACGTGGGGCATGGGAGATCAGGGGCTCATACTAGAAATGAGCCACTGGAATAGGTATTAGAGAGGAAAAAGAGAAACAAAAGAACGACTTTCTTGAATCCAAGAAAAATGATGCTTAAAACAGGATACGACACGGACAATTTAGGTAGCATACATGTCAAAAAATAGCCATTGTCTTTAGTATGTAGGAGATGAATATGGAAGTTAAGTTGTAGAAAAGTGGGAATTTGACGAGGCTGCACAAAGGTGGCCTTGATACTGCAAAAACGCAAATATTGAGGAAAAATTTCAAGAGCAGGAAGTTGCTTTTGTCAGGTTCATGCAATTGAGCATATCTAAGACATAACCTATTCCCTCTCTCTCACATTGTTAATCCTACTGTTTGAGCTTGAAAGAAGCAAGTAAGAAACATGAGCAGATAGTATCAAAAAGTCAGATGAAAATGAGGCTAAGGGAAAATGGGAAGAAATCCTGACAACACATACAGATATCTCTTAAGGAGTTTGCTAAAGAGAGGAAGAAAAATAGGGCAGTAGCTCATAAAAGATATGAGATCAAAAACTTTTTGAAATTAAAATTTATGTATGCTAACAGGACCGATATCACATTGGTTTTTAATATAAGTGTATATGTGTATGTATACATGTATATGTATATACATATACACACATATAAATATATTTTACACAAACATATGTAAGTATATGTTATATAAACATATATGTATATTAATATGCATTTATAAACTACATATAAATGTATGTACGTATCTGCATATAAGTATATTATATACATATTGCAATAGACTGGATGTTTGTGCCCCACCCCCCTCAAATTCATATGTTGAAACCTAATTTCCAAAGTCATGGTACTTAAAGATGGAGCCTTTGGAGGCAATTAAGTCATGAGAGCAGAGCCCTCATGAATGGGATTAGTGCCCTTATAAAAGAGACTCTAGAGAGCTCTCTGGTCCCTTCTACCATGTGAGGGCACAGCAAGATTGCTATCTATGAACGAGGAAGTCAGATCGCATTAGACTCCAAATCTGCCAGCACCTTGAACTTTGAGTTCCCAGCCTCCAGAACTGTGAGAAACAAGAAATTGTCATTTAAACCACCCAGTCTATGATATTTTCGTTACAGCAGCCTAACGAGTTTAAGACACACATTTATATGTGCACATATGTGTATATATATATATATATAAGATTAAAGCTTTTGGGTGGAAATAGCACAATAGGGTAGGGGAATTGATGTGAGAGAGAGGGTAGAATTGCTGGAATGAGAGTCTTGAATAGTTGACAGAGGATGGGATAGGTTATTCTGCATAAGTGGAGGGTTGGGCTTTACATAGGAATAAAGACAGTTCTTCCAGGTCATAGGGAAGGAAAGAAGGAGATGTAGGGGCACCTGGTGGCTCAGTTGGTTAAGTGTCTGCCTTTGGCTTGGATCATGATCCCAGGGTCCTGGGATGGAGCCCCACAGCTGGCTCCCTGCTCAGCGAGTCTGCTCCTCCCTCTCCCTCTGCCCCTCCACCCACTGGCGCGCTCTCTCTCTCTGTTAGATAAATAACTAAAATCTTAAAAAAAAAAAAAAAAAAGAAGGACAGATGTATAAATGGCAGGGAGGCTGGCAGATGTGGAAGTTGTCTTCCGATTGCTCTATTTTCTCAGTGAAATCGAAAGCATGGTAATACCTGGAGTGAGAAAGGGAGAAATTTTAAAATTTGAAAAGAAAGAAGAAGCAATAAAATAGTGAACTAGAGGAGTGTGAGTGTGCACAGCCTGAAGAATGTAGATAAATTACTGGGCCTTATCCCTTAGAGGAGCAAATTCTTTTAGAACAAGGACATGCAAAGAAACATCAGAGGTAGAGGATTCCGTAATGATTGGCTATAAATTTCAAAGACTACTGTGGACTGATTTTAAGAGTTTGGATAGAAAATGTAGAGATCCTTATGGAATGAGAATCCTGGTGATAAGAAATGATCTAGAAATGTGAGGTTCCTAATGATATGTTATGAACTAAAAATTGTGTGTCCCCCAAAATTCATATGCTGAAGCCTCAGCCCATAATGTGACTATATTTGGACATGAGACCATTACAGAAGTAATTAAGGTTAAATGAGGTCATAAGGCTGGAGCTCTGATCCATCAGAATTAGTATCCTTATAACAAGAGACACCAGAGCGTTCGCTCTCTTATTCTCAGCCCCCAAGTGATGATACACGATGAAGACAGCTACCTGCAACCCAGGAAGAGAGAACTCATATTGAATTGAATTGGCTGGCACCTTGATCTTGGACTTCCAGCCTTCAGAACTGTGAGAAATAAATTTCTGTGGTTTAAGCCCCCCCACACTATCATATTTAGTTGCAGCAGCCTGAGCAGACTGATGCCTGATCTCTGAAGTAAACGGGGATGAAGAATGCAATGAGTTTCAGATAGACCATCTCCATGCAGACTGTCTTTGTTTTGCTTTGTTTTGTTTTGTCTATAAGGAATTCACTTAAAAAAAAAAGATTTTATTTATTTATTTGAGGGAGAGAGAGAGTGTGTAAGAGTGGGGGAGGGACAGAGGGAGAAGCAGACTCCTGACCGAGCACAGAGCTCAGCTACTCTGGGCTTCATCCCAGGACCCCAAGATCATGACCTGAGCCGCAGTCAGATGTTTAACTAACTGAGCCAACCAGGCACCCCTATAAGAGATTCACTTTATTTTTATTTTTTATTGAAGTACAGTTGAAATATAATATTTCCTTCAGGTGTACAACATAGTGATTTGACAATTGTATACATTACAAAATGTTTATCCTAATAAGTAGTTACTATCTGTCACCACATGAAGTTTTTATAATGTTATTGAATATATTCCCCACACTGTACTTCTCATCCTCATGGCTTATTTATTTTATTTATTTTAAAATTTGAAGTTTGTTCCTCTTAATCCCCTTCACCTTTTTCTCTTATCCCCCCCACTCCCCTCCCCTCTGACAACCGTTAGTTTGTTCTCTATATTTATGAGTATGTTTCTCTTTTCAATTGTTCCTATTCATTTGTTTGTTCATTTGTTTTGTTTTTAGATTCTACATAGAAGTGCAGACTGCTTTGTGAAGCTACGAGTACCGTGGGCAAGAGAGAGGCGGGGCTTTTTTTAAGATTTTATTTATTTATGAGAGAGAGGGGGAGAACATGAGCGGGGGCGGGGTGGGGGAGAAGCAGAGGGAGAAACAGACTCTCTGATGAACAAGATGCCTCATGCGGGGCTCCATCCCAGGACCCTGAGATCATGACCTGAGCCAAAGGCAGACACTTAACTGGCTGAGCCACCACAAGCCCAGAGCAGGGTTTTTTGAGGAGCAACGAGTCTCGGTTTCTCAGCTTATTTCTGCTCCTGCCAATGTGAAGGCAGAAGAAAAAGACAGATGTTGTAGGTGCTTCCCTTATTTCTCTCTTGCACTCACTCTTGCTGGGTGTGCTGACCCAACAGATTTCTACTGCAAATGCCTGCGACTCTCTGCTTGTAGCGTTTCTCTGAGCACTGGAAAGCACTTGGCCCTGGAGGAGTACATCAGTAGTACCAGGATGTTCAAGTTCCTGGGAGCATCTCTCAACCACTAACTGACAGGAGTTGGTGAATAAATACCCCAACTTTTGTCCCTGTGTGAGGCAACTCTGAAGACTTTTTTGTGCAGTCTCCCAGAAGCTCCGGGGGGACTGAGCCGGAGTTGCACAGAATGACAAGCTGCTGCTCATTAATGCATCTGTCCCAGCTTCCTCTCCTTTTCTGGCTTGTTTACCCACTCCCCCTGAGGTACTGCCTGGGATCACTACTCAGGCAAGCTTCTTGCACTCAGGTTCTGCTTCTGGAGAAGCACAATCTAAGACACCATTTCATATTAATCTGTAAGTCGTGGAAACTGTTTATCAATCATCAGTGAAAAGTTATATAAGTTATTTCCCTTTTAATCTAGCTTCACCCTGCTTCACACATTAGAATTGCAGGCACAGAATATTTTATAATCTCCTTCTTTGCTTAATATACTATGAGTTTCTCATTATATACTATAAAATATGTCAGCAAATGAAAAAAAGACAGTTATAAATCTGGTAAAAACAAAAGAAAAAAAGAAAATAAGCATAATTTAGCATGCTACTTGTCCCAGAAGTAATTAATACCTAGTTACCACAATGGAAAATTAATATCGATCTAATGAAAAGCGGAGTTATAACTGCAGGGGAAGGATGGGGAAATCCTGGAGATCTCATATAAGAGCTCCTGTAAGACAGCCAAATTTCCATGACCATAGTGACAGTCAATAGATGCTGCCTGAATTGATCAGCCAAGAATGTTTCTTTGATTGTTATTTAAAGTCATAGAGAGCTACTAGAAAAAAAGAAGAAGAAGAAGAATTCAAAATGACTATTTCCAGGGGCACCTGGATTGTTTAGTCAGTAGAGCATGGGACTCTTGATCTTGGGGTTGTGAGTTGGGTGCAGAGATTATTTTAAAAATAAAGAAAATTTAGAAAGGTAAAATAAAACAACTACCTCTAATGAGCAAGGCTGGGAGGTAGACAATGAACAAAAGGGAGAGAGTGCTTAACTTTTTCTATTAACCTATTAACACTCTGATTTCTAGAAACTAGGTGTATATATATATATATATATATATATATATATTCATGAAACAATTGAAGTACATAATAAAGATTCCACTGCCATATATATTTGTACTTTTTTATACCACTTTCATATTTGTACCATGCCATCACAGAGAAAGTGAAGTTCTTTCATAAAAATGTAGACTGGAAGAGGAAATGGGGAAGAGAGAGAAGGGAATCCAGAGGGAAAGAAGAGGAGACATGAAACGAGAATACTTTGTTCTTCTGGAGCTTTTCATGGCTAGCATTTTTTCAGTTTTCATGTTTCCCAAAATTGATTATTCAATTCTGTAGTTGTTGAAGACAATTACTTCTTAGATATCCAACTAGTTGGTAGGTTCCTTCAGTCAAGGGCAATGTTACTGTTTGCTAAGGAGAAATCATCACTATTTCTTAGATCATTGACCTCTCTGACTATTACATCTTACTCTGATCTTTTTTTTTCTGCAAAGCAGTTCTAGGACTAAGGGAAGAACTCTGACATTTTTCTACTTTGTGTTGAAATGTGTGCACCTCTACTTTTTAGTCTATCCTTGACGTAGCTATTTCAAACTGCTCTTTTTCTCCTGTAAGCAATTAAGCCCAGCAATTTTTTTCTTTCTTTTTTATTTTTGAGCCACTTAAGATCTCCCAGGTTTTCATGTCTCTTCTTCCTGTAAGCCTTTTTCCCAATTATTGTCAGATGATGATAAGTGTGGGAAAACCTTTCCATAATAATCAAGAGAGATTACTGAAGTGCATAGTCCTCTTACACTAATTAATGTGCTTAGTTTAAGAAACACAAAACTATACTTTCCATACTTAAGAAATGCTTCAAACATTGTCTACACAGCAGAATTATTTAATAATAATTTTAGCAGATCTGCAAGCAGAACATTCCCATCACCAATGAACACCAATGAAGGATCAGGAAGGACAGGAGAGATTTTTCTCTTTTCCTTCCTCTCTCTCTCTCTCCCTCTCTCTTTTTCTTTCTTTCTTTGGCTATGTTTCAGCATTCAGGGCTAATATAAATGTCATCACTTCTAAATACATACCAAGAAAGCTAATATGTATTACAAATAAAATAACACTTCTGTGATAAATGAATGCAAAAGCAGTGAAAGAAACCATTTTCGTATCTAATTTATGTTTCTTTAAACAGGCATTATTAGAGGAGATTAGAAAGTTGCTTTTTGAAAAATGGATGTTTTTCACAAATTCACCCCTGCATAAACCTGACTTTTATTAAGTAAACATTTCCTTTCTTTCATTTTTTTACCATTTTAACCACTTTTTAAATATAAAATTAGCTGTAATTAAGTACATGCACAATGTTGTGCAGCCATCACCTGTGTTAATTTCCAGACCCTCCTCATCATCTCAAACAGAAAGTCTGCATCAATTAAACAATAACTGGATTCTTGTTCTGCCAAGCTATCAGAAATCCTAATATAAATATGTGGAGTCTGGGGAATTTTGAATGATATCTTCACGAAAAGAAAGTCATAAAAATAATTTAATCAAAGAGAATTTTTTCCCCTTTGGCAACTTTCAGAATTGAACAGATATATTCTGTTAATACGGTTAAACTCTATTCTGGTTTACATATCTTATATCTATCTTATTAAGAACTTTTCTTAATGGAAATAAGTTGGCTGTACTATTTAGCTCTCAGTTTTGAATTCTTGATAACAATTACCATTTCAATGGTAACAGAAGTCCTAGGAAGCCTTCATCAATTGTTCTTATGACCATCCAGGAGATTTATTTTTCTCAATTGACCTTTCAAGGTAGCCTTTAAAAGATAGAATGGAGCAAGTGGATACTATCATTCAAGAGGACACAGATGTGGAGTTGCAAAGACGTGTACCTTATTTTCTAATGGGAAAGATAAGTTTTTCTCCAGTCAAGATGTGATTTAGAAAGATGTTTACTCTGTTAAGCAATGCTGAGTGACATGTACGGTGATGCTTGACTCATATCCACTATTGCACAAGGACATTGCGTTTTTAAATAATCTGTGAACAGTCATTTCCCCAAACAGAATAAGTTAGCTATGTCTTTACCCGAAGCCAGATACACGTGATAAGGATTTTCAGAACCAAAATTTCTTTCCATGGAAAGAGTTTATTTTTCCAGAGTCTTATCTGGACTTAATATCTATAAGACCTCTGTAGCTAGGGATGCCTGGGTGGCCCAGTCGGTTAAGCGTCTGCCTTTGGCTCAGGTCATGATCCCAGGGTCCTGGGATTGAGTCCAGCATTGGGCTCCCTGCTCAGCGGGGAGCCTGCTTCTCCCTCTCCCTGTCCCTCCCCGTGCTTGTGCTCTCTCTCTCTCTGACAAATAAATAAATAAAATCTTAAAAAAAAAACCAAAAACACTGAAGCTTCTCTGAACTTTATTAACTGAGGATGGTTTTATTTTAGTAAACCATGTGATTGACTATTTCAAGGCAGCTAATGACAAGTGAGACCATTTTACCACTGAAAATGATTCATATGCATAAAGATGTTTAATATTCTATCTTCATTTCATTATTTTTCTCTGAGTGGAAAAACAAAATTCTAATTTCTTTTTGTTTTTAAGATTTTATTCATTCATTTGAGAGAGAGAGAGAGAGCACAAACAGGGGGAGGGGCAGGGGAAAGAGAGAAGCAGACTCCCGGCTGAGCAGGGAGCCTGATGTGGGGCTAGATCCCAGGACCCTGAGATCATGACATGAGCTGAAGGCAGACGCTTAACCGACTATGCCACCCAGGTATCCCGAAATTCTAATTTCTTTCTATCAGATATCATAAATTATATTTAAGGTAAATGAATGATAAAGGGGTATTAGATGGAAAAATATTTCCATGTGAACCTGAATATTAGATTTAATTATTCATTGATGCAAATATCATAATATACGTGTATATTTATAGTTATTTATATATATATATACACATTGTCTGTATAAATATGTAATTAGTAATGCACATTTATATAAACAAATATATTAATAATATCTACATGGGAAGCTTTTGTGATCCTGAGAATTTTTTATTTTATATCTAGGCTAGATGTTTTCTATGAGTTGTATTTAGTCATCTTTTAGAACCAGTGTTGTAATGGATGTTACTTTGAGTGCATGGAAATTAGAGTCATAGGTAACATCTAACATGTTGGTTGTATAATACTTTACAATTTATAGTGAATATGTTTTATGGATGTTATATAATTTATAACGTAACCTTATCCATGTCAATAGAATTAGACACTTTGAATATGAATGCCATTAATTGACAATAAAACACAATTGATTTCAATTTAATTCTTTCAGTTTTGCATTTTGAAAACCACGAAACACTTCTTGATTTTTGCAGTTCAACACATTAGCATCTATTGTGGTTGAATGAGCACATTCTCACTAAGAAACAATGAATTATGGAGCCTTTTCAATGGTGACTTACAATAAGCAATAATTCATGAAATTTATATTCTTCACAATCTGTTTCCCTCCTGTGAAATGTGGGTTGGTTGACATCTCCTACAGCCTGCTTAATCTTCTGTAAATATTTGCAAGTCTGAATTGTTGGTATGGATTTTGATGCTACTCAAGAAGAAGAAAAAGACCTCAAATGATAAGGAGAAAATATGTAAAAATTAATAGGAAAATAGGTCATTCTGCTTTTACGGTATATTTAATGCTTTGTATTTGAAAAGATATCTCTTGAATATAGATAGCTAAGGGTTTTGTTTTTGTTTTCACTTTTGTTTATTTTAACAAACCTTTTAGAAACAAATGAACTTTTAGAGAGGAAAAAAAATAAAACCACTACCTTTAACAATTTCCAAATTATACAATCTGTAATGTCATATAAGTTTCTGATGCTCACCCCTTCAGTGAATATAGTAGCATATTTTTATTTAATATTTGAGAAAGTTGATGTACCATTTGACAAAAGTCAAATTTGTTTGTATAATGGAAATATAATTTTCTAAAGAGGAGGAATCTCACTTCTCCTTTCGTGAGGAACTCAATCACACTGATCCACCACACAATCACAATTGATCATTCCTTCCTCTTGCCAATATCTGGTTTAAGTATCTTCATTAGTTATTTCATGTAACAGTTTATTAACAATTACATGTTCATGGGCCTGAGTTTTCTACGAAGAATGCCTTAAGAGCACAGATTGTGTTTGTTCACGGCATTACACAGCGCCTATTTTCTTCAGCCTGGGGTATTGCAAACCCTCCTAATCAAGTTCCTGGCTCCCACCCTGTCCCCTTTTCAATCGGTTGAAAAGAAAATTGGATCATCTTACTCTCTGCTCAAACTCCTTGTAATGGCTCCTCCTTAAGACTAAAAGCCACATTCCTTATCATGTCTTTAAAAACCCTTTTTAATGTCGCCCTGGTGTTGCTGTGCTGTCACCTCCTCTACTCTGTCCCTCACTCACTTTGTTTCAGCCATACCCTCTTCCACCTATTTCCTGAATAAGTGCAGCATACTCTCACCTCGTGGACTTTGTATGGATTGTTCTTCTTCCCCAAAAGCCATTACCCCAGGCATTGCTATGGTTAACTCGTTACTTGAAAACTGCTCAGATGTCACATTTTCAAGGAGGCTTCTCTTGACCACCTCATGGACTTGCAATTCCATCCCTCACCTCCCCACACCCTCCACTGCCCACCACCTCTCCTGGCCGGTACTTCGATTCCTCAGTGACACTTTTCATTTTTTAACAATCGTATGATGGATTTATGCTTGCCTTTTGCTCTCTGTTTCCCTTACTAGGACCAGGCTCTCTCAGCACAATAATTTTTTTCTTCTTTTTGGTCTCTTTTGTTTTCTGACATATCACCAGCCCTGGTACATGTTGGGTTTTCCATAAATGTGTCTTCACTGTCTGACCAACAGAAAAAATGAATAGAAGATGTCAAATAATGGTCTAAAATAAATGATTTAACTAAAAGTGCTAGGAGTCAAGAACTCCAAGAAAAGCTTATATCTTTTATAAATATATCAGCAGTAGTATGAAAAGTCTAATTTTACATTTGAATCATCTTAATATTTGTTTATCTTGCATAATGTCTCTTCTTCCTAATTTGTAATTTTTACTTCTACAAGTTAAAAATATTTTGTCATATGTGTTGTTTCTTCTCAAGGACGACATAACCTCTCAGAGGAAAACTCAGGCCCCTGAAGTAATACTGTTTTTGCCACATCAGAAAATTGTGGGGAAATAAATAACTCTGGTTTCATCATTATGATAGCTAATGGCTTCAAGGATGACCTGAAAGCAGACAATATGGTCCAAACGTCGTCTCCATCTGTGTCTCTCCTGTCAAGGGAAATCGGTTTACATCATTTCTTATTTCTTTCTTGGTCCAAATGACAAGGAGCTCACGCAGTGTTCAGCCCTGAACTTCAATGACTGGTAGAAGATGATGGACTGTGAATTGATAAGTGAATCTAACATTCCTTCAGAGCCACCAAACTCGCAGAGCTGCCCTGCCTCCATCAATTGTGCTCTGTGTGTTTGAGTGTCTATGCACAGAAAACATGTGTGTGATCTCCTCGGGAAACCTGTCAGAATAGCTTGAAATGTTGTTTTCATCATGATTCAGAAACGATTTGGAAAACAGGAAGACAGTACGTAGGTAGAAATGATGGATTAATGGGCTGTCATAAAGGTATTCTATCATGAAAAGACCTTAAAGATTTTTCATAGAGCAGATGATTGCCACAGGAAAATTGTAGACAAAGCCAAACCTTATATCATTGGTATTTCATCCTTTGCTTCGGTGTAAAATTTCAGAAGAGTTTCATGCTCCAATTCTGCAGTTAGATATGTGGTCTGAACTATCTTTAAATAAAAATCTTCATTATTGCTAGTATCATCAGCAGCAGAAATAGCTACTTAAGTCCTCAGTTGTGCATGGTCCTGTGAAGGCTGCAGAGTGGTGTGGTTCTGCAAACTTAAAAAGCGACAATAAGGCAAATGGATAAAAGTGTACCTGTGCATAATACAGAAAATAATAGTGCAGGGATGCCTGGGTAGCTCAGTCAGTTAAGCATCTGCCTTTGGTTCAAGTCATCATCCTGGGCTCCCTGTTCAGCAGGGGAGTCTGCTTCTCCCTCTCCTTCTGCCCCTCCCTTGACTTGTGCGCTCGCGCGCGCTCTCTCTCTCTAAAATAAGTACAATCTTTAAAAAAAAGAAAAGAAAAGAATAGTGCAAATTCATACTTATAGCTGGGTTGGAAGGAAGAGTTAAGATTAATTTTTAATATATCTTTAATTTGTGTAGTGATATATTTGCATGGGGTTGATGATAACTGAAGTCATAATAAAGTCAAAGTATCTAATAATGTCCAACATGCCTAATAATATCCAAGAGTTCATATTGTTCTGCTGATACATGATTTAAATTTAACTTCAATAGAGAAAACAAAACCCATAATCTAAAGAGGAAAAAGGAGACAAAGGAGTCTATTACAAGAAACTATATTTATAGACTCAATAGTCTTCATTTACATGTAGAGAAATATGGAGTAACAAATACTTTTATAAAAGTGAATAGTTTGAAGGAATTTGAAGTGCTGTACCAGGGAATTATAATCATGCACAGTGATCTTTGTTAAATAATTTGACGTGGCTTTTATTCATATAAATTGCTAGATTAGTAGCCAAGTTGAGAAGGAGCACAGGTTTTATACAATCCACTGAGATGACTCAGTTCCATATTTTGTATTATATTAGTAACAAAATATGATGTTAATTAAATTTTACTCTTAGAAATAAATCTCTGAAATAATCTTTACCAGGAGTTCCTTTCCTATGGGCTTTCGATGCCACAGTGGTCTTAAGGCTGTGGCCATGAGGCTGAGAAGCCGTATTATAACCAACATTGTTTGTGGACTGAATAGGCATATTATGACTGCTTTGATATGAGGTCCATGACCTGTTCTGACAATTCCTCATTTACATATGGGAAATATAGACATAAAGTATTTAAATGATGTATCCCTGGTCACACTTCCAGTCAGTGACAGAGTACTTTTCAAATATTCATTAGACCAAGTATCCTTAGATGAGCACGAACATTACTAGGTCTCTTAGCTAATGACAAAGGAGCTGTTAAGTATCGGGTGTTATGCATTGTCTTGGTCAGCTCAAGCTGCCTTAACAAAAAATTCTGTTGCTTAAACAACAGAAATGTATTTTCTCAGAATTCTGAAGTTTGGAAGTCTGAGATCAGGAGGCCAGCATGGCTGTGTTCTAGTGAGAGCTCTCCTCCTGGCTTCAAGAGTGTTTTCTGGCTATGTCCTAACACAGATAGGAGGAGGTCTCTTCCTCTCTTCCTCTGCTTGGAAGGCTACAATAGTAATAGTACATTTGGATTAGGGCCTCATCCTTATGACCTCCCTTAACCTTAACCATCTCCTAAAGATCCTATACCTGATACAGGGCATTGCGAGTTATGTCTTTAACATAGGTATTTGGGGGGGGGGCACACAATTCAGTCCACAGCACCCCTTAACTTCTAGAACTTTGACTACGTTGCACTTCATAGAAATTTAGTTAAAACTCCATCTCACCACGTTTAGACAGCCACTTAGGTTAAATTTACATTTTATTTCAGAGCTAAAACTCAGATTTGCTGTAAAATATATTGTTGTAGAGTGAAGTCCTCAGGTGGCTTTTTTGTTTTTTGTTTTGTTTTGTTTTGTTTTTTTCCAGGGGTAATCATGGTTCTTATTTATAACAATTTTTAAAACTGTGGAAATCTATAATTCATGAATTTGCTTGGTAGCTGAAAAAATAAATATATTTGGCTATGTATTTTATATACATATATAATATATATATAATTTAAGATTATAATTTTTAAAGTATCTTTACTTTGTGTGGTGGTATATTTATATGGGGTTGATGATAACTAAAGTCATAATAAAGTCAAAGTATCTAATAATGCAAAGTATCTGATAATGTCCAACATGCCTAAAAATATCCATTCATTCATATTATTCTGCTGGTAGATGATTTAAATTTGACTTCAACAGAGAAAATAAAAACCATGATTGGAATATATATATATATATATATATATATATATTCACATATGGCTTTGCATGAAGTCTTTGGCTTGGGTTTTATTTTTAGAGATAGTAGATTTCTATAGATATGGTGGTACTACATTTTGATTTCTCTAGGTTAGTTATGAACACAAATCACAAAATATTAATATTGAGATAGGAGATGCAATTACTTTCCCATCCTGAATTAATACTGCTAGCATACATGAATCATGTCCCTGAAACTGTATTTTGTAATGTTCTTTCTGCAGAATAAAAAATTTAGAGTAAATTTGGTACTCTCACTCTATAGAAATGGCAAGAATTCTAATATATGGATTTCATTAGATGTTCATTCAGAATTCCTTTTACGCTGCGAACAATTTCTAGAAAACAATGCACTGTGCTATTTGCCAATGTAACTGAAAACCTATGGAGGAATTATAAGAGCACAGGAGTTTGATCCATTTAACATGGTGATATTAAGGCTCTGGATATAACATGATTGTACTTGGGGCATTTTTTATTGTTACAGAAAAATTGAAATTTAATAGGATAAGGACATTTGCATTGTTATTCTTAATAAAACAATAATTATTGTAGTGCTAATAAATGGATAATAAGATTCAAAACAGAATGAGTAAGCTATACAAGGACTGTTTAAAGCTTCTGTTAATGTTCATTCAAATACAAATCAAAATCCAGCAATAAAAGGTAAAGTAGCTAGGTTATCTATGATAAACAAGGAACAATAGACATTGTTTTTCATTCAGCTGGGTTTGGCTTGTGATCAAAGGCAGCCTTGAAAGAAACAAGCTGAAGTGCAAGGAGTCTCCAAACATATTTCAAAGATTATGTTTGTCTATCAAGGAATAGAATGGTGCTGTCAGAGGTTTGTCAAAATAAATACAGAAATACCATACCATCACTCTCTCTGTCTTCCCGGTGCATTTCAACTGCCCATCGGTGGAAATAATTTTCCTATTTCTAAATACTTAATGTTTCTTGTATGCTTTCCTTACAGGTGCTGTCTGGCACAGAATATATTCACAGAAATACACTTGTTACTGCTTACTACTCTCTAGAAAGGGAAATTTTTCTGAAAGCTTGGTTTTGTCATTTTGTCTGAGATTCTCTTTGAATTTTCAATTAAAATATTAGAAAACATTACAAAAATTGCTATGAGGTCACTTTTAAAAATGAGATATATATGTTATCAAATTCATAAATAAAGTTTATTTTCGGTGAAATATATTAAGAGAGTTATTTATTTATTTATTTACTTATTTTTTTAACAGGAAAAAGTGAATTTAATTTTAATAATTATTTTTAACACAAAGGTAAAGAAATTATAATTTCCACCTGGGAACATATATTTGGAGATTTAAATGGACCCAAAAAGATCCACTAAAAATGTAAAAAACATTTTCTAATAAATTACTAATAAAGCAGTTTACAATTATTTTTAAAAATAAATTCTGAACACATATTTTTAAAAAATCTAAATAAACATTTTCTACATATATATTTAGATTTGAGTTGAGCTGCATATATGCAATGTTTTTTCTTTTCTTTCTTATTTTTTTTTTTTTCCTTTTCTTTTTTGGTGCCTAAAATTTTTGGATCAACCAAACTCCACAAAGTTCATTTAACTTCTTTATAGCAACATTTAGCAGTATCCCACAAGTTTTTTATTCTTAAGTAAATTCAGTATCATTTTTAGCTCCTCAATAACCTCCCCCCACCCAAAAAACCCACCTCATCTTGGTCTTATATTGAGTTGATTGACTGCTCAAGTAAAATTTCTTCTTTCTCTGAAAAATTTTGTTCTTCTCAAATTTGAGTCAATTCAGATATGAACATAGCTACTTCATTGGTTACATGAACATAGCTACTTCATTGGTTACATGAACACAGCTATATTCCCCAAAAGGGATGAGCCATCCGTTTTAAGAGAAACAGCAGATAGTACTAGATATATACCTTTTGTATTAGTCAAATAGATCTTAAGTGATTTTGAGAAGTAGCATAAGTTCAGGAAACTCTGCAGGAATTGTTCATATTTAAGTATATTCATTTATATTGATAATTTCAAGAAAACATCTCTTTCAGTGAGATTGTTATTCTTATTCATTATTTTTCTATTTTTCCTTATTGCAAATTTTGTTTAAAAACATATCCAACTTCCATTTCTGGCCCAGATAGAATAACAGGGACCAGACACATCCTCCTACCCAAAACAACCGTAAGACAGAATAAGTGAAACAAAGGCTTGCAATTCTATTCCATTGGGCAATGAAGTACAGAGATCCAAGAGAGCTAAGAAACAAACCAGGTGAGCCATATGTTGCTCCAATTTACTGTCTTGAAAGAGTTTTTGGGTTGGTGTTCAGGAAAAAGAAGCCCTGGCAGAGGCTGGAAGAGCTGTACTTGAAGGCAGAGCTGAGTGTTTGGGAAGGACCAAGGCAACTGAAGTTCTCCACACAGAATACCGGAGAACCAAGAGAGGCACAGAAAGAGAGCACTGGAGACCTGCAGAGAGTCTTTCTTGATTATTCGGCTGAATATTGCTGAAGGCATGGGTATGAGAAATTGACTTTATGCAGGCAAGAACTAGCTAAAAGGATGAGACGTGACCATGCCCAGCAGGTCCACGGGGCCAGCAATAGTGCCCATCCCCACCAGCCAGATTAAAAACTTCACAGTTCATAGGCAGTTGGGTAGAGTCTTCAGAATAATCAATATAGACCAAATGTTGTTCTGCCCCGCATCAAAAACCAAAAGTAAGACCCAAAGTATCAAATTCTTAACAAGTAAATTAACTGCATCCCCGTGGGCATGGGTGGGGGGAGCGAGGTGGGGGAGTTCAAGTATATTCATAGAAATACAAAAATATCCAGTCAAAAAGATAAGATTTTCAATGTTTAACATTGAATAACCTGGCATGTAAAGGAGGGGGGAATATAATCTTCAGAAGGAGAACAAATCAAAACACACCCAGAACTGACAAAGATGTTCGAATTAGCTGAATTTTGTCAGTGACAATCAGCTGACAAAAACATCATTAACAGCTATTTTAAGGGTATTCCATATTTTTAGAAAGTTAAGTGGGGACACAGAAGTAATAACATGACCCAAGTCAAACTTCTAGATGTGCAAACTATCATGTCTTGTATCATGAAAAATACATGGGTTGGGACTAAAAGTAGAATATATACTGAAGAATCAATGATTAGTGAGCTTGAAGACATATCAGTAGGACCTTTCAAAATCCAAACACAGAGAGAAATGACAATGAAAAAAGAAACAGAGCATCGGTGAGTTGTGGGTGACTTTATGTGGCCGAAGATGCGTAGCTGGAGTCCCTGATGGGCGATGGAGCTGGAGAGTCAGACATGGCATTTGAAGAAGCATTGGCTGAACATTTTCTAAATTTGATGACAACTATAAATGCAGAGATCCAAGAAGCTCAACAAGACTTGTAAAACAACAGTAATAAGACAATGTATCATTGTCATATGGGTAGACAAATAGATAAATTGAACAGAATAGAGAGGAGCAGACTACAAAAAGTTATGATGACACTTTTGGAAATAATGGTACATTTATTATCTCTATTGTTTCATGGCTGTAGATAAAATTTCATGGGTATATGCATTTGTTAAAATGTATCACAATTTATGCTTTTAGTATGTGCAAGTTATTTTATGTCAATTAGATCTTGCTAAAGTTGCTAGCAAATAAGATATCTCCTCAAGTACAAAACACTCTTAATATAAGGTTAGAATGACTTCAGAAATAAAAAAAAAATACTTTCACTGCTTTATGACTTAGTTCTCAAGAAGTTAAAATTGCTTTAAAATATTTTCGTATTTCATATTAAATTACGCCCAGTTTCAAACATGGCAAATGGCCTATTCTTGTTTTTTTAAGCAATGTGCCATCAGCGAAGAAGTATTTATTGAGTATCTATGTTTTACATTGCAGTGTGCAAAGACAATTGGAGTAGGCAAAAATATGAGATGTGCTTGCTGCCTTCAGGTATCTAACAACTTAATTGTGACCCCTTTATTATATGCACTATTATTATTTTGTATTCCTTTGTCTATATACATGTGTTCTTTATTCAATCAAATACCAGAAGGATGACATATTCTAATTTAATTTGGTCTGTTAGAATAACATCTTTACCTGGTCACTGAGACATTCTTATTAAAATATACCACTACCAAAAAAAGACCAAGTTTGTTATCAAATGGGCTAATAACATACTGTCAAGGTTGCTACAGTTTGTAGCTTGAAAATCATTCTTATTTTAGTCATGTGACCCCTGTAGTCCCGAGTCCTTCCTCATTTCTACAATAATCTGATAGTACCTCGAGTTTCCATCATTGGAGGAATTTGTTTTACACATTTTCATTTTCTGATTTTGAAGAGAAATTGAAAAATACTATGCATATTAATAGTAAACTGAACAAACAAGGTTTATATCTAAGTCAAAACCTAAATATGCAAAAATAATCAAGTTCAGAAGGAGAAAAGCACTTAGAGAGCTCTCACTTTTCTCCAAGCTCTCCATTCTTCTATAATAAATGATCCCAAAACTTAAAAATATTTCTAACTCCTATGGGGACCTATTATGAATACACTTCTTTATAAGTATTAAGTATTTAATCCACAGTATGCCATTTTGTTCATTTATTTCACTGAGAATTGGTTAATTCTGTGGTTAAAATTATTTTACAACTTAAATGTCATATTGTCCAAAAGATATTTATCACCTCTGAAAAGGATAACATTTAATAATGAAGGGATAAAATGAAAATAAGATTTTTGAAGGTGAATGACAAACTCCTATTAGTGGGAAATTAAGATAAAAAGGGAAGACAGGGATAGTAGCCCTTATCAGCAGAGTACTTTGGTATTTACCAAACACTTTCATATATATTATCTCATTTAGTCTTCACAAAACAGCTATATGTTAAATCTGATTTGTGTAAGAGCCAGCTGTTTTTCAGAAAATAAATTTATTTTTTTATTATTGACGCCATGTTTATTCCACAAAGGATTTAGAGTAACAAGGAAAATGATTTACTGAACCCTGACTAATAAGGGGCAAAACTGGGATTTCAAGCCATGCTTTCTGACTCCAGTTCATTGTTTGAGGTTGACAAAGCACATTGAAATGTTTGCTTTGAATAATGCATCATTTCCCAGTGGTGAACTATGGTGGCTTGGACTTTTGGTGCATTTAACTGCGTGAAAAAGTTGATGATCAAGGGGCACTACAAATCACCCAAAGAGCAAGTATAGCCTGATATGGCTAATTTGGACCCATGGGAGACAAGGATGTTAGTGTAACTGGGAAGACGGTATAATAACAGATGATGATCCACTCCATTTCACTTAGCATAGGCTGAGTCCCTGAAGCTTCAGAAGATATCAAGTCATATTTTTTTACATGATGGTGAAATTTATTAGTGCACCAAGTGTTAGTTTCTTTCCTCTTCAAAATTTGATTAGCAATCCTACCTATTCCCACCATAATACTTGTCAAATCTATCTAATCACTGCAAATATTTACCATGGCCTCTCCTGGAGAGCAGATGGTGGTCAAGTCACCAAGGCTAGAAAAAGAACAAACATCACTTACAATGAGAATGAATGGTCTGTAAGAGAAATGACACATTGTGATAGAAGTAGAGCCTGGCCCCCAGACACTGTGTGCCTCTTCCCAACTGAATTATCTTAACTTTCCCCAAGAAATAGCCAGCATCCTGAATTTGAGTTGATCATCTTTGCTTACTTACATTTTATGACTTTTTTTATAAATAAGTAATGTATGTCTGTGACTACCTCCTTTAAAGGACAAATTTTCCAGAAAGAATATGAAATGCAATGCATTGACTATTTTATCGAATCATACATTTAAAAAATTTAAGGACAATTTGAAGTGAAAAGAAAGTAGGATTACTTCAACTAGGAAGTCACAGTTTAAGTTTATTCTTTTAATTTTTAATGTTAAAAAGTGCAGCTATTCACAAAGTAATTTTTATTTCCCTCTGGGGATACCATTTTAAAATGCACAACTTGACTGAAACAAGAATAATTGAATGTTAGACTTGTTGCAGATTTCATCAAATGTGATGTTCTGCCCACAGTTCTGACAAAGCTCAAATCTTGACCTCTTCTAATGAGAGCTCATTACTTTATACAAGTTAACTTAATGATAAGCTCGATGAATCCAGGAAATACTCTTCAACTGACCATTTATGAAAGAATACTGAAGAAAAATTATTGTCTATACAAAATATCATTGTTTTATTAAAATGTTCTTGGCTTTTGAAAATGCTTACTCCTTAAACAAATCCATAAGGTGCTTTTAAAAATGAAATTATAATGGTATATTCCATTTTCTTCAGTTGTTAGCACATTAGTGCAATCATAAAAATGTTTCTTTATACTTTATATCTATATGCTAAGCATCGATACTAATTGCACTTCAATCAAATATGGTTTATTTCTCACCTAACAATAATAACAGTAATTACACTGGGGAAAGACAAGGTGAAGATGCCCTCTGGATAACTTAAATAAAACCAGGATGCGGAGACTCATCCTTGAATTGAAAAGTCAGTACTTTAGGGGAGCCTGGGTGGCACAGGTCATGATCCCAGCATTGGGCTCCTTGCTCAGTGGGGAGCCTGCTTCTCTCTCTCCCTCTGCCCCCCCAACCCTGGCTTGTGCTCTGTCTGTCTCTCTTTCTCAAATAAATACACAAAATCTTGAAGGGAAGAGAAGGGGAGGGAAGGGAAGGGAAAGGAAAAGAAGAGAAGAGAAGAGAAGAGAAGAGAAGAGAAGAGAAGAGAAGAGAAGAGAAGAGAAGAGA